>NC_133527.1:170514763-170833870 GCF_048544455.1 Silene latifolia | reverse complement strand
GTCCCTGTCGATCCCTGGCATGTCTTTGTAGGACCAAGCAAAAACGTCTTTGAACTCGTGTAGGAGGTCTATGAAATTGGCCCTTTCGGCGGGGCTCAAGGTTGTCCCTATCCTAAGTTCTTGGGGTTCTAGTTCAGTTCCTACGTTGATGGGTTCAGTATTCTCTATCACTGGTCCCCTTTCCCCCTCTTGTAATATTTCTTTAGCTATGTAGGGAGGTATTTCGATTGAGTCTGGGTCTGGGTCATCCTCATCATCATCGTAAACAGAATTGCATTCAAGATAACACGAAGAGTAAGCAGAACCTGATTTATTCATATTAAGATTTGAGAAGTTGAAACAAAGAAGACATCTGATTTGTAGTCAGTGGCAGTAAAAGGACAGCGGTTGGGACATTTCCCGAACTACTGTTGCTATTTGACACTAAGCTAAGAGAAACGAGGGGAGTGGGAATGACGACAGGAGGAGACTCTCTAGGAACTTCTCTAGACTCCGACTCTGATTCTGATTCGAATTTATTGTCTTCTGGTTCTCCTTTGAACATCTCTCCTTCTCCAGTAGTGAGCTTGAAGAGTCTTCCTTGATTGTTTGTCTACTTGATCGATTTTCTCCATCCTTTCTGCTGATTGGAGTTAGTTTATGTGATTAACGCGGTAGGGTTGAAATGATCGTCTTGAAGTATCATGGTAATGATCTCATCCTGCGCGGCTCTAACAAATCGATCTTCTCCAAATAGTAGACTCACAGCTTGTTCGTCTAAGCAAGGTGCTTGACGAGTCTTGTCGGTAGGAACCGTTTCTAGAGGAATGAAGTAGCAATCCAGAAAAATCTCGATTCCGGCTAGCTTCCTTTCGAGATAGTGTCAAGGCTAAGGAAATCCATTGAAGATATCTTAGCCTCCTTCCCTAACGAAGTATCCATTTAGGGTAGGGAGGTAGGGTCGCATTTGGATTCCTACGTTCTTGCGATTTTGAACTTGAGCAAGCATCTCGAGAACTTCCTCTTTAGTGGGTTTGTACCCTAGTCCAAGGGGTATTCTTTTTTAGTTACCCTCTTTGTAGGGTGCAAAGGTATTTCTTCGAATAGGATTCAAAGGCATTCCCGGGAAGTATCCCTGGGTTTTGAGTATGTGGTTGACCGCTAAGTTGGAGTAGGGATTGAAGTATAAGGGTGCCAACTTGCTTTCTATGACATTTATGATATGGAAGCCCCCAAGTTCATGTACTGGATCTGCAAGGACTTGATTGCTTGACTTCTTTTCGATTACTGCCTTGATGGGCGACGAAGTGATCGTCACCACTTTACCATTTAGTGGGATTTTGATTTTCTGGTGGAGTGTGGATGTTACCGCTTTGGAAGCGTGAATCCAGGGTCTTCCCAGAAGTATGTTAAAGGATGCCTCAATGTCCACTATTTGGAAGTTGACCTTTCGCTCAATTGGTCCTGTGGCTATGGTTAGGTTAACAAGTCCTACTACCTTTCGCCGTGTGCCATCATATGCGCGAACACCTTGGTTGGTAGGGGTCCAATCTGGCTCTTTCATGCCTAATTTGTATGCCGTTTTCAAGGGTATGACATTGACTGCGGAGCCATCATCTACCAAAGTCATTGGCACATTCTTCTTTAAGCAAATGACAGAGATATAAAGAGCCAAGTTGTGACTAGCACCAAAGGGTGGCAAGTCTTCATCTGAGAAAGTAATTGGATTACTTAGCTTTGGTGATTCTTGGAAGACCAAGTTGACCACGTCGTCAGGTGTAGAGTTATGTGCCACATTTAGTCTGGCCAAGGCTTGCAGAAAAGCTTGGCGATGTGGGAATGAGCTTGCCACTAGTTGCCAGACTGAAAGATCAGCCTTTGTCTTCTGTAGTTGCTTTAGCAAATGGTCGGTAGAGCCTTCTTCATTATCATTTGGTATGACCACATTGGTTGGACCGTTCGCTATGGGACCATTTTGAGAAGTGTTTTGGTATGGGCGCCCCGAACGAGTGAGGTGGTCTACATCTTGATTTTTACAATTCTGGACTATTTCCTCACCGACTTTGACTAGGTAGTGTTCAGCGAGATACTCGTCTTCATCATCATCGGCCCATATTCCATTGACAGTAATGTAACACCCCCTCATACCAAGGTGCCTTACCAGGACCACCCTACCATGAAAGTGCGTTACCATCTCGGTTTCCCGAGGTTAGTATATACCAAAGCGTCTGAATTGAGCATCATTATTAAAGTAATGTAAAAATGCAAAGTTTACAATATCCAAAACCAAATACTGTCTAATGAAATACAACTTCAAAGTCTTAATAATAATGAAAGAAAACTCGCTAAGACTCAGACAGTGATGCTATGACTCGTGGTGGCAAATCTCCCAAGATAATCCCCAGCTCTCACTAGCAAAACCTGTCAAGCCTGCTCACCATCCCCGAATGGATCACCGCAGATTCCACAACAACAACGGGGTCAGTAATATGCAACAACAAGACAAACAAAATACAATACTCGTATGTTCATCACCAACTCCCGATCACCCAAGCTCACACAGTAACCGACTACACACTAAAGTGTGTAGCCCTGCCAGATTACCCATCGCAACAGGTAATCCTCGCCGCCAGTGGGTGACCGCAGCCGATCCCACCTAGTCCAGCTCCTCAACGAGCGACAACGATCCCTGTCCCTTAATGTGCACATCCCCTCCCGTGGCGGGTTCCACGGAGGGCGAACTAGGGTGTGAAGCCACTCCCGCAAGTGACTCCACCACAATCACCATCACATGACATCACCGTCATCTCACTCCCCTCATACCAACACATCACAACAATCTCCATACTACGATGATCAACAGACAACGATAATTACAACAACATGTCATGTAAAGCACAGTAAACTGAGTAGGGAAACCCTACCTTAGCAATCACAGCAGTATGCAACACGGACAATCAAAAAGGCTCCTCTACGAAGTCTCCTCCTATACAATGATCATACAACACAATTACACTTTGTACAATTCCCAACATCCCCTTCCCATATAAATGCACAGTAACCCAAAAAGATGCAATAATTACAAAGATAGAACTTACCAACAGTGCAACAAGAACTTATACGCAAGAATCACCGCAATTATCCACACAAAATGCTACGAACGCTCAATGGGAGGATTAGGGAATGATTTGGGTATGATTAGGGTAACGTAGAAATGATAACGTTGTGAAAATGATATTAGAAACTGACGCCAAAATATAAAATACCCTAATCATTCCTTAATCAAACCGTCGAAATAACACTCCGCCAAACCGGACACTCGGTCGAGTAAGTGCACACTCGGCCGAGTGTCCAATACTCGGTCGAGTATTCACTATACTCGGCCGAGTATTCCTCGGCAGAACCAAAATAACACGCACTCAGAGCACTACTCGGCCGAGTAGGCTCTACTCGGTCGAGTAGGCTCCAAGGAAAAACCGTAGTGTTACAATCTTTCCCCCTAAAAAGAACTTCGTCCCGAAGTTCACACTCTACTACAAGAAAGCACAACCCCCACGACACAAGACTCTAACAATCATATGAGACAACTCAAAGGAACTATACAAGCATCACAACAAGTTACCCCAAACGCATCTCCCGACTCGAACCAAACAAAGCAAAAGAAACAACAAAACACCATCGCGACCATCTCCTACCCCCCTAAAAGACAACGGTTACGTCCCCGTAACCAAACATACCTGATCAAAAAGGTTAGGAAAACGGTCTCGCATAGCTTCCTCGGGTTCCCATGTGGCTTCCTCCACATTATGATTAGACCAAAGGACCTTGAGTAAGACCGTCTCACCATTCCGGGTCTTACGAACCTTGCGATCAAGAATCTTCTTAGGAATCTCAGCATAGGACAAGGATTCATCGAGTTCAATGTTCTCCATCTCGAGGATGTGCGACGGATCACTCACATATTTCCGAAGTTGAGATACATGAAAAACATTGTGCACTCTATCCAAAGCTAGCGGTAAAGCTAACCTGTAGGCTACCTCGCCAACACGGTCCAGAATTTCATAAGGACCTATAAACTTTTGGCTTAGCTTACCCTTTTTCCCAAACCTCATAACACCTCGCATAGGTGACACTTTCAAAAGCACCTTGTCACCTACCGCGAACTCAATGTCCCTGCGGTGCAAGTCGGCGTAGCTCTTCTGACGATCTTGAGCTGCTCTCATCTTTTGGCGAATCAACTGGATTTGCTCAACCATATCTTGAACCAATTGTGGCCCTAAAACCACTGTCTCAGAACTATCATCCCAACAAACTGGACTTCGGCATTTCCGGCCATACAAAGCTTCAAAAGGTGTCATCCCAATGCTTGTATGATAACTATTTTTATATGAAAACTCAATCAAATCAAGTCTGTCTTCCCAACTGCCTCCAAAGTCCATAACACATGCCCTTAGCATGTCTTCTAAGGTCTTGATGGTCCGTTCTGTCTGACCATCGGTTGCCGGATGAAAAGTCAGTACTCATCTTCGCGTTGTACCCATCAACTCTTGCAGTTCTTGCCAAAACTTTGATATGAACCTCGCATACGATCGAAACAATATCTTTCGGAATACCATGTAACCGAACCACATGCTTTCTCAGAACCCAATGCCACCGCATCTTAGACCAAGTATCCTTCATGGGGACGAAATGGGCTGATTTGGTTAACCGGTCCACAATCACCCAAATCATGTTGTTACCTTGCTGTGACCTAGGTAACCCCACAATAAAGTCCATGGAGATCGACTCCCACTTCCACTCGGGCACTGTCAGAGACTGAATCTTACCTTGAGGTCTCCTTTGTTCACCTTTGACCCTTTGACAGGTCAAACATCTAGCCATAAACTCAGCTACATCTCTCTTTATGTTCGGCCACCAAAAAGTCTTCTTAAGGTCTCTGT
This sequence comes from Silene latifolia, assembly GCF_048544455.1. Lineage (NCBI taxonomy): Eukaryota > Viridiplantae > Streptophyta > Magnoliopsida > Caryophyllales > Caryophyllaceae > Silene > Silene latifolia. Next base: position 170,828,951 of record NC_133527.1, on the reverse strand, counting down.
AAAGCTTGTCACCTCCCGGGTGGACCGAATAAGGAGTGCAATGAGCCTCAGACAAGATCACTCTCCTTAACTCTGCATCATCAGGAACACACCATCTCCCATCAAAACGAACACTCCCATCTGGATGTATAGAGAACCTGGAAGCTGCTCCACTCTCTACCTTTGACTTCCACTCCTGGATCTTAGGATCAAGATCTTGCTTACTTTTGATGTTTTCATACAACTCTGGCTCGATCGTCAAATCCCCGATGGTATTCCCCTCTCGAATCATAAAGATCCCCAATCTGGACACCTCATCTCTCAACTTCAGCAAGGACATAGATGTACATAGCGAATGAACGCTTTTCCTACTCAAGGCATCTGCGACAACATTAGCTTTACCCTCGTGATAGATGATCTCCATATCATAATCTCCAATCAGCTCCATCCACCGCCTCTGTCGCATGTTAAGCTCCTTCTGAGTGTAGATATACTTTAGACTCTTATGATCAGAGAACACCTTAAAAGTTGCGCCGTAAAGATAGTGCCTCCAAATCTTAATAGCGAACACAACTGCACCCAGCTCCAAATCATGAGTAGGGTAGCTCTCCTCATATTGCTTCAACTGCCTCGAAGCATAAGCTATAACTTTCCCTCCCTGCATCAAAACACAACTGTAGATACCCGTATCCGTCGATATTGGAATTTATAGAGAACCCGACAAACACCCGATGATGATAGGACACATGTATTCTTTAGTTGTCATTGTCATTATTTGGAGCTCGTTTTACGAGGTAGAATGGGCGTCGTCGATGAAGTATTTTATTATTTTAAATGATATTTAAATTAATGTTTTTTAGTGAGTTCATTTTGTTATTTTAAATGATATTTAAAATATGGTTTTTTAGGTAAATTCAATTTATTTTATTTTGAATTTATTTTCTTAAGTTTATTTTATTGAAAATAAAATAAGTATTTGATTTGAAAAATCATTTTATGAGTATATTTGATTTGAAAAGTCATTTATTTTAATAGGTTATTGATTTGAAAAATCGATTTTAAAAGCGAAGAACTCGTTTTTAACCGTGTGTTTTGAGCTCGATTTTAGCTCGTTTTTTGAGCCCGTTTCTTTTACGAATTGGCACGAATCTCGAGTACACTAACCCACCTATACCAATACCCATCAACCCATGTTCGAACCCCCTCACTAGCAGCCCAAATCCTCGTCCCAAACAGGCCACAAGCAGCCCGCATAAAACCGAACCCCCGCCTGTTTTGCGGCTCGGTTCATGAGCCCAAACCCGCTCCAAACACTACCAAGACCCGTACCCATTAACCCTAACCCATACCCTAGTATCCTACCCATATTATCCTAGCTTAATCACCAAGAAATCCTCCAAAACAAACCCTAGAAACCCCTCCCAAAGCTGCTGGACAGCAGCTATTTTCCAGCTAGCCCGATTGCTCCTTACCCCCTTTTAACCTATTTTTAACTCCTTATAAATACCACCCCTTCACCATACATTCATGCCTCTAAGTTCTCCATACATCCAACCATCACATCACATAGAAGCTTTAAACCTCAGAAACAAACCCTAAACATCCTCCAAAACCCTAAACCAAACCGACACACAAACGAAACTGTTTGTGTGTCTCCTTCAAAACCCTTCGTTCCTCCATCAAATCACCATAAAAATTCGAGTTTCTTGTTCCTAATTAACCACATAACATCCATCTACACATTAGATAAAGAATTACGAGCCAAATTGCCCTTGAGAGTACACGAAATTCCTCGAAAAACAGAGTGAAATAACACTCTGTTTTCGCGGTTTCTTCTTGTCTGTCCAGTTCTGTTTGTGCTCGTTTTTCGTGCCCAATAACCAAAAACGAGCAGGGGTTGCTTTAAGATCCCTGTTCTCCTCTCTTTCTAGTTTCCAAAACATCTTTCGAATCGAATTTTCGTCGTGAAACGAGGGAGATATCACTGTTTTAAAATCGCTGTCCAGAAACTTTCCAAAACCCGTGTTTGCTTTGTTCTTCGTCGACGACGGCCTCTCGAGATAAAATCTACCATCGATTACGACCCAAGACGGTGTCAACGATACATGTAGGTTGAGGGTGCATCAAATCCCCTTCTCTCCTCTCTTTTTATTTCGTTTTTTTATGCTTTTTTTATCGTCTTGTTTTGTTTGTTTTTTCGTTTGTTTATCGATTGTTTTAAATTAACGATGAAACTAGTTAGCCCGAGTATGAGTTAAAGTACCACTATGAACACCCGCGTTGACTTGAGATGGGAAAAGAAACCGCTCCTTCTGTCGGTCGTACACCCCCGTCTCATTTACATATCCTCGTGTTCAAAGTAGGGCATAAATAAAGCAATTATCTAACTTTGTTCTTCGTTTTCGATCCCCTTTTGTTTCGGCCAAATCGATGGACCCTAGGACCCGTTGCATGTTAGTTTAACCTCTGATTGTTAACCTATGACGTATTTAGATGACTTTAATTTAATTTAATAACCTAATTAGACATGATAGGTGGCTTCGACGTAGGTTGTAAAATCAACTAACAATTCTGTAAATAATTGAATGCATCTCCTTCTTTCACTTAAATTCTCGCTAGTATAAGAGTGCGTGATTAGCACCTTCTTATTGACACTCGATGAGTTAAATTAATTAGCGAATTTGATCCAATTAGACCCTTTGGGCCGTGTAGAATGCACCCTCATGCGACAATCAATCAACATCGTTTTTAACTCGTTTTCTAACTTGTTTTCGATCCCTTTTCGCAATCGTTCGATCTAATCAATGAATCTAACTTAGGAACTAGGTTAACCTTATCTTGGCCGTTGGTTAGGGCCGTGTGGTGGCCGTTTTCTGTACCTTTCTCGTTTTGTTTTATGCCGTTTGTTTTCTCGTTGTTTCATTGTTTGTAATTTATTGTTGGTTTATCGAGTTGTAATATTTCAAGTTTGTTTTCTTTTATCGAGTCAAATGATTTCTAAAAACCTTAGTCTTGTTTGGTTAGACGGTTGTTCCCCAATGCTTGTAGGAGCGTAGTAAACCGCACGTTGTTTAAAGCAACATGGCCCGGTTTATGCTAATGCATGCTTTGGTGCGTAGCCATATGTCTAATTCGATGAGATTAAGCGCGAGCACGCATTACGAGGAGTGACCCAAGGACCGTGGGTCATGTGAGCCGTGGGCCACCCTCATGTGCACGGTTTTCAAGGCCAATTGGCCGTGTGCTTTGCGTCGTGTATTGTTTCGTTTGTAGCAATTGTAATTAGATCGAGTTGTATCTTTTATTTATTGTTGTGTCGGCATGAAATGCCTGGTTTGTAATAGGTAGATCCCAACGGCTCCCCCATTCCCCTTTAAGCCTTGTTTGTTTGTTTGTATGTTGTTTAGATCAATCAACCCACATGCTAAATTACAACTTTGACAAAGTTAGTTTAGTTGCATCTAAAACGACATAGAAATTGTTGTCACATGATAGGGTTAAAACAACGTTTGCATATCATACATCGCAGTAGCTATGACCTTGTTTGAAATCCGACACTTGACTTAGTAGAGGCCGTTATCGACGGGCGGGGTTGGGTGTCCTTATGGGCTTCCCAACACGTACCCTCACCCCTTACTCAAGATCTATGGTTTGTGGATCCGTCTAAATACCATTGGATTATGAGAGTCATTCAAATCGAGTGATATAGGGTACAAGTCTTTATCTTTAATCACTCGTAGTCGATTGGCTTTATGCTTTTCGATGAAAGGTGTAAAGTTGACTTGAACGGTTCCAAGTTCCCAAAAACTTGGTGGCGACTCTAATATGTCTTAATTCGATTCGAAAGAACCTCGAGTCGATTATGCGGGTGTGGATCCCTCGACGCAGCCTTCCCGAGGGCCTTGTCCACGCTTTGGCGACTCACTGGGGAAAAGAGGACTAGTTACACTGTGTTTATAGGGTCTTTTCCTCCGAGGTGAAACTTGAAAAGAAAGTGTTGGAAAATAAAACATTACTCATAGTGCTACGATTCATGCATAAACCCTTAAGGACTTGCCCGGGCCGTCCCAGCGTTTCTTCGTGATGCGTGGGGGGCGACGTCCCACTATGCCAGGAAGCTGCACATTGCTCGCTTCCACTTCGCCTCGCGTGGTTCTTGGGAATGGGGACGATCTTCTAGGTACTTTACCTTAAGACACCTCGCTTTATAAGACCGCAAAAGGATGGAGGGCATAGACCTTCTTGTAGAAGACTTGCCGAGACTTAGAGATGTCTAAGAGCATACATCCTTATAACATGAGAATGACAATGTGCAATATGTTTTCCCGAGTCCTATTTTCGAAAATTCCAAGTCCTTTTCAAAACCGAACTTTTGAACAACTCACTTTCAAACCTAGCATGATTTTCAAAACGCGGAATGCTGCCCAAATAGGACTAGAATTTCGGCCCAAAACAAGCTTTTATAGCCGCAGATGCGCCCATTTCAAATCTCTTTTTTCAAATCAATCATTCGTTTTCCAAAATCAATCCCAAATGTTTCTCGAACCTCAACCAAGCATGAAATGCGTCGAGTCGTGTCCGGGTCATGGCCATGTTAGGCCGGGTTTGTTTCGTTCTAAGAGTCTAGAACACGACCTTGTTGGGTCACCCAAACTCACCTCTTGGGCTTTGAGTCATGTTGGTCGACCTTTTGGTCTAGAATAGTCCACAAAAAACGTCCAAGCTAGGCCTTATGGACGTTTCACTCAAACCCCTGGGCTGTGTTAGCCCAATCACGGGTTTAGTCACACCAAGTCCAGTTTAGAATCGAGTTATGACAGTTTGAGTCATGTCGTTTTGACGAGTCTAAAATGAACCGATGTCTAAATCAAACCGTGAGTTGAACCTTTGGTTAGTCAGTCTCAAGTCGAGTCTTTGTTTGAATCAAGTTGGGGTCGTGTCCTTAAGTGTGCAGGGGCTCTTACTTTAAATATTGACTCGGTACGGGGTTTTCTTGTAGAAAGGCCGCCCAAAACCCGACGTCAAGCAATGGAAGATGCTATCAACAAGCTCACGGAGGCCGTGAACCTCATGATGACCCGAATGGATGTGATCGAGTCTAAGTTGGTTGAAGATTCCTCTTCATCTACCCCACCTCTGACTGATTTGGAGAAACGGTTCAAGTTCATCGAGGACCGTTTGAAGCTCTCCCAGGGGAAGAATATTCACTATGAGAATGCTAGGGCCTATGCCCCAGTTCAGGACAAATTGCCCACGAACATGGTACTCACTGACATCCCCAAGTTCAAGGGCACTGAAGATCCAGTCCACCATGTTAAGGCCTATAAAGGGTACTTAGCACTAAAGGGAGTACCTGTTGATATGCTCTCTGAAATCTTCGCCCAATCTCTGGGTGAACACCCAAAGGCTTGGTTCTACAATCTTGACCTCAAGAACTTCCCCACTTTCGAAGATATTACGGTGGAGTTCTCAGAAGCACTATGCTTGACAATGTCGAGATCCAAACCAACATAAGAACTTTGGAGGTTATGACGCAAAAGGAGAAAGAGGGCTTTACTGAATTCCTCGCAAGATGGCGCGCTGAAAGCGTGAAATTAGCTAAGAAGCCCGACGAAGTTGAAATGGTGGATAAGTTCGTAAAGAATCTACGACCTGTTTACCGTAATGCTCTGAAATACCAGAACTTTGGTTCTTTCAAAGAATTGATAAGGATCGGGATAAAGGTAGAGGACGATGTCCGAATTGTTTGGCCGAGAAGCCAAAGGGATACCAAGGGGCTTCGTCATCTAAAGCAAAAGCGCCCGCAACGGCCCACTTTGTTGAAACTGTCAATCTCTTAGATGGACAGTCAAAAAGGCCTCCGCGCCAAGCTCCGAGGGTATTCACCGATATCGGGTGCACTTACGCCTATGCTCTCCAAAGGCTCATGGCCCAAGGAAAGTTGAAGCCCATTGGTCCAACTCCGGATCCACCTGCTGAACAACAAGGCAAATGGTACAAACCAAATGCCTACTGTGCCTTTCATCAAGGGAAGGGACACGATACTGAAAGGTGCTTTAGACTAAAGCACGAAATTCAAGATATGATTGAGAGCGGAACGCTCCCAATCCCGGCCATAAAGCCCAACAACGTCACCAATCCATTTGGCGACCACACTAACTTTGTCTCTACCGAAGATAGTGTCGATTACTCTCACCTGATTCGCCCATGTCGACTAAAAGGGGTTTTCGTCGGAAGAATATTCGTAGATTGCTCCAAATTCCTACCAAGCTCGAGAAACGAGATTACATTCGGGGATTTTGTTGTCGACTGTACTCCCTACATACTCCGAAGTGGCAATGAAATCAATGGCGTTTGGGCTGATGATGAGGATGATGTTTACCTCGTCAAAGGTACGACAATTCCTCACACCCAAGAAGAAATCTTAAAGGTGAGGCAAGATGCCCTAGAGTCAAACCATTTGACTAGATCCGGACGCCCATATCGTGTGGAGAAAGCTAAAGATATCCCGAGTAAGGCACCTCAAAAAGAGCCGGCAGTGGTCGAGGTTCTTGGTGAAGGGTTGACCTCCGAGGCTTCCCTCATCAAGCAACTCCAAAAGACTAAAGCCGACGTATCTATCTGGCAACTTATCCTGAGCTCTTTCGAGCATCGTCAAGCTCTGTTACAAGCTTTGATGAACATGACCGTGTCGTCAACTACTACTCCTGCGGACATGGTCACTCACATCGCCCAGAATCGGCCTCAGATTACCAACGGTGTGACATTCTCCGACGAAGATCTGCCACCGTTCGGGCCTCGACATAACCTGGCCCTCTATATTGCTACTGTGTGCCTCAACAAGCATATCCCTATGACCTTGGTTGACGACGGATCGGCTGTCAACGTACTCCCTCTGAAAACGGCGCATATTCTGGGCTTGGAGAAGAACGACTTCATCCCCACTACGCAGACAGTTCGGGCATTCGATGGCACTGTGCGTCGAGTGAGTGGACTTGTCGATCTGGTAGTACAGACTGGGCAAGTGGAAAAGAAAATAAATTGCCAAGTAATTGACATATGCTCATCCTTCAACTTATCGTTGGGAAGGCCCCGGATCCATGCTTTGCAAGGGCCGTAACATCAACGCTGCATCGAAAAATCAAGGTCCCACTCAATGGCAAAACCGTCACCATTGACGCCACGCCACCATCGTGGTAGGAGGAGACATTACTTCTGAAGTAAGGGTCGAAACTGCCAATGACGCATGTGGTTTTGAGATTGTCAACATGATCGAGCTGAACTCCGAAAATATGGATCTATATACGGGAAGTCATGTCTGCGAGGTGATTCTCAAAACTGGGAAGTACTTCGGTTTCTCTTCATATCCTAGAAGGGAGGAGGCTTTCAAGTTGAAACCACCCGTAGCCAAGGGAGTAACGTTCGGGCTTGGATATGAGCCCACTGAGAAAGATCTACGAGAAAAGAGGGGAAGAACGATCGAAGATCGAGATATTAAAATGGGACCGTATCACCTAACTCTAAACGGTCACTTCGTGAAAGCTGGGGAAGAGCTCCCTTGCATGGACTTCCCCGAACCTATCCTCGACCCAAAGAAGAACATCATGGTCCCAGGAATCGAAGTATTCCAAGATTGCTACTACATCCCTGAAGACATTCTAACCGTGATGCCCATAGAAACCAAACCGGATCCAATAAATGACGAGAATGCCATGGGTCTCCTTTTCGGTGAAGAGAAGAAATCACCAATACCAAACGAAGATTTGGTAAGCATGATCCTGAGGAGCGAGCGGTTTGACCCATCTACCCTCATCACCGATGTGGATCCTCTTAGGACCAACACGGGATGGCGGAAAACAATCAAGTGGACTGACAACAAGGGACTTCTTTTCAAGTTGACAACGGGAGAAGGAGAGATGTTCAAGCCAAGTGATGTTACCGATTCTGAGTCTGAGTCGGAGTCTGAGTCTGAGTCTGAGTTAGGTCCTAAGATTGAGTCTAAGGAGTCAGGTGTTGAAAATGCCCCTCCCCTAGCTTTCCCTTCCTATGCACCTTTTCCTAATGGTGGTATTCCGGGGCCTGTCCCGAATACCCCTATCACGCCACTGAGCTCTGATCAGTTGGCCCAAATGTTAGCGCATTTCGCGCAATTTCAAATCAATAATAATATGAACCAGTTTGCTTACGACTTGTCTTACTTGCATTGCAATTCAATTTTTGAAAATGATTGTTTTAATAATGACATTGAGACTGAGGTCGAGGATGAACAGTTGGTCGAAGAAGAAGAAGAAGAAGAAGTGGAACCACCTCTACAGTTGATAAAAGGGTTGGAAGAGTACGAACAGAAAACTTCGATCATCGAAGACACCGAAACCATCAATGTAGGTACAACCTTAGAACCACAGGAGCTTAAAATAGGAACTACTTTAAGTCCTACCGAAAGACAGGGGTTCATTGATTTGTTTCATGAGTTCAAAGATGTTTTCGCATGGTCCTACAAAGACATGCCAGGCATTGATAGGGAAATCGCGGAGCACAGGATCCCAATCAAGCCGGGTATAAGCCGATCAAGCGAAGCTACGCAAAATGCATACAGATTGGTCTTTGAAAGTCAAGGAAGAAATCGACAAGCAACTCAAAGTCGGGTTCATCAAGGTGTCGAATACTCGACCGGGTGGCTAACGTCGTTCCAGTGCCTAAGAAAGATGGTAAAGTTCGGGTTTGTGTGGACTTCCAGGATTTAAACAAGGCAAGTCCGAAGGACGATTTCCCATTACCTCACATCGACATCCTGGTTGACAACACGGCAAAGCACGCGTTACTTATCCTTTATGGATGGGTACGCCGGTTATAATCGATCAAGATGGCGAAAGAAGATATGCATAAGATCAAGCGTTCGAACGCAATGGGGAACCTATTGCTACACAAAGAATGCCTTTTGGGTTGATAAACGCAAGGGCTACATACCAGAGGACCGCGACAACATTGTTACATGATTTGATGCACAAGGAAGTCGAGGTTTATGTCGACGACATGATTGTCAAGTCAAAGGAGCGTGATGGCCACCTTGGTACATTACGCAAATTCTTCGAGCGACTGCGCAAGTATAACATGAGGTTGAATCCACAAAAATGCGCATTCGGAGTCACATCCGGCAAACTGTTGGGTCACATCGTTAGCCACCGTGGCATCGAGGTGGACCCATCAAAAATAAAGGCCATAATGGAAATGCCTCACCCAAGAACCGAGAAAGAAATTCGAGGTTTCCTGGGAAGAATCCAATATATAAGTCGGTTCGTGGCAAGGCTAACGATGATATGCGAGCCAATTTTCAAGAAATTGAAGGTCGGGGAACAGGTCGTATGGGATGATCACTGTCAAGCGGCGTTCGATAAGATCAAAGAAATACTATCTTCCCCTCCCGTGCTTAGCCCACCAACGGCTGGGTTACCACTTTTGCTGTATCTTACAGTTACGGATACTGCAATGGGGGCAATGCTGGCACAGACGGTCGATAAAGAGGAGAGAGCGATTTACTACATTAGTAAAAAGTTCTTGGAGTATGAAATCAAGTATGCTCAACTCGAAAAGACATGTTTGGCTTTAGTATGGGCGACAAAGAAGTTACGGCACTACATGCTCACCATAGTGTCTCGCATCCACTCGAAGATGGACCCAATCAGATACTTGTTTGAAAAACCAGTTCTGAACGGCAGGGTGTCAAGATGGACTTTAATGCTGTCCGAGTTCGACCTAAAATATGTACCGCTGAAAGTGATAAAGGGAAGGGCGGTTGCAGACTTCCTGGCGGATAATCCGATAGAAGAAGCCGAGGTTGTGGATACATGGTCGTTTCCCGACGAAGATATCGTTCACATAGACAATGATACGTGGGACCTCTATTTCGATGGAGCATCGAACTATAGGGGATACGGGATAGGAGTTCTACTCCTTTCACCGGAAGGTGAACATGTTCCTATTTCGATCAAGTTGGACTTTAACGTTACTAATAACGCGGCTGAATATGAAGCATGCCTACTCGGTTTGCACAGTGCTCTCGAGTTAGGCATCAAAAAGCTTGTAGTACATGGGGACTCGTCGTTAGTGATCAATCAAGTGGCCGGGACGTGGAAAACCCGAAGTGATAGCTTGGCTCCGTACCAAGCAAAAATCGAAGAACTAGAAAAGTTGTTCGTCGATGTCAAGTACGTGCACCTCCCCAGAGATGAAAACCAGTTTGCTGATGCACTATCAAAGCTAGCTGCTCTAATCAACATACCTGACCATATGGATACTATGCCGATATGTGTCGAACGAAGATCATCACCCGCTTATGTTAATATAATCGGAGACACGGAAGAAACCGAGGCCGAACCTTGGTACCATGCTATTCTGAAATTTAAAGAATCAGGAGAGTATCCACCCGACATGGATAACCGCGGAAAGCGCGCTATTCGAATGCTAGCCGCTCAGTTCGTTAGAACCAATGACGGACAATTGTACAAGAAGACTGCGCAGAATATCCTTCTGCGATGCATAGACTCACCAACTGCGAAAAGAGTCATGGAAGAAGTCCATGACGGGGAATGTGGCCCACACATGAATGCGCATATGCTGGTTCGTAAGATCATGAGATTAGGGTATTATTGGATAACGATGGAGACAGATTGTCGCCAATATGTCAAACATTGCCATAATTGCCAGATCTTCGCAAACATACAACATGTGCCACCGTCACTGTTATATACTCTGACATCACCATGGCCTTTCTCAACATGGGGAATCGACATTATCGGAAAGGTCAACCCGTCCGGAACAATTGGGGCATTGTTTCATGCTAGTCGCCATCGATTACTTCACGAAGTGGGTAGAAGTGAAATCATACAAAGTTCTACAAGCAAAGCAAGTAGCAAAGTTCATTCAGAATGAAATCATTTGCAGATATGGGGTGCCACATGAGCTCATTAGCGACCATGGCACTCACTTCCAGTCGAAACCGCTAGTAATACTTGAAAAGTATAAAATCAAACACCACAAGTCGTCACCATATCGACCTCAAACAAACGGGGCGGTGGAAGCCGCCAACAAGACAATCACTGTGATTCTCAGGAAGATGACCGACAATTATCGCGAATGGCCAGAAAAGATACCGTTCGCACTGTGGGGATACAGAACGTCTATTCGCACAGCCACTGGAGCAACCCCGTTCTATTTGACATATGGGATGGAAGCGGTTCAGCCTGTCGAATTAGAAGTACCTTCTTTAAGGATCCTGTTAGAAAGTCAGGTCCCTGAAGCTGACTGGCTACAAGCCAGGTACGATTCCTTGGTCATGCTCGACGAGCGACGGTTAAATGCACTACACCATGTTCAACTCTATCAGAAAAGGATACAAAGGGCGTTTAACAAGAAGGTGAAACCTCGAGGAATAAAAGATGGGGATTTAGTCCTAAAGTCCGTTCGCGCTTTACTACCAATTGACCCGAGGGGAAAATTCAAGCCGAACTGGGCCGGTCCTTACCTGGTAAAGAAGATATTATCGGGAGGCGCAGTCAGATTGACAGATCTAGATGGAAATGACTTTGCGAATCCGACGAATTTGGATCAACTGAAGAAATACTATCCGTAGAACTCACTCTCAATGTCGTAAAATAAAATTTTGAATTGCAGTGCTCGTGAGCGAGTCTAGGCCGCGGCACTTTTGCTTCGCTGCTTTTTATTGCGTTATAAATCGATGATTGTAACGCAATCGTTTTTGTGGAACTACGAGCTCGGTTTGATTCTGTTGATAACAGATACGTAGGCAGCTCTTTAAAAGAGTACAACCGACCCTTCTTTTAAATAAAATGAAATTTTACGCAGAAACTGGGATTTTAATAAATAGTAAGTCTTATTAAAATCGGGCGATGCCCATTACAACATTCAAAAAAAGCAGCAAACAACAAATAATAAGTAGTAGTATTCAAATAATAAATTGGAGTCGAAGGCTCCTACATCTTCTTTTTCCCTTTGCCTTTTGGGTCACGTGACCGAGGCTCCTGCAGAGGAGGGGCAGTTGCGTTCTGTCTGGCGCGCTTCTTAGGAGGAATCGTCATCTCCTCCCGAGGGCCCAGCCTATCTTTTACACTCAAGCGAGGACCAAGCCTCCCTTCTAAGGCTGAGCCCGAGTGTGCCTTTGAACCCAACCGTTTCCACACACCTGTCGCCTGTGAGTCAGTCTTAGGAGTCTTCTTAGTCTTAGTCTCGGGTCCAGATGCAGACGAAAAATCATTAACAAAGAAGTCGCGGCTGTTTTTGCTTTTGTCATAGTATTTGATGTCGACAAGCTCATCCTTCCGACACAAGTCCTTACCTGATTCGGTCTCCTCTTTAAGCCATTTGGAATAAGACGGGGATACCCAGATAGTCTGAGGGTGCGCAGATACGTACCAAAGACGCCTTTGGTGCCACCTCTTGAGCCAATCGTCACATATAGAGGAATTCAGTTCTCTTGCTCGTCCCGCAATGTGCCTCACACTTGGGAATCATTTGTCTGCGCCCATCCGACGCAGACGTGGTCGTGGTAAATGTGGATAGACCTCTCTAAACCCGATGAGCGCAAACGTCTGGTCTTGTCATCTTCCTAAGGATAGTAAAGGATTTGAGGCGAAGCCAAGGCATGAACCAAAAAAGAGGGCGACCTTCCCCTTCCGTCGCGCTTGTTTCGCCAATAAGCAAGGTCATTTTGATGCCCGTCTTCATACCGCTTGGCACGCATAGTCAGCATACGAGCGAGATACGAGTTGGGCGCACGCGGCGGGGCGAAGAGCCAAAATCTCTCGCAAAGCCACACCTGAAAAAAAAAAAAAAAAAAAAAAAAAAAAAAAAAAAAAAAAAAAAAAAAAAAAAAAAAAAAAAAAACGAAAAAAAAAAAAAAAAAAAAAAAAAAAAAAAAAAAAGAAGAAAAAACGGATTTGTGACAGGAATCGTGGCAGAATACAGCAAAATCGTGGCAGAATACAGCAAAATCGTGGTAGAATGCAGCAAAATCGTAACAAAATCGCGGCAATAACACAAGAATTGTGGTAAAAAGAAAATCAATTAAGGATGCGAAATCAGGAGAATAGATCTTATCACCTGCAATAGACGGGAGCATCCCGACCAATCGGCACCAGGGTTCATTTTCTTAGCATCTAATCCTCGAAGGGTTTCAAATGAGAATAATCCAGAAGGGTTATGTCCCGTCTCCATCTGAGACACAATGGACAAAAGCTTCGCTTGTCCTACACAAGTTGTCTTGTTCATCCTACCTTCGAAGACATAAAGGTGTAACATGATCAATCCAAAGGCCCTGCGGCAGTATGCTGGCAGTGAAGTACTGCTCCGCAAGATACAAAATCTCCTATAAATAGCAAAAAGGTTGACTTCGTCACCAGTCACTACTCCCTCAGACTCCGTCCTGGAAAGGCCAAGGCAGTCTAGATAGGTTCCACGCCACCCTGAATAAAATTTAGGTATAGCCGGTACGGCCTCAGCATCCCATCCTCCAAGGGCAGAAAACTCTTCGGGTAGAGGGCGGATCTCCCCCTCGGGAAAAGCAAAGACATGGTTCGAGGATCCCAATAGCTAAGGCGGTGCTCCAACAAATAAGCAGTTGAAGGGGGATCTGGCGTAAGGGAAGTAATTGCGCCAAGTGAACGGTCTTTAATTCTTGTCTCTCTGCGCTAGAAAAGTCGGTCTCCCATGCTCGCATAGCACTAACTAGATTATCCATAATGATTTATGTTATTTGCACCAGTTTGGGGGAAAAAGGCGAGAATAAATTTGGCAAAGATCTGACTCTTCCTTATATATAGAAGGTATAAGGGAAGGAAACACCTAGGAGGACACCCCTAGGGAACCGTTTTTTGAGCCGTGTGGGCCTTGGGTCGCGCGCCTCTTAGGCCCGCCCCAGCTCACACCAGTCTTTGACATGATGCTTCGGGTTTTCGCACATCTATCGCATTTTGAGGAGCGCCGGAACGGCCAATTTACATTTTTACCCTCGACGAGTCCATATTTGAATTAAAGCCCGTGCACACTTACGGTTTTATTTTCCTTTTTTGTTTTGCGGTAGCGGGCTACGCCCACGTTGTTTATCGGTCGTATAGAATGTCTGAGTCGCATTATTATGCTCACCCATCAAGGTTCAATTTCAAAATTCAAAATTCCAAAATTCAAAATTCCAAAAAATTCAAAATTCCAAAATTCAAAATCCCAAAATTCCAAAATTTCAAAAACGTTCTGGGTCAACGACCCAGCATCCAAGTGATTCATTTCAAATTCAAAATTTGGGTGGATGACCCAGTCTTCCAAATTCAATTTTCGGGTCGATGACCCAATCATTCAAAATTTTCGAATCCGATTTTCGGGTCGATGGCCCAATTATTCAAAATTATCAAATTCAATTTTCGGGTCGATGACCCAGTATTTCAAATGATCCAATTTCAAGATCAATGATCCAAATATGCTTATGTAATGATTATTGCAAGTGCGTTTTGTGTTTCAAATGTAGCAGGATATGCTTCAACTGGGGGCTCTAAAGTCTTCGACTTTAGAGCCATTGCAAACTGGGGGCTCTGAAGCCGTTGGCTTCAGAGACCATTATCAAGATGTAAAGGATGACATCCACCAAGAATTCAATTCGATACAAGAGTATGAAATGAAAGAATTCCGTAGCTGAAAGCAAATGATGAAAGCGGCGGCAACCTCCTCGGAAAGTCCCGTCCCATTCGGACAAGCGCCAGCAGATGATAAATTTTGGGCCAATGTCAGCAGATGATGAATTTTGGACATACGCCAGCGGATGATAAACTTTGGGCATGTGTCAGCAGCGGCCGAACTACGACACGGGTTTGATTCCGTCAGAAACGGATACGTAGGCGCCTAAGGATAAGGCTCAACCCACCATATATGCAATTTATGGGTCGACGACCAATGACGATAATTTGACACAACAGAAGCAAGAGTCAATCCCCAACGAAGTTTCAGGTATGATCTCTTCTTATGGTCAAGCGAGCTTATATACGCAAGTCTAATGGACTATAAACGACCCGAAGAATCCTCCGGTCGAGAGGGACCTGGGGTATACTTTGACTTTCGCCTTGTCCAAGCCTCGGTCAAAGTGGGGGCTCAGAGATACCCGTATCCGTCGATATTGGAATTTATAGAGAACCCGACAAACACCCGATGATGATAGGACACATGTATTCTTTAGTTGTCATTGTCATTATTTGGAGCTCGTTTTACGAGGTAGAATGGGCGTCGTCGATGAAGTATTTTATTATTTTAAATGATATTTAAATTAATGTTTTTTAGTGAGTTCATTTTGTTATTTTAAATGATATTTAAAATATGGTTTTTTAGGTAAATTCAATTTATTTTATTTTGAATTTATTTTCTTAAGTTTATTTTATTGAAAATAAAATAAGTATTTGATTTGAAAAATCATTTTATGAGTATATTTGATTTGAAAAGTCATTTATTTTAATAGGTTATTGATTTGAAAAATCGATTTTAAAAGCGAAGAACTCGTTTTTAACCGTGTGTTTTGAGCTCGATTTTAGCTCGTTTTTTGAGCCCGTTTCTTTTACGAATTGGCACGAATCTCGAGTACACTAACCCACCTATACCAATACCCATCAACCCATGTTCGAACCCCCTCACTAGCAGCCCAAATCCTCGTCCCAAACAGGCCACAAGCAGCCCGCATAAAACCGAACCCCGCCCCCGTTTTGCGGCTCGCCATGCGAGCCCAAACCCGCTCCAAACACTACCAAGACCCGTACCCATTAACCCTAACCCATACCCTAGTATCCTACCCATATTATCCTAGCTTAATCACCAAGAAATCCTCCAAAACGAACCCTAGAAACCCCTCCCAAAGCTGCTGGACAGCAGCTATTTTCCAGCTAGCCCGATTGCTCCTTACCCCCTTTTAACCTATTTTTAACTCCTTATAAATACCACCCCTTCACCATACATTCATGCCTCTAAGTTCTCCATACATCCAACCATCACATCACATAGAAGCTTTAAACCTCAGAAACAAACCCTAAACATCCTCCAAAAACCCTAAACCAAACCGACACACAAACTGAAACTGTTTGTGTGTCTCCTTCGAAAACCCTTTCGTTCCTCCATCAAATCACCATAAAAATTCGAGTTTCTTGTTCCTAATTAACCACATAACATCCATCTACACATTAGATAAAGAATTACGAGCCAAATTGCCCTTGAGAGTACACGAAATTCCTCGAAAAACAGAGTGAAATAACACTCTGTTTTCGCGGTTTCTTCTTGTCTGTCCAGTTCTGTTTGTGCTCGTTTTTCGTGCCCAATAACCCAAAACGAGCAGGGGTTGCTTTAAGATCCCTGTTCTCCTCTCTTTCTAGTTTCCAAAACATCTTTCGAATCGAATTTTCGTCGTGAAACGAGGGAGATATCACTGTTTTAAAATCGCTGTCCAGAAACTTTCCAAAACCCGTGTTTGCTTTGTTCTTCGTCGACGACGGCCTCTCGAGATAAAATCTACCATCGATTACGACCCAAGACGGTGTCAACGATACATGTAGGTTGAGGGTGCATCAAATCCCCTTCTCTCCTCTCTTTTTATTTCGTTTTTTTATGCTTTTTTTATCGTCTTGTTTTGTTTGTTTTTTCGTTTGTTTATCGATTGTTTTAAATTAACGATGAAACTAGTTAGCCCGAGTATGAGTTAAAGTACCACTATGAACACCCGCGTTGACTTGAGATGGGAAAAGAAACCGCTCCTTCTGTCGGTCGTACACCCCCGTCTCATTTACATATCCTCGTGTTCAAAGTAGGGCATAAATAAAGCAATTATCTAACTTTGTTCTTCGTTTTCGATCCCCTTTTGTTTCGGCCAAATCGATGGACCCTAGGACCCGTTGCATGTTAGTTTAACCTCTGATTGTTAACCTATGACGTATTTAGATGACTTTAATTTAATTTAATAACCTAATTAGACATGATAGGTGGCTTCGACGTAGGTTGTAAAATCAACTAACAATTCTGTAAATAATTGAATGCATCTCCTTCTTTCACTTAAATTCTCGCTAGTATAAGAGTGCGTGATTAGCACCTTCTTATTGACACTCGATGAGTTAAATTAATTAGCGAATTTGATCCAATTAGACCCTTTGGGCCGTGTAGAATGCACCCTCATGCGACAATCAATCAACATCGTTTTTAACTCGTTTTCTAACTTGTTTTCGATCCCTTTTCGCAATCGTTCGATCTAATCAATGAATCTAACTTAGGAACTAGGTTAACCTTATCTTGGCCGTTGGTTAGGGCCGTGTGGTGGCCGTTTTCTGTACCTTTCTCGTTTTGTTTTATGCCGTTTGTTTTCTCGTTGTTTCATTGTTTGTAATTTATTGTTGGTTTATCGAGTTGTAATATTTCAAGTTTGTTTTCTTTTATCGAGTCAAATGATTTCTAAAAACCTTAGTCTTGTTTGGTTAGACGGTTGTTCCCCAATGCTTGTAGGAGCGTAGTAAACCGCACGTTGTTTAAAGCAACATGGCCCGGTTTATGCTAATGCATGCTTTGGTGCGTAGCCATATGTCTAATTCGATGAGATTAAGCGCGAGCACGCATTACGAGGAGTGACCCAAGGACCGTGGGTCATGTGAGCCGTGGGCCACCCTCATGTGCACGGTTTTCAAGGCCAATTGGCCGTGTGCTTTGCGTCGTGTATTGTTTCGTTTGTAGCAATTGTAATTAGATCGAGTTGTATCTTTTATTTATTGTTGTGTCGGCATGAAATGCCTGGTTTGTAATAGGTAGATCCCAACGGCTCCCCCATTCCCCTTTAAGCCTTGTTTGTTTGTTTGTATGTTGTTTAGATCAATCAACCCACATGCTAAATTACAACTTTGACAAAGTTAGTTTAGTTGCATCTAAAACGACATAGAAATTGTTGTCACATGATAGGGTTAAAACAACGTTTGCATATCATACATCGCAAAGAGCTATGACCTTGTTTGAAATCCGACACTTGACTTAGTAGAGGCCGTTATCGACGGGCGGGGTTGGGTGTCCTTATGGGCTTCCCAACACGTACCCTCACCCCTTACTCAAGATCTATGGTTTGTGGATCCGTCTAAATACCATTGGATTACGAGAGTCATTCAAATCGAGTGATATAGGGTACAAGTCTTTATCTTTAATCACTCGTAGTCGATTGGCTTTATGCTTTTCGATGAAAGGTGTAAAGTTGACTTGAACGGTTCCAAGTTCCCAAAAAACTTGGTGGCGACTCTAATATGTCTTAATTCGATTCGAAAGAACCTCGAGTCGATTATGCCGGGTGTGGATCCCTCGGACGCAGTTCCCGAGGGCCTTGTCCACAACAACCTAAACCGTTCTTTGAAGCATCGGTATAGACCTCAAAGTTCTCACAACCCTCTGGCAAGGCTAGGATAGGAGCTGTGGTCAAGCGTTCTTTTAAGGTCTGAAACGCCGTTTCACAACTCTCATCCCAGCATAAAATCGACTTCCTTCCTCATCAAGGATGTCATAGGCCGTGCTATGGTAGAGAAATCTTTCACAAACCTCCGGTAGTAGCCGGCAAGGCCTAAGAAACTCCGAATCTCAGCAACATTCTTCGGCGATTCCCACTTGGTAACGGCCTCAATCTTACTAGGATCCACAGATACTCCCTTCTTGGATATTACATGGCCTAGAAAAGCCACTTCCTCTAACCAGAACTCACACTTGGATAACTTGGCATAGAGTTGATTTTCTCTCAAGGTCTGCAAAACTATCCTCAAATGCTCTTCGTGCTCTTCCTTAGTCTTGGAATAAACTAGGATATCGTCGATGAAAACAACCATAAACCTATCCAAAAACGGTGTGAATATCCGGTTCATCAAATCCATAAAAGCTGCTGGCGCATTGGTCAACCCAAAAGGCATCACTACGTACTCGTAGTGACCATAACGAGATCGGAACGCTGTTTTAGGAATGTCCTCATCCGCTATCCTCAGTTGATGATACCCCGACCTCAGATCAATCTTAGAGAACACACCAACTCCACTTAGCTGATCAAACAAATCGTCAATCCTTGGCAACGGATACTTATTCTTCACTGTGACCCGATTGAGCTCTCTGTAATCAATGCACAGTCTCATACTCCCATCTTTCTTCTTTACAAAAAGAACTGGAGCTCCCCACGGTGACACGCTAGGCCTGATATAACCCTTGTCTAACAACTCATGTATCTGCTTCTTCAGCTCAGCCAACTCTTTAGGTGCCATACGATAAGGTGCTTTGGATATAGGACCCATTCCCGGCTTAAGCTCCACGCTGAAATCGACATCCCTCTTGGGAGGCAAACTCGATATTTCCTCAGGAAATACATCTTCAAATTCTTTCACCACATAAATCTCAGAAGTTGTCGGCGGCTCTACTCGGTGATCTCTCACATGACAAAGAATTAAGGGACACTTCTTCCTTAAACATGACTTTAAAGTCATAACCGCTATAAACCTACACTTAGGCTTTACCACAAACCCTCTATAGGACACCTTAACACCCTTGGGACCCTTTAAAGACACTCTCTTTTGTCTACAATCTATCCCAAGGTCATACCTACCTAGCCAATCCATCCCGACAATCACCTCAAACCCATCCTTAGGAAACTCTAACAAAGGGTTTCTTCGGTAAATCTACCCCTCCAATCACCATAGATATACCCTTATATAACTTGAGACACGACACAGACTCCCCCGAAGGTATGAACACATCATCTTTTACAACCTCAAACTGTCCCAAACCCATAGACATAGCATGACTTTTAGACACAAAAGAATGTGTAGCCCCGGAATCAAACAAAACAAAGGACGGTACATTATTAACAAGAAAGGTACCGGTAACTACATGAGCATCATCTTGTGCTTCCTGCTTATCCATCATGAAGAGCTTTCCACTATTCTTCTGTCCTCCACCCTGAACTGAAGCATTGGAGGTACTTGGCTTAGCTGCCGAATCCTGGGTGACATTGTTATTCTGGCGCTGATAAGATCCACTACCACCGCGGTTGTAACCGCCCTGGTTACCCTGTCCACCTCTGTTGCCCCATGAACCTCCCGGTCGGTTACTAGCAAAACTCTGAGTCGGCCCCTGAGAGAAATTTCCTGATCGAGCTCCCGAACCATTTCCGGGCTTGTAGCTCGTGCATTCCCGCCTTTTGTGGCCTATCCCACCACAGTTGAAACACGTAAGGTTCGTGTTGTCACTTACAGCCCGACCTCCATTCTTTCCCCAGCCACGAGAACCCCCAGAGAAACCAGCTCCACTAGAGAAAGCCTTGGCATGATTGAAATTCCCTTTCTTGTTGGTTGGCTGATTGTTGTTCCCGCTATCAGCCTTCCTCTTTTCTGTAGCAGTCCTCTCTTCGATCTCCCTTGAGAGATCCACCATTCTCTCAGCTTGACCCGCTCTCAGATACACTTCCTTGAGGTCAGTAGCAACCCCAGCCGGCATACGACTCACGATCTTAGCAGACAAACCCCTCTCAAATCGGAGAGCCAAACCTCTCTGTCCGAGCTGCAAATCTTCCACATAACGAGATAGCTCCATAAACCGATGATAGTAATCAGTGACTGTCATCTCCTCAGACATGGTGAAAGATTCAAAGTCGGATCTCATCTTGTGTCGGATATGCTCTGGCACAAACTGCTCTCTCATAGCACTCTTCAACCCTGACCACGGAATAGCCCCTTCCTCCTGGTAGTAAGCTCTAGCATCTTCCTTGACGTTCTGCCACCAAACTGCAGCTTCTCCCCTTAGGTAGTACACTACCTGCTCAAAAATCATGTCCTCGGGGCACTTAACCATTTCCATGAGAGCCTCAATCTCACGGTGCCACTTCTCGAGCAGCTTTGGTTCACCTACCCCGTCATATGTGGGAGGGTGAAAACGAGCAATGTTGATGCTAAGCTGGGTTGCATCCATCTTCTTCTCGTTTTCTTTTCCCACATTTTTGAGAGCTTCAAGGAGAGCCTCTTGTTGCTCAATCATGCGAGCAACCTCATCAATAGACATCTTTGAAGCTTGGATCTGCGCGGGAGTTCTTTTGGGCGGCATTTTGAGCTGATAAGAAAGAAAGAAACGTAAACATATGCTCAAAATTTTAACACCCTTTCCGCCATAAGAACACTCGGCCGAGTATACATCATACTCGGTCGAGTAAAGGTGACTCGGTCGAGTACCTTCCCAGATACTCGGTCGAGTATCGACTCCAGAGACAAACGCCAAAACGCCAAAAAGAACACTCGGTCGAGTGCAACCACACTCGGCCGAGTGGACGACACTCGGTCGAGTATACACGCATACTCGGTCGAGTTATCGCAAACAGTAGCAATTGCTACTTCTTATCAAACAGCACTCGGTCGAGTTTTGGCTACTCGGCCGAGTACTCCACACTCGGTCGAGTGCCTACCCTGCTCGGCCGAGTTACACTATATAAAAAAAAATATATATATATATATATATATACAGATTACGATTCCCCTATCATGCTCACTATTCCCGCAGCAAATACTTACGGATTTAAAACCGTTATAACCACGTCAGCATATAATGCATATATTAAAACTTTAACACCATATTGTAACCATATCAACATCCAATTTGCACATACGTTAAATCCAATGTTAAAATCACAACCCGTTTCATCTACTACTTCTCCCATCACAACAGTTAAGAACTTCATCACACCTATATGCAACTATCGACTTTTATCAACATGTATCTTCACATAAGTGCACATACAAAGCCTAGTCCTCATCACACTTTCCCCCATGTTACCGGCTCGAGTTAGTAAGGGCCAATGTGCGACTCCGGGACGTCTCCCGAGTCTTTGCGGTAGCTCCAAACAACTCTCCCCGGGTTCATTTTATTTAGACTCCCTAGGTTCATTAAATTCTTTTGTTTAGGTGCCGGAATCTTCGGCTCTGATACCACTTTGTAACACCCCCTCATACCAAGGTGCCTTACCAGGACCACCCTACCATGAAAGTGTGTTACCATCTCGGTTTCCCGAGGTTAGTATATACCAAAGCGTCTGAATTGAGCATCATTATTAAAGTAATGTAAAAATGCAAAGTTTACAATATCCAAAACCAAATACTGTCTAATGAAATACAACTTCAAAGTCTTAATAATAATGAAATAAAACTCGTTAAGACTCAGACAGTGATGCTATGACTCGTGGTGGCAAATCTCCCAAGATAATCCCCAGCTCTCACTAGCAAAACCTGTCAAGCCTGCTCACCATCCCCGAATGGATCACCGCAGATTCCACAACAACAACGGGGTTAGTAATATGCAACAACAAGACAAACAAAATACAATACTCGTCTGTTCATCACCAACTCCCGATCACCCAAGCTCACACAGTAACCGACTACACACTAAAGTGTGTAGCCCTGCCAGATTACCCATCGCAACAGGTAATCCTCGCCGCCAGTGGGTGACCGCAGCCGATCCCACCTAGTCCAGCTCCTCAACGAGCGACAACGATCCCTGTCCCTTAATGTGCACATCCCCTCCCGTGGCGGGTTCCACGGAGGGCGAACTAGGGTGTGAAGCCACTCCCGCAAGTGACTCCACCACAATCACCATCACATGACATCACTGTCATCTCACTCCCCTCATACCAACACTGTCACAACAATCTCCATACTACGATGATCAACAGACAACGATAATTACAACAACATGTCATGTAAAGCACAGTAAACTGAGTAGGGAAACCCTACCTTAGCAATCACAGCAGTATGCAACACGGACAATCAAAAAGGCTCCTCTACGAAGTCTCCTTCTATACAATGATCATACAACACAATTACACTTTGTACAATTCCCAACATCCCCTTCCCATATAAATGCACAGTAACCCAAAAAGATGCAATAATTACAAAGATAGAACTTACCAACAGTGCAACAAGAACTTATACGCAAGAATCACCGCAATTATCCACACAAAATGCTACGAACGCTCAATGGGAGGATTAGGGAATGATTTGGGTATGATTAGGGTAACGTAGAAATGATAACGCTGTGAAAATGATATTAGAAACTGACGCCAAAATATAAAATACCCTAATCATTCCTTAATCAAACCGTCGAAATAACACTCCGCCAAACCGGACACTCGGTCGAGTAAGTGCACACTCGGCCGAGTATTCACTATACTCGGCCGAGTATTCCTCGGCAGAACCAAGATAACACGCACTCAGAGCACTACTCGGCCGAGTAGGCTCTACTCGGTCGAGTAGACTCCAAGGAAAAACCGTAGTGTTACAAGTAACAAGTTCCCAAAATTCTCATGATTTCTGCCTCTAATTGGATAATTTGGTCGACTAGTTCATCAACCATGGGTACTACTTTTTGCATTTTGGTGTTTTGAGAGAAAACTAGTGGTGCACGTTCTTTAGGTGTGGCGTTGGGATCACGTAGGGTTGCCACTGCACTCTCTAGTTCCATGACTTGCCTATTCACACTCCTTGCCCACGCGATGAAATCAGTTATGGTTGGAGAAATGGTAGAGTAGTTCCCTTCATTTTCTATTGCATGAACTTCATTTTCAATGGGAGAAATGAGGTGTGAACAATCTATGGTAGATTCTTCACTTGTAATCACTAGAATTCCAAGAGGATTCTGAGTGTTGTTAGGCTTACCTCCAGGTGGTATTGGTAGGCGACCGTCTTCAATCATATCTTGAAGTACATTTTTCAGTTTGTAGCATTTTTCTGTATCATGTCCCTTACCTCTATGGTATTCGCAGTACGAATTCTCATCCCAGAATTTGGACTTCTTTTCTGGTCCGGGTGTAGGGCCTATGGGTTGAAGTTTACCCTGTTTCATCAACCTTTTTAGAGCGTTGGAATATGTGTCCCCTAGATTTGTGAATTTCCTTAGAGGGGTACTCTTCTTAGATGGCTCGAGGAGGTTAACTTCATCAGTCTTGCTATTAGAGCCGTAAGAACGACTTGTTGAGCCTTGATATCCATGACCTATTGTTTTGGACAAGAGCCCTTTATGAATGTCATCTTCGATCCTTGTCCCTAGTGCGGTCAAAGCTTTGAAGGTATTGATATTTTGATACCTCAAATGATTTGCATAGATGGGTTTTAGGTTGTCCACGAATTTCTCCAAGAGGGTGGCTTCATCCGGACGTTCAACAAGTTGAGTACTAGTCTTCCTCCACCGACTTAGAAAATCGGTGAAATCTTCTTTGTCATTTTGGGTAAGAACCTCTAAAGTGCGCATGTTGACTTGGATTTCAGCATTATCCGCATATTGTTTAGCAAACTCGATTGCGGCATCATCTCAAGTAGCGATTTTCTTGTGCTCTAACGAATAGAATCATTGCTTTGGGATGGTGTCAAGATATGAAGGAAAGATCCTTAAGAACATCTCGGGTTTAATGCCTTTGATAGACATGTAATCCTTGAAAGCACGGATATGGTTCAAAGGGTTTTCATGCCCCTTGAATTTAGGGATATCCGTCATGTTGAAGTTGGTTGGCAACTTGGAACTCACGGCCTCATATTTGCGATTGTTCTCCCTATAAATGTCATCTCCTTTGAGATACATTAATTGCTCCTCCAAGTATTGGAGTCGTTTCTCAGCTGCAGTCATACCTATGGGAGGGTTTTCATCCTCAAAGTTGTTCACAAATCCATCAGCCACTTCACTTTCTCGAGGAGGCATCCTCGTTTCCACGGCATATATTCGGCCCTCAATGGTGTCAAGGCGATCATACACTTGGTCTTGAGTAACTTGGAGACGAGCTAGCGCGGTTAGGATTTGATCATTATCATTTTGGAGTTGGTTGAAGTTCGCGTCGCTTGTTTCAGGCATCTTGGAAACTGGATAAGAGATCGATGACGAATCAAAACACGATTGACCATTCTAACACACTTACTTGAAAAGAAATGTTTTGACTCTTAAAGTGGGAGTGTGTCACTTGTGTCAAGTGAATTTTAAGGAAATGACAAAGTTTGAAAATATTGGTCCTAGTCAACTTTAGTGTAGTTGTAGGAGTGGACTCGAAGTGAGGTTTTGAAATGGGTTTTAAGGCCCGAATTTTGACTCGACAGAGTTTCGTCTTGTTTTGTGCTAATATTAGGCCCATATTTTCGAAATTTTTACAGATTAAAGAAGGATTTTGATTTTACAAAAACCGTCATGGTTTTGTTTAGAAATGGTGATCACGTATGGTGCAAACAATATACAAGCATTATAACGGGATGTTGAGTGTATTTAAATGGGTTTTGGTTTAAAGGGTGGGTTGCCATACCGAACAATCAAAACCGAAGTCTGTGGAGAGGCTCGTACCAAACAGGAGTAAGGCCGATTCCTAGTCCATTTCCTCAAGTAGTGAAAGTCCTTGATACAAACAAGAGTAAGTACCATGGTATGGATGACGTCAATCGCTATCCATCCTTAGGCCCAAATAAGAATTAGGACCGTTTAGACGGGACGATTGGTCGAATGGGTTGGGTTGGGCCTAGGAAGGCCGAATGAAACGATCTAGGAAGACCGAGTTATGAAAACCGACAATTGTCTTGTACAAACTATTCCCTAACCTTGTTCAAGTTTCACCCTTTTGGCTACACGTAAGTGTATTAGTCCTCAGCGGAGTCGCCAAACTGTGGACAATGGGCCACGGGGGCGCTTGGGAAACAAGCGTTTGCATTTGTGGAGTCGCCACCAATTTATTGTGGAAAATTGGAAACCGTTCGAATACCTCGTGTCATGTCAAGACACAAAGTAGTGACATGAACACCAACAACTCGTCACCCTTAGCATTCTATGTCTAGAATGACTCTCGTGGATGCCAATGAACACGGATGTTCACAGAGATCTGGAATAAGGGGTGGGGGTACGTATTAGGAAGCTCTTTTGATCGAACATCTAATCCCGCCCGCCTCGATAGCGGCCTCTACTAATGATTAGGGAAATTGTCTATACTCGATATATTGTCGATTTATATGCATGCAATGCAACATCCAACGTTTTAATCCTACATGTGAGAATTTAGACTAAGTCGGTTAACACGTAATTTAATCATACAATTGGGTCGAATTGGGATTTAAATTAATTACATGTGAATGCATACAAGCAATACCATAAAAGAAATACAATAATAAATACAATAATGAAGATTACAATAATTACAATGGATTTAATGATTTATGCCGAAAATACCTTTAAAACAGATAATTTGAGAAAGAATAAACAAATAAATTAACGAACAGGAATTAGGGTGATAATACGAATAATAGTTAATAAAATACGTAATTAATAAACTAGGTCAAAGCAACAACGGAATTCAGAGACAGAAATCAACCAAGAACAGGCGCAACAGAGCTGCGTCCCTTGGAAGAGGCGCAGCAGTTGCTGCGTCTGTTCCTTGGCTCAGTTCTGGCTGTGAAGTCGGAATTAAAAGCCGTTAACATTCGTTGGTGATTTTAATGATCGACTAATATTATTTGACTCGGATGAAAGTGATTAACAGGTTATTTACATGCGATTAATGGTCATAAAAGAAATAAACATGGATGAAACCGATTAGGACTAATTAATACGAGATTAAAAGGGTAATTACAAATACAAATTAATTAGGTTAAATAAATTATTAATGATGAACTAACTATGGATATGATGAATAAAAGGTGAAAAAATATATCAATGACGAATTCCAGAAATTCAACATGGATAAATCGAACCTCTAAAACCCGAATTTGATTTAATGACGAAAACCCGCAAATATTGGTTATAAGGGATTTAAGTCGAATTAATTAACAATGGATTATGAATAATATATTACCTGTTAGAATTATTATGTTCGAATTGTTATATCAAAGAAACAACAAACGATTGAAAACAAAAGTAAAACAAACGAATTAACGAAAGACGGAGGAAGAAGAAAGGAAGCAGGAACTGCAGCAGCCTCACGAAGAGGCGCAGCAGGTGCTGCGTCCCTTCGAAGAGGCGCAGCAGTTGCTGCATCCTTTCTCGACGTCTGACTCCTGATAGTCCGTAAAAAGGGTTTAAAGCATAGTTTTAGAAATCGGTTTTAGAAATACTTTCGACATAAACCTTACATTATGATTACAAAAAAAATAAAGAACAATAATAAAATAGGGATTATACACCCTCAGACTTACATATTTGACGAAACGAGATGAACTAAGTATACGTTTAGTGATGCTCGACTCGAATGTAGACGAAAGTGCCCTCGTAAGAGGAATTAAAACAGATTGATTAAAGTTGATTATGGTGGAGTTGGTCAAATTGGTCGGTCATGCAAACGAGGCTGGTACTCAGAAAGATCCGAGCTTACGTGGTCGAAAGTTCAAGCACGTAGACGCCAAAAAGTAAGAACGTGGTCTAGAATGCAAAGGGAGAAGAGAAGGGCGGACACTCGCGTGGGAAATATGTGAGACCGAAGGTCTCTATTTATACTAATCACACGGAGGAAATTAGGGTTTTCGGAGAAACTTTGGAAGTGAATCTCGAAAAGATATGAAAAGATACGAAAAATACGCAGAAAAGGACTTGGGAAGAGGCGCAGCAGGAACTACGTCTCTTGGAAGAGGCGCAGCACCTGCAGCGTCCTTTCCCAAGTGGTTTCCTCCCGCGGAAGAAAGATTTCCGTGTTTTGATTATGGAATAACAGATTTATCTTGTTTTCCTTAATATTTTGTGTGAATATTACGGGAAATTATTTGCCAAAGATTAAAAGATTGTGAAATATGGAATAGAAATATCCGGAACATTCCAGAACATTCTGACTCGGTTTTAGAAAATGAAGACGGTTTTATGACCCGGACTCCAAATGTACTCTAATTACTGTCAAAACGACCGTATCGGCGCGTAGATGACAATTAAGAGGTAGACATAAGTGTTTGAGCGATCACTTGACGATAAACTTACGAATTGTCACAAATCGTTCCGCGTACCAAACATGCGGCCCAATCATCACCGGGTGGTTTGCGGGAGGTGCAGAAATGAGGTATCTACAACTCTTTCCTGATTCTATTCCTTTTCCCTCTCCTGTACAAGCGCCCCCTAAGTTTATTAAGTTCAAATTAAAATCTACAAAAAATTACCATGTTAAAAGCGATAACTTAAAAATTGAATAGTTCTAGTTTACAACATTCCAGCTAAATTTTAAAAACTAAATGTTTTACTTAACATATCTTGTAATTTAATTAAATTTTGTTAACTATTGACGATATCACAATGATCACGTTTATTTCACACTTTCGAATTATTCCATTTTTCAATTTAGAACAAGAATACAAGATATATTTTTATTAGTTAATATGGGACTTGAACCCATACTTTGTGCATTGCGCATGCTCTCCCATCTGAGCTAATTAGCTTTTGGTAAAATATAAGCTCAAATTCTCAACCTTTCAATTTTTATTTTTTAAAAAACAAGTTTTAATTTAAAAACAAGATTTTTTAAGCTACAATCCATGTTTAACAATCGGATCCTATTATTTAGATTAAGATTAATTAAGTTATACATGATGTTTTGAAGTTAAAATAAAGAGTTTTCAAACTAAAACCTTAACATCTCAAGACTTCTAGCCTGGACAAAGATTTGATGATCACCATATATGTGTTAAACATATTTAAAAGGCTAACTCTATATACAATAAAAACTTATACTCCGTTAAAAAACGCATGTTACAAGGAAACTTATGTCAATAATTTCGTTTGTTTGTACAAAAAGAAATCAATTATTGTGGAATATCAAAACTGATACATTAATTGGTTATAGATACAAACATAGCATATAACAAGCAAATAAATCTTGCTGATGATCTAAATAAATCTCATGCATATTGAAAATAGAAGAAAAAATGTATATAAAACAAATCTTGATTGATGAATTTCTCCTTTGTCGATATTGTTGTGATAGATAAAGAGACAATGAAGTTGCAGACATGAAACCCAAAAAAATGCTATGAAATTGATAACTTATTATGGATGAGTAGAAGACGATTTTAATATTTGGGAGATGGGCAGTTCAATGGGTAGGGTGACTCGTTAGTCGTTGCTCCCTTTTAGGGTTGATGGGAGTTACCTCAAGTTATTAGGTCATATTGAATAGTAGATGGTTTTGAATTAACGATTTTTTTTTATTTTACAAAAACTGTTTTTTTTTGGCCTTTTAGATATTGGGCTGGTCTTATGCTATGAGATCGCCCTATACAACAATTTGTGATACAACAATCTATAAAATATTATTAAAAGGCTAGCCTAAAAAAGCCACGTAGACAATGCCACATGGGATGAAAAAAAGCCACGTACGCAATAACAATGTGACTTGGCAAATTAATATGACATGAATTATCAATTTATTATTATATTATATTAATTTAATTCACTTATTTCTTTTAAAAATCCATCCATATTCCATTAGCTTTAAACTTAATTAACTCAAAAAAGCTACAATAAAAAACTACGCATTAACTATAAGTTAATAATTTCAAGTTTTTTCATATGGAGTAGTATTATATGTATTCGAAATAAAAAATCGAATACATGAAATTAAGAACGAAGAAGAATAAATAAAGTTGAAAACAAAAAAAATTGTATCTATACAATATAGTTAAAAGGCTGCTTAAAACATTTAATTTTAATCCACATGTCGATTTTTTATTGATAAATACTAATTCATCTATATTGATTAATTGATTATTTATTTATACAATATTATAAAAGTCTAGATTATGTATTAAAAAATTATCTTTAAAACTGTCACATGCTTATAAGTGCATAAAAATTAAAAAAAATATTAATTGCAAATAGAAAAAATAAATTAATACAAACTCTTTACTTTCCTCTCATAAATTTGGTATTAATCTACTTATTTATTTAACCTTTAATTTCTTTTATTTAATAGGATGGTTTTTTGGTTTTCTCTCACCATTATTATAATTTGTAGTTATCATAATTTTTTTTATCTCCCTTTTAATTCACAAAATCGTTCCTCTTCCCTCGTATAAATTGTTGAAATTAATCAATAATTAATAACAAAAAGTTTCCTATATAACTATTATAACAATCCTAATTTTCATTTATATTCAAAAAGTTGGTCGGTAAAGTATACATACATAGATAATTAAATGAATTCTTTCGCTTTTTATCCTTATTATGTTTTAAATTTATTAATAGTAAGAATATTATTTAGTTATTGTTTTTGTGTTAGTATTGAAATTGCAGGAAGATGACATACTCAATTATCAATAACATTGCATGAAATCTATATTGTCTAACTAAAAGGATAGCTTAGAACATTCAATTCCATTTCACATGACATTTTCACACCCCATTAATTCTTATTCATTTTTATTGATTATTTAATTATATTGACAATATGACATGCATGGAATAATAATTGAATTTATAAAACTATAATCTATAATTAAAAAGTAAGTCAAACTATCTACCATTAACTGAATGTCATATTTTAAATTTCATCAGATAATTTCTAAACCACTCTTATGCAAAGTGGATTTTGTAAAAAAAAAAAATTAAGAATAATAATAAAGCAAATATTTTACATTCCATTGCTACTTTGCTCCATATTTATGTCTATATTAAATTTCATAATAATGAGAAAAATTTATAACTCAATAATCTAAATATAAAATATATAAATCTAATTAAAAGGCAAGCAAAACTAACTATTATCATTTACATGTCATATTTTAATTACATAATAAGACAACATCTTAAATCAATCTCCTGTAAAATGGATCTTGTAAAAAAATAAATTATAATAATAATAATCAAGAAAACTTATACATTCCATTTCTCTTTATTCCTTATTAATGTTTATATTAAATTTCATAATAATGAAAAATGATGCTCAAAAGTCGTGAACCTTGATTCATATTTATACCTATATTAATTTTGATAATAATGAAAAATGGATGCTCAAAAGTCATAAAATGCATCCTCAATTCTTTATATATTTTTGATGGAAGACAACATTTATAAGCCAAAATTTTTCTTATCTCTATCGTCAGTAGAACTAATTGTATCACTAAACTTCCTATCATTCTATTAACATCAAGCCAAGTGTATTAAGGTTTTAAAATTATTAACTAATTTATTTACTTTTTATGTAAGTTCCATTGGGTTATGAAATTTTCATCACATTTTCAATTTCATCGTTTGTGTTTGTTTTGTTCTCATTTAGGGGCTATCAAGATTTGTGGTGTTGAGCTATTCAAAGGTAATATACTTACATCTCTACGACTTCATTCCCATTCCCTTTTTCTTTCACTATTTAAGAGGAAACTTAAGTTAACAACGATAATATTGCATAAAACAAATTTCACTATTTTGTTGGTTAATTCAGACTAATTACTGAGTTATTTTTTTTATTATAGGGTTGATTCGTTGGAAAAAGAAGACTATATGGAGAAGTAAAATACTAGGATAGCTTAAATAACTATATATCGGAGACTAACTACAAGATTGACGACATCAACGTGAATGACTAATAGTTTTTTTTTTTCAAATGTATATTTTATTTTGGTATTTGTTTGTTTTTTTCCATCATTTTACCCTCGAAAAAATAGCAATATTCACCTACTTTGGCTTATTTAATTTATCGCCTTTGATCTTTATGTTAACATGTAAATGCCCATAATCTTAGTACGCAATCAATGATTTATTCATAAGATGAGTTTACTATATGTTTTGATATTTTATAAAATTTCAATTACTAAAAACACTAGAAACATCACACTCAAAACAAAACATCCCGTGAATTTCACGGGCCACAAAACTAGTTAGTGTATAAAATAAGTTACCGTAATTTTATTTTATTTTATAAAATAAAATTTAAAAAATAAGTTTAGGTAGTCCGGGAGGGACGGGCACGCAAACTAGTACGAGTCTATTCTATTCCCAAATCTTAACCGGGTTATATAATTTGGGTTGAATACTCCGTCCGTTGTATACTTATCGTTTCCTCTTGTTCAAGCAAACTTATAAAATCAGGAAGTGTTAATCAAATCGCATCGTTCATTTGCTCCTTCTTCAGCTTTCTCTACTTCTTCTTCCCCAATTCCCTAAACTTTTCTAACAATCTACTTATTCCTCTACTTACAACCATGGTGCTCGAGGTATGTTCTCAATCTCAACTTTTTTCCGATTTAGGGTTTCTGGTTATCCTTCTTTCTGTATCAATTCCTAATTTTTCTTGCAATTAATTGTAATTCCAGGCGACGATGATCTGCATCGACAATTCGGAGTGGATGCGCAACGGCGATTACTCTCCCAACAGATTTCAATCTCTTTCCGATGCCGTTAATCTAATCTGCGGCGCCAAAACTCAGGTACTTCCGATTTCTCGCAAACCCTAATTTTGAATAGTTACTTAATTAGGGTTTCTGTTGATTTGATTGTGTAATTGCTATGTTTTGGGCAGTCTAATCCAGAAAATACAGTTGGATTATTGACAATGGCTGGTAAAGGTGTTCGTGTCTTGGTTACTCCCACCAGTGACCTTGGCAAAATCTTGGCTTGTATGCACGGTTAGTTTTTCGAAGCCGAATTCTAATCCTGGCTTTTTGTGATGGTTCATGTTCACTGATCTCAAATTACTTGGCTTGCTTTGTCAATTGTTTGTTTGTTTGCTTGTGCTGTGTGTGCTGTGTTGTCACTATTTATTCGGAATATAGTTAAAAAGATAAATTTTCCGTCTTATCTTATGATCATAGCTGATGGGTCGAGCTAACTGATTGGTTATTACCAGAATCTCTTAAGTAGCTAGAATGTTAGGTGAGGTTCTAGGGGATAGTGGTCATCTAGTAAAGTCGGGTTCTTTTTTTTGTTGGGGGGCCGGGCTGGGGCAACTTAGTGCAGAACTTAGTCTGGTGACTGATGTGTGGACTAATTTTTTCCGAATGGAGCTTACATCTTTCCTGAAAGAGTGTTGGGGCTATTGGATGAGCTGATTAGGGTTTTGTGGTAGGATGGTTAGTAAAGCAGTGAATGGCAACCTACTTAAGGTTAAGGGTGACAGTTTGCATGATCATGCGGAAGGCCCGAAGGATTCTGATCTACCTTGGAGTATCTTATCAATGTCACTGGTGGTGATGAGTAGTCATTGAAGAAATTGAATGATCACTGTCATAGAAGTGAATTCTTGTATCTTGTGTGAAAATTATTAATAACAACGTATGAGAGGAGTAATATTGTTTATTGTTGTCTACGCTTTGGGGTCCTGTTTTAACTTTCTTCTTTCTGCAATGCTTCAAGGCAAGATGCACAATATCTGTCCACTCCGTAGTTCCATACCTGTCATACACTCCCCCCCCCCCCTCCCCCTTTTTATTATCCCAGTTTGACGTTGATGGTCAAATTATGCTGTCTTTGACTGAGATTGTCTCACAGAAAACAAAAAACAATTGTTAATAATAATTATATAAAAATGGTAGTTTTTGTAAATCGACCACATCAAATTTTACATCATATCTCTACATATATTTGAACAAATTAATGGTTGAAGTTAATATCAATAAGCCACTAAAATCAGATAGGGACAACAAACTTGAGATGGAGTTTGTATTATTTACATGAGTTTGGAGAAATTAATGGCTAAAGTTAACATCAGTAAACCAACGATGTTAAAGGGGATGATGAATTTTGGATGGACGTAGTATTATTTAAGTTGATTGATTTGCATAGCATATTATCATAGCTGGATCTGGAAAAGAGGTGTTATTTCCTAAAGATGGGATTTCATCGTTCTTTTATATGCTCAAAATTGTCATTCGGAGACTTGGGGTTTGTTTGTATAAAGTGGAAGGGTGGGAGAACAGGAGAAAGGAGCATGATATTTTTTTTCTTTCAAATCTTTCCTACCCTCTACTTCCTTCCCCTCCATAAGTCCATTTACATCCAGCTCAACTTGCTGTCCAAAGTCAACTTAACCCCCCCTTCCCGGTAAACAAAAGGTTGACAAGACTCAAGAGTCAAGAGTACTCTTTACTGACTATTATCTTTTGGATTAAGGCCTTGAAATTGGTGGCGAAATGGACTTAGCAGCTGGAATTCAAGTGGCCCAATTGGCTCTAAAACATCGTCAAAACAAAAAACAACAGCAGAGAATTATCGTATTTGCTGGAAGGTGAAACTACTGCATTCTTTTTTCTCACCTGCATTTTTTTTTCTGTTTTCCTATAGTTAGTTTGTTTATTGCATTTCTGAATCGTATTATCTTCTGGTAGTCCTGTTGAATATGAGAAAAAGACGTTAGAGATGATTGGCCGTAAGTTAAAGAAGAACAGTGTCGCTCTTGATGTTGTTGATTTTGGTGAAGATGAAGAAGGCAAATCAGAGAAACTCGAGGCCTTAGTGGCTGCAGTGAACAACAATGAAACCAGTCACTATGTCCATGTGCCCCCAGGTTCCAATGCTTTGTCCGATGTACTTATAAGGTACTTGTTGAGACATGGTTGTCTTTATAAATTTTGACCAACTCCAGATATGCAACCATATATATCTCATCAACAAATCTTTGTTGACAGTACTCCAATATTTACTGGTGATGGGGAAGGAGGAAGTGGTTTCGCTGCAGCTGCAGCAGCTGCCGCTGCTGGTGGGGTGACTGGATTTGATTTTGGTGTTGATCCAAACCTCGATCCCGAGCTGGCACTTGCTCTTAGAGTTTCAATGGAGGAAGAGAGGGCAAGGCAGGAGGCAGCTGCAAAAAAGGCTGCAGAAGAAGCTTCTGGACAGCAAAAAGGAGAATCGAGCTCTCAAGATGCGATTATGGGAGAAGGTAGCGGTTCAAAAGATGAAGCGGATAAGAAAATTGATATAATGGTACTTACTATTATTATTTCTATAAGAGTTTGCTTTTATTGGGATTTACTTTTACTCGCTTTGTCTTTTATTACAGATTTTTGAAGTCATCATACTTATTTCTGTAATAGCTGTGAACTGCAGTTAAATTTCGACTAAGGAAGTATCTACTTAACAAACCTTCGTTCCAACTATTTTCCTAACATTAAGTCTCTTGAGAGACCGGCTTGTGCTGTTTTAGGGTGAACTTAGCGCATTTAACTAAAAAAAGCTACCCATTTGCCCACCGAATAAAAAAATGTCAGATAAAAGTAATGACCACCCCATTATATGAGTGGGTATCTGATAATCCTATTATGAGATCGTCTCAGATGAGAATTTGTATTTTCCTGATTGGTGCATTTTTGTTTTTAACTTGTCAGGACGATGAGAATGCTCTACTGCAGCAGGCATTAGCAATGTCAATGGATGAACCTGCCTCCACAACGACTGTGAGAGATATAGATATGTCAGATGCAGCTGTAGACGAGGACTTGCAGCTTGGTTAGTATCTCTTAAATCCTGAATCATTAGGAAAAGTTGGAGAATAGAAGGGGTCGGTTCACCTTAGTGTCGATGTATCATGCATTCAGTTTCTACTTGGCTTACCAACCAAGTTCTTAGTCAGAACAGTTTCAGTCTTAGGTAACAAGGCACTACTTATCCAGTATAGGGTTCCTTCATGTTTTTGACTTTTGGCAGTAGACGTGTGTTACTTGACCAAGATTATAGTCTGGTCATAACAAGTTGGCAATGTCAGGAAAGACTTGAGACTATTCAGCAATACTTTTGCAGGCTAGGTAAAAGGTGATTGAACAACGCTGATTAATCTGAGAACTCATATTATATGCCGTTAATAACGCACAATCTTTAATTCCTCAGTTTACTTTCTGAGAAGGTTTTCTAGTGCTTTCCCTGCTAAATATTTAGGGTAGTTTCAGCTGGGTGATTTACCGTTCAACGTTTATCAAGTTCTTTTAGCTTTGACAGTAGTTCATCTCGTGGAATTTTTATACTTTTGTTTTTGCATGCAGCTCTTCAACTCTCTGTGGAGGACAGTGCGAAAGACTCATCAAGTCAGTCAAGTCAGACAGATATGAACAAATTGCTGTCTGACCAATCTTTTGTGTCATCAATTCTTGCGTCGGTATGTCACTGCTACTCTGAGCTCACAACTAATTGAATTATTTCAAGTGAGAAGAAAGAACCTGTAAGCAATTGAGTATAACTTAGAAAATGGTATACTGGCATTACATGATGCGATTAAAGTCGAAGGCTCGTTTCGTTTGCTTATTGTCATGCATTGGATCCGTCTAAAGGAGTAGTTATTCCAAGGCCTTCTAGATACAAATTTCTTTTGAGTCAATAAAAGGGTATTAATGCCTCATTTAGTTGGGTGTTTATTACCATTCATTTGTAGTTTTAATTCTGCATTTAAGAGGGCCTTAATTTGTCCAAGATTAATGGTCTTAATTAGCTATTAAGTCTAGTTTTAAATGCTAAATTGGCATCCTATGTAAGCTAGTATTAGCATCCTAAACGGCTATATAAGCCATGTATTGTCGAAGGATTTAATCATCAAACAAGTTAAGAATTTCAAACAAAACCATTGTTTTTATTTGAGTATTTTCAAGTAAAACATAGAAGTTGTGTCTACAATTTCGAAAGGTTGATCTCAAGCGCCGTCTTGTGAAAAACCCGATTAACTCTATCGGTGTAGAGCGTTAATCTCTTTGTTAGACTATCGGTGTAGTTTAACCTTGTCTATCCCCATTGTTATTGTTATAGGTCTAACAATAGCAAATATCCCATTGGTTCGATTTATTTACATAAATCGAAACAAATATCCTTACAAATCAGATCGGGTCGTACCTAGTACGTTCGGATCTTGTTTGTTCTTTCTTTGTTTCCGCTGCACTCATACGAGTTTTATTCTCTCGAGTAAAATTCGTATCATTAGTGGTATCAGAGCTTCGGCTCTTGATCACCCCGAAAAATCAAGACGGTCCTAAGGAGGTCCCAATCAATTAGTAGTTGAATATCCAACGCGATTGGTATTCAAAGGTTAAACTCAGCGAGGTAGTTGAGGTTTAATCGATTGGATCTTGAAGGTACGAATTGAACAAAAAAAAAAAAAAAAAAAACCACAAAAATTACTGTTCACGGGGTACTATTCATCCGAAAAAAAAAAAATGTTAGGTGTATTCTCGTTTGAAGGCATCTATGAACAAAATGTTAAGTTTGATCCAAGATTACCTCCTATCTTTGACGAGTATGGTGATGGGGAAGGAGTGATTTCTGGTTTCAAAGCACCGTGTGATTCGTTTAGTTGTGGGTATGAGTTCGATCTAAATCCCAAGGTCTACAAGAGCAAAATTGAGTCTATTAAATTTCAAGATCAATCCGATTCTTATTTCGTTGATTTTGAAATAGAAAAGGATGCTGCAACTATGAAGGATTCCTCTTGTTTGCATCATTTGTTCAAGGATGAGATCTATGGTAAGCTATCAAGACTTGTGCATGGAGGGAGGAGGAGTGGAAGGCACAAAATGGTGTTTGGTATTCTTTTTGTTTGTGTGCATGAAGTGTTCATATTTGATCCCGATTAAGTTCGATTACATGAATTGAGGACAATTCCTTTCCAAGGGGGAGGGGATGATGCGATTAAAGTCGAAGGCTCGTTTCGTTTGCTTATTGTCATGCATTGGATCCGTCTAAAGGAGTAGTTATTCCAAGGCCTTCTAGATACAAATTTCTTTTGAGTCAATAAAAGGGTATTAATGCCTCATTTAGTTGGGTGTTTATTACCATTCATTTGTAGTTTTAATTCTGCATTTAAGAGGGCCTTAATTTGTCCAAGATTAATGGTCTTAATTAGCTATTAAGTCTAGTTTTAAATGCTAAATTGGCATCCTATGTAAGCTAGTATTAGCATCCTAAACGGCTATATAAGCCATGTATTGTCGAAGGATTTAATCATCAAACAAGTTAAGAATTTCAAACAAAACCATTGTTTTTATTTGAGTATTTTCAAGTAAAACATAGAAGTTGTGTCTACAATTTCGAAAGGTTGATCTCAAGCGTCGTCTTGTGAAAAACCCGATTAACTCTATCGGTGTAGAGCGTTAATCTCTTTGTTAGACTATCGGTGTAGTTTAACATTGTCTATCCCCATTGTTATTGTTATAGGTCTAACAATAGCAAATATCCCATTGGTTCGATTTATTTACATAAATCGAAACAAATATCCTTACAAATCAGATCGGGTCGTACCTAGTACGTTCGGATCTTGTTTGTTCTTTCTTTGTTTCCGCTGCACTCATACGAGTTTTATTCTCTCGAGTAAAATTCGTATCATTACAAGTCGGTGTAGTTATTATTACAGAGGATTTTTTCTCCTTGAAACATTACCCTTATATGTGGCTCTTTAAATTATGATTGTTGATTTACAAATGAACTTGCATGTTCTGTATGGCAGCTTCCAGGAGTGGACCCTAATGATCCCTCAGTTAAAGATCTGCTGGCTTCTATGCAAAATCAGTCTGAGGTGAGCCATCCTCGTTATGTAGTGTGATTCCCTTCCCCAAGCATCTGCCTCTCTGGCCTTGCTTAATGTATTTTCCATTTTCCTGCATTTAATTACCAATCTCCCTATGTAGTTAAAGTAGATATCTGGGTAAGGATTGTGACACTTTAAGAGTTTACCTTTCAGCGCTCTTCCGGTGTATACCTTTCACTTACATGCACATCAAATTAGCTGCCTCTAAAACTTTGAACTCACTTCCATATTTCGTGCTGACTTTTCATGCAAGTGTTTCTCACCATAATTCTCCATTTCTCCCTCTTGTCCTGTCAATTTTTTATTTTTTACCATTTTTATTATAGCTTCCTTGGTCATTTGTCGGTGTTTCTACTTCGAAAAAGGTTTGAACTGGATTACTTTGTTACTCTTACATATGAAGAACAGGTGGGTGCCGGTATGAGAGGGATATGAGGGTAGGAGGTTATTTTTCATTCGGTTGAATAGGAAGAGGGTTACTCAAGTGGGCGTGTTGCAGTCAGATGAGTGGTTGAGCCGTGGAGGGTCTTAGGCAGACTGGGAAGAGTGAAGGATAGAATTGAACTTTAGTCCCTTTATATGGTTTTTGTAGCAAACAATTTATTGAGACAGAGAGTTCCAAGTCCAAGTACTGGTTTGAGTTTGATTAGGTAAGAAAACTAGGTTGATCCTTTAGGGTAGGACCAACCTATCTCATCCTTTCGAATGAGGGAGGTAAGTTGAAGCCACCGGCTATCAAACCACCTCGAAAGAGTTGGACATGAATGTCCAACTGAAGCCATGAAGTCAGCAACCTTGTTGGCTTCACGAAAACAATGTTTAATTATCATTCTGTCCCCCGGTTGCTTCTCAATAGCACCAGAAACGCAACCAGCTTAATGAGTCATTCTGTATTATTCCTTTGTGTTCCAAAGTCTTTTGGCTTCATTGAAAAAGGAGTGTGTTCTGCTACTAGTACTAACAGCCTTTGGTGTTGTGCAGAAGAAAGATGATGATAAGCCAAGCGAGGAGAAGTGACGCGTATGTCTTTCAAATCACAGGTCTTTCTGCCGAAGTTCATGCCAACTAGACTACATGCTAGTCTTGCTGTATTGACTTTTTATGATTTATACTGCATTGTGGTTTGTGTTGTTGGACAAATAGCTTAATGGGGTAAGAGGATGGAAGAATTTGGACTATGTTTATTTGCATTATCTTCCTATGTATTCTCAATTCAACAGTTTGGGTTCATTTCCATCTGACATTTCTCCCTCGCTCCGGCCTCTATTTTCACTTGCCTTTTGCAGATAATTATTTGTTTTGTCTCTCTCTTTTTTAAACAAAAATGTTTAAAAATATAAAAAGTTCAGGGAAATGTGGTTGAACAAAAAGTGTAGTAAAATGGGCTTGTGTTGTTTCACTGGCTTCGAACAATATTTTATAAATTTTTGTCTAATTCGCAAGTCATTTTCATTATAAGAACAAAATAAAGGTAAACAATTAGTCAAGATACAATTGCATAAATAATACTCCATTCGAATCATTTGTTTACCTTTTTCATTCTTTGTGAGATGTATTTTAATGCAAACAATTAATTAGACACAAAATATATAGTTGAAGTAAGTTATTGTAAGGTAAAAATCGAATTACTCCATAATGTAAATGTCGGAAATAAAAATATTAATACATAAAAATTTCAAAATAAAGAGGATGATAATTTTCTATCGGTTTTTCTATCCTATGCGCACTAGGCATAGGACAAGAAACCAAAAAAAGAAATAATTAAATGATGTTTTTACTAGTTTAGCTCACGTGCAAGCACGGTATATATAAAGTTTTACTTTTTTTTTTAGTGTATTATATTTATGAAATGTAAATTAACTAATCTTTTTTTTTTACATTTCTCATCGTTATATTTTGATTTGAAAAATCAAAGTCAATATCATATTAATCATGAAATGAGTATTTCAATGAAAGTTTTTCCTATTACCGAGAGATTAATAGTGTTATTTTATAAAAAAAAAATTCGTATGATTCTTTAAACAAAAAAAACTCCTTTTTATATCATAAAAAGATTGAAGATAATTTTGTGTAGAATGTAAAATACTAAATGACATAAATATATAAATCTGAAAGATTATACGTATTATGTCCCACCATACTTATAGAATATGCTAAAAATAACTAAACTTTATTTTAGGAAATATATTTAGGCGGGAAAATTTGGAGTTTCGCCTATTCATTTAGTAAATAGGGGATGGTAACTTACAATATTTTATTAATTTTACTTTTCTTTACAAAAAATATATTTATTTCTTTCCTTTTTTATTTTCTTATCCTATGTCTACTATGCCTACTGGGCATAGGTTAGAAAAATCCATCTTCTATTTAATGGCAAAAAAATCTCCACGTAGGAACACAGTACTCCGTATTTGGTTAACGATATGATCGAAAGCGTCATTCAAACAAGGGAGGGGAGGCAATAAAAAAAGCACGCCCGGTGGGACTCGAACCCACAATCGTTTGATTAGAAGTCAAACGCCTTATCCATTAGGCCACGGGCGCTTCTTGTCATGTTTGTCAGATTCTTAGTATATCAACCAAGTTACTTACCCACTAAATGCCGCTTACCAATGTCGGTGAATAAATTTAGTAATTTTACTTGAAGCAAATTCTAAAAGTGTAAGTCTTGCTTGCGACGGGTCGCGGGTTGCGACGGGTAGTTTGTGAGAGGAAATGGGTAGAGGGGACAAAGGAGGGTCCCCCCATGTGCTTCCCCCACTCAAGGCAAATGGGTAATTTGTGAGGGGATATGGTATCCGTCTCTTATTTGTGACGGATACCTTCCGTCACAAATAAGAATTTGTGATTCTAAAATGGTATGAAATGAATTGTGATATCATAGTGTTATAGAGTTAGAGTCCCATATTCGAATCAAATTCATACCAAGTACCAATCAATAGATTTACTAATTTTACTTGAAGCAAATTCTAAAATAAGATCGGTGGTTGTCTTATTAGTTAATTTTACGTTTCAATCTCACTTATTCTTAGGGTCGTTTGGTTCGAAGTATTGAAATGGTATGGAATGGATTGTGATATCATAGTGGTATGGAGTTAGAATCACATACTTGCTCATGAGTGTTTGGTTTGATCATGAAATGAATATAGATGTAGTAATAATATGGAATGGAGTACATAGGTATGATACTATGACAGTCCAAGGAGTTGGAATGGTGTTAGAATCCATTTGATATCTAACTTCATTCCAAAACCTCCAACCAAACACTAGAATGGATTGAATCCATTTCAATCCATTCCAAAAGTTCCAACCAAACACCCCCTTATAAGTTGATTCGTTCTACTCATTTTGTCTCAGTAATTAATTTACATTTATTTTATTTTGTGAGAGAAAATAAAACAATCTAAACTATTAACTTAGACGGATAAAATATCAATTTAGTACTCCTAAAAGTAACAACCATTATCAAAACTTCAATCACACAACAATTTCGAGTGGACTGACTTGAGTCATTTTAAAAACTGTGACTAAATTTGACCCTCATTTTTTATTGATATCATGGCATTTTAAATAAGAAACGAAAATTACAAGGAATTTGCGAAGGTGAAATTCATACAGTTCTCAAATTTATGCTCTATAAAAGTAATTTTTTTGTGTTTTTTTTGTAACCTAAGAGGACTTCATACATTTTAAAGTTGGGTTCTTTTTAAGACAGTTATATCCGTCTTCACTGTAAAATGACAAATACTCATCCATCTATTTTGTCTATTTTATTATTTTCGATGGTCATGAATATGTCCGGCCTAAATAACAATTTATGTACATTTTAAATTTGTCACCTTGATTACCTGTTACTCTAATATACGTAATTTGTAGGATATCACGTATTCGGAGTTTTAGTCGGCCGATATCCTCGTCATCCAAAAAAAAATAAAAAATCATAGGGACACTTTTGACCGGTAATAGCGCGGGAATAAAAAAAGTAGGAAAAGCTGTTATACACACACACACTTGATCGCTCCTCGTCCTTTGTTCCTTCTCCGTGGTCTCTCCGCGTACAACATTTACCCCCAATTCTATCTTCACGATTAAGTTTTCTTCATCAATTTACCTCTATAAATTCCGCCATTAATCTATCTCCTCCATTTCTTCACCTTCAATTCCACATCAATGGCTTCCAAAGATAAACAACGCCCTTCTTTATACCCTAATATCGACAATTCTAACCCTAATTCCTCAACACCTTTTATCTCAAACCCTAACCCTAACCCCCAATCTTCATCCATGTATCCTACTATTAACATGGCGGATCTTGTCGATAACCTATTTCCGGATAATTATAAAGACACGGCGTCCGCACCGCCGGATGTTGCTCCCGTTGAGGAAACCCTAATTTCGATTCCCGGTGCGGTTGTTCATTTGATTGATAAGAAGTACAGTGTTGAGCTTGCGATTGGGGAGTTTTCGATTGTTCAGCTTCGTCATGGGGATAATATCGTTGCGTTTATGGCGCGTGTTTCGGATGAGTTGCAGTGGCCGTTGGTCAAGGAGGAAGCGATTGTGAAGGTCGATGATTCGCATTATTTCTTTTCGATTTCCGACCCGAGTTGTGCGGGGAAGGAAGTGGATCCGGATGATGCGTTGAATTACGGGTTGAGTTTCGCCTCGAAAGGGCAGGAACGGTTGTTGAGGGAGTTGGATAGGGTTTTTGAGGGTTTGGGGAATTTTACGGTGCAATGTGTTTCAAAGAAGAGTAAGGATGAGGTGGTTGGAGTGGCGGTGGCGAGGCAGATGACGCCGGAGGATATTAAAGTTGATGAGGTGAAGAGGGAGACTATGGAGCGTAACTGTGGC
Organism: Silene latifolia; assembly: GCF_048544455.1. NCBI lineage: Eukaryota > Viridiplantae > Streptophyta > Magnoliopsida > Caryophyllales > Caryophyllaceae > Silene > Silene latifolia. Next base: position 170,785,618 of record NC_133527.1, on the reverse strand, counting down.
GCGTATTGGACTACATTGGCGCCCAATGTGGAAGAGTATAGTACTTCTACCGCGAAATTGATCGCTTCTGGGTCAGCTCAGTTGATTAAGGGGATTTTGTGGTGTGGGGATGTGACCTCTGATCGGATGAAATGGGGGCAAGAGGTGTTGAGGAAGCGAATTGATCCCGTCGAGAAGAGGGAGGTTGATAAGAACACCTTGAAAAGGCTTAAAAGGTTTGTGCCTTGGCTTATTTGATTATGATTGGAGTATTTGGTTCACTAAACTGTTTGCGGTTTTTTGTTTTGTTTTGTGAATAACAGTCATTAGGCCTATTTCTCGATGCAATTTTCATTATGGGTCATCTGTTAACATAGGCATAAGGTTGTGTCTGTTCGACCCCCTACTACTCCGTTGCTTGGAGCCATTGAGGCACTTGGTATTGTCTTGTTTATAAGGAGACCTTGAAAAGAGTTAAAGATTTGTGTTTCGGCATAAGTGTTTAAGATAATAATTCAAAAATATTCTCTTTGATGTTAATTCATGTACCTGGGTATGGCTGTGTACATCCGACCTTCCTCACTCTGTTGTTTGCGGGAGTGCTTGTGTAAATGGGGGAATGTGAATTTGGTAGATTGGCTTACACACTAATGGTCTACTGATTGGGTAACATGCTTTTTCTAATGTTGCATTCGTTTGAACCCTTTTATTTACTGCCTTGGTGGACCGCCTCTTTGTAGGCACTAGTGCAATGTTGATGTTGTGTCGATTGGTGACTTAATTCTTTTCATTTAGCCTGCTTTGTTAAATAGTGTGGCAGTGATCATGTTTAAGATTTTGTGTTGTCTATGGTTAAGGTTTTAATGTGTCATTTGTTCGGGGTTTATTGCTATGTGCTGTGCATTGTTCTATGCAAGTAGATTTTATGTGAGTGTCATTAGCCTTCAGTTGGGAATTATGCTGTACTCAGAGTACGGTAGTCTGCATATATCACAATACTCTTAGCATATTCATCAAAGAGTCAATATATAAACGTTGAATGAGTTGACATATTGTCAAACAAATTGACAAAAAAATGCAAAAACTTTTGTGGAGACATTTGATAAACATGTTAGCTCAATTTAGTTTGATTATATGCAAACTCCATTTGACTCAATGACCATGCTAACTAATCTCGATGACTATGCTACACTGGGAGTACGGTATACCAAGTGTCTTCACTTGCCAATGGTGGCCAAAGAGTGATAAGTTGCTTTTATGATAGTACAAGTTCACTTGCTTCAGCATGTGCCAGTGTTAGCTGCTAACTATTGTGCTGACTGTTCATGCAGAGCGAAGGCCATGACAAAAATGACAAAAAGCGTGGCGACTGGAGTGCTGACTGGGGTTGTGAAAGTGTCGGGATTTTTCATGAGCTCAGTTGCCAATTCTAAAGCGGGCAAGAAATTCTTCAGTCTATTGCCTGGAGAAATGGTCTTGGCTTCCTTCGATGGATTCAGTATGTCCTTCACCTCTCAACTCTTTTCGGTTTAAGATATTTTTGTGCATCTCTTTAGGCTGTTAGCTGATGTAAGATATAATACCATTAGCTGTGTAAGTTTGCAATTGCAAGTATCACATTAGTCCTATACTAGTGTACTTATTGTGTCAAAAATCTTGTTTTGGTTACAGATAGAATCTGTGATGCTGTTGAAATAGCCGGAAAAGAAGTTATGTCAACAACCTCCACCGTAACAACTAGATTAGTGACACACAAGTAAGTAACTCTATTTGTTTTTCATTATAAGCGACATTATCTCCTTGCTTCTTTTAAGTCAAATGCTCAATTCCTGGTTTGATGAGGCTCTCCAACATTTACGTAAAATTTTTCTTGGTTTCCAATGGAGTTCAAATCTCACTCTTCTTTGGCTTTGGAACATGATGGGGTAAAGGAAAATGATCCATTAACTGGTCATGCAGTGCGCTTATTGCACCTAGGTGCAGCAGTACAACAATGCAAGACTCGACGAGTCAACATTATTTTCATTAGGAGTCATTTGGAAACAGTCTGTCTGTGGGTTTTACTATAGGTGTAAGGCTGTCTATATACCCCTACCTCGACTTAGGCTGGCTATCTCAAGTGCAGAAGGATAGGTTCATAACTTGAACAGGATGACATCTTTAGCAGATGTATTTCACTGTCTGATTAATGTTGGGCTTTTTGTATTGTTTTCCCAGAATGTGTAATAGGGTGTACATAACTTAAATCGGCAAAGCACAGTGTTGTTAGATTATGATCATCCTTTGTGTTGATATTGATGTATGCTTCCTTTTATGTGATGCAGATATGGAGAAGAGGCAGGTCAGGCAACCCACGAAGGGCTAGGTGCAGCAGGACATGCCATCGGCACAGCTTGGACTGTTTTTAAGATCAGGAAAGCGTTGAACCCTAAGAATGCCGTCAAGCCTACTAGTTTCGCCAAGACTGCTGTGAAAGCAGCTGCTGCCGAATACAAGTCCCAGAAATCTAAGAAATGACTTGTTATTCAGTCCACAACCCTCATTCTTCTCCGAGTATGAGCTGTATTGTATCATAGTATCACCTATGTTGTATCTGACATCTAGTATTCAGTTTGATTCTCTGTATTATCTTTCAATTGATTTGCTTGTGTACCATCCTTTGTATGTAATATAAACAAATCACCGATCTTGAATGTTTGAAACAATTACTGGTGCTATTTTTGTCTAACTATACTTCTCCCCCTATTACAAGCGCAATGCCGTGGCAATCAAAACACTCTCTTCTGTTCTATGTTCTGGAATTCCCAGTTTGGGGACTTTCAGAAACAGATTTGTATGAAATGTACTGCTGTCTGTATATATTTTCACAGTCAAACTTTAACAAAACCCTTCAACATGAAGGAAACAGTCATAACTCATAAAACAACCTAATCAAGTAACCAGAAGTGGCAGTGATATACTGCAGTTTCGACACGAGTTATCAGGTAATTATCTAACTTTATCCGGTCATTTTACGACTTTAATCATAGTTATCTGTATGACTGTATTTACCACATGTATAACTAGTTATTTACCAATTTGTGCAGGGTTTTGAGGCAGTATAGTGGTTGGTGGTGGATGAATGACTATACACACACACACAGAGGAGTACTTTTGGATAAGGTGGCATTTGCAGATAATGGGGCAGCTATTGCTTATTTGATTGGTAAGAAAATAAAGGTGCAGAACGTCATTTTTGGATACCAAGCATAGTTTATTAAGTTGATTGGACGATGCAAAATTCCAAGGATGAAAGCGATGTGTACAATTCTGATGCCTGCTCATTTGTGGACACTTGACCACTGCTTCGCTTTTGAGGTATTGCTTCTTAAATTGACACCTAGTTTTTTCTTACGTACACAGCTTATCATATCCTAATACATTTGGTCCTGTTTAAGACGGTCTTAATTTCAGACTTTCTCGCAACCTCCTTTTGTTTCCTCTTTCCACCTTTATTTTAATCAGGTGTGAGATCCCTCTTAAGTTAAGACGGTCTTAAGCAAGAATCGGTGATCCTAATATTATTATCCTATAGTAACATTTTTTCCGTTTTTAATGAAACCAAAGAAATACCCTTTTCTGTAATTTCAATTTTCAACTGATAAAATGAAAATACTCCTTAAATTGTGCACACTTCTTTTATTGAAATGTGTTTAATATTCAATGTAAGTCTCGACGTAGTTCTCATTTTCGTTCATCAGCAAAGAACCTTTGAAGAATCGATCATCAATGATATATAACTTGATATCGCCTCCAAATATTGTAGTATGAACTAGGCAACCTTTATAAAGTAGTTGCATGCTTATTGCAACCCAAATTTAATAGCATGCCTATACTGATCTTGTATGTTTATAATTTAATATGCATGCAAATGTGATCGCTATTTATCTCCCCTTTTACTTTTCATAAACTTTGTACAGAAAACATGATCCATTCGTAGTGGAGAGCCATGTATTATTTTCATATAGCTTTACAAGTTATATTAATATTCTTTTTGCTCTCAACCAGTCTCAGATTTCTTAGAAAAAGGCTCATCAACTGTTAATGCTGCAAAATATAACCAGGATATGATTTTCAGAATATTGTGGAGATCTGATGGATTCCATTTGGGAAGCTTTAGACGTCAACAACCATATTATTAGTGGCAAAATTTGGTTTTTAATTTCGGATTCAAGCTCAATAAAATTACAAGGGTAACAAAGCTCACCTTCTAGATTTTAACATTCGAATTCCACATCTCTGATTAAGCATCATTGAATCATAGTCAGTTGCTATCTGTGTTCAAGGATTTGAGTGGGAGAATTGGCGGGTATGAAGAAAATCCTCAGTCTTAGCAATATACCGTGACCTACGTTGGTTTGTCAAATTATCGTCCTTTGTCAAATTTTGATCTTGGAATCGGTGGATAAATTGTTCAACTGCCGACTTAATTAAACCCATCACAGGTTTAAAAATGGTCGTGGTAACCATCAAAACTTGTACAAAATGTTACCATATAGTTGTGACACTCATGTACAGTATGTTGGGATGAAGTAAAGTTTGGGCCATATAAATAATTTGTATATTTGAAGCCGCCCCACTTGTCCTGATTGTAACGACATGGATGTTATGTCAGCGTCTTTCCTGCTCCTGTGTTGTTTCTTGGGATGTCTTCACTCTTCAGTGGACTCTCAAAAACTGTCTTTGTTATTCTACCTAATTCTAAGCTCTTTAATTTCACATGCAATAGTCCTAAAGTCTCCAACAAAGTGTGGGTATTCTATCAAGTTAGTTAGTCAACCGCCTATTTATGAGTCGAGTTGTACGTAGTCTTACCCTGTAACTAAATTATCAGCCGATAATGAATATGCCTTTATTTATTTATTTATTTATTAACTTCAGTAAATTAATGAAATTCTTCATGATTTAATCTTGACTAGTGTAGATGCTCTATCCTGTTTTGGTCGGCTAATAGGAGCTAAGCTCAACTGAACTGAAATTAGCTGAAATTAAGTTAGAAAGAACAAGCCTATGGGTTATATGCAAAATTGCAAACTCTTTTTAATGATTCCTCAATCATGGTCACTATGTAGAGTTTAGGTCTCTCCACCCACAAAAAGTTAGCAGCCACATATTTATCTTTATATGATATGATAAGAACTTTTCACACCTATAATGTTAAATTAAAGAAACCCTTTTAGTTTAGACTTAATTAAGACACTATTTATTGGAGCAAAACACTTTATAGGGAGGTTGTTGTGTTTGTGGATGAGGAATAAGAGAAGCAACAAACAGTCTGCAGAATATGACAGCAAGTTTTCTAAGCATCTAAAATTTTCAACTTTTTTCTGTGCAATATCTTCTTCTAGTTAGCTTAGTAGTAGTGTGGTACAAGAATAAAAATGGCAGAGAATGCAAAAAGGGTCTCATCTGAGTCCTCATCACCAAGAACATCATCACAAGAATCTCCACGACGAAAAACTATGTCAGACAAGTTCTTTTGTTTCAGTAGTTCTTGCAGAAGTAACCCAACTTTGAGATTTAGAAGGCAACTTCATGGTGATGTTGATGAGGAACTTCAGTATCCAAGCTCTTATTGCTTATCTTCATACTATAGTGTCTTTGTAGTTCGTCTTGCTATAATGGTACGTATGAGACGACCTCTCTAGTCTCTATTATTCCAAAACTTGCTCGATATAAACCGGGTAAGACAGTCATATGATTTAAGGTTTTGAGGTGTGGTGTTTAAGGTTTCAAGCTGAAACCGCCCAAAGCTTTAGAAACTCACCATTTATGATATTAAAACTCGGTTTTGGGCTTGATCTCGTAATAAATCATTTGAGCCGCAAATGCAATCAATACAGTCTCAAAATACAGTCATTGCACCTTTAATATCACAATAATGTCATCATTATGCAAGGCCGCGACCCATATTTAATGCCATGGTACCATCGTAAGACTGTCTTACCCGACATTTGTTGTCTATGTGGTGTTTTGTAGGTTCTTTTGGCAGTTTTGATAGGTTTGCTGACTATACTAACATGGCATTTTACTCGGGTCTACACAACGAAATCTTTGGATACTCTAGCATATGGACTTCGCTATGAGCTTCTGCAACGTCCCCTGTTGCGAATGTGGAATATTTTGAACTCCACCATTGAAGTAACAACAGCCCAAGTCAAGCTCTCTGAGATCGTTATTCGGCGTTTTACCACCCAACCTGTAACTCAAGCACAACAAGTTGAGGTAGATTCCCAACTTCTTTTTAATCTTTTCCCTGTCATAAGAATAAATCAGATAGTCTTACAGAACTTTTGTTTATAACTTGCAGCTTTACGGAATGATGAAGGATGTAATGTGGGCATTATTCGCAAGCAATAAAGCTTTGAATTCAATGACAATAAACTACAGAAATGGGTTTGTTCAGGCGTTTCATAGAGATCATAGGAGCAATAACACATTATACATATACTCTGATATCGCAAACTATTCAATCAGTAACTCATATGGAATGAGTAAGTTCTCGTCTCATGAACGATGGAATGATCAGACAATACATGGTAACCTATCAGCAATCTGGTACCGGGAGCCTATTGATCCTGTAACCGGGCTCAGGTTGGGAAAGCAAAGCCGGATTCCTCCTGATGAACTGATAAATATTGCAGGTATGTAATGGATCAGTTTCGGATAGGATTCAAAATTTTCAAATTCAATCCAAAACAGGATTTGACCTAATTGTTTTTCCTCTATTTTTGGTCCGCCTAACAAAGCTTACAAATACAAAATAGTTTATCCATCTATCGGATTAGGTAGGTTTCGGTTTGTAATGGATCAGTAATGGATTTGACTGAAATAGTGAAATCTTTAATGAAGAATTTGGGTGTGGGTCTATTAAATGGAGTTTTTTTTATATTTTTTTTCGTTCCGGTCGATTCAGTATTGGACTCAATTGCCATCCGTAATATTTGCAGGCATATCACAAGTACCTGATGGTGTAGCTTCATGGCATGTAGCTGTGAGCAAGCACTCCAATTCGCCATTGCTTTCAGCCGCTTTGCCTGTGTGGGACCCATCCAATGAGAGTATAGTGGCCGTTGTGGGGGTTACTACAGCGCTGTACAGCGTAGGACAGTTCATGAAAGAACTTGTGGAGTTCCATAGTGGCCATATATACCTGACCTCTCAACAGGGCTACCTTCTTGCTACTTCTACAGATGCCCCTCTTCTGAGAAATTCGACAACAGGTCCAAAGCTTGTTATGGCCGTTGATTCTCAAGACAATGTCATTCAGCAGGGCGCTCAATGGTTGCAGAAAACTTATGCAGACAAGTTTCCTCCCATTTCTGGGGTTCATGTAGAGAATGCCAATCTCGGGGGCAAGAAATATTATATTGATTCGTTTTTCTTGAACCTGAAACGACTTCCAATGGTAAGATCTCAGCGTTTGTCTGATTCACTGTTGAGAATTGTTCAAGTGTGTGCGGTTTGACAGGAGAAATCCTCCATTTCATGGAAGTAGGAATTCCTAAGATTTTTTTTTCTTTATCAACCAAACAGTTGTATGTCAAACCGCGAACACTGAATTCTCATGAAATTTGTTGGCAATTAAATGATCGTGGTATTTAATTATATATATTCACATAGTTGTAAACTATGCTGTGTAATTACTAATTACGAAACAACTTTGATGTGCAGGTTGGTGTGATCATTATCCCTAGAGAATATATAATGGGGAAAGTTGATCGAAGAGCCTATAGAACATTGGTGATACTTATATCTGCCTCGGTCTGTATCCTAATAATTGGATGTGTTTGCATTTTAATACTGACAAATGGAGTTTCAAAGGAAATGAAACTTAGAGCAGAACTTATTGACCAACTTGACGCGAGGAGACGTGCTGAGGCATCAAGCAATTACAAAAGCCAGTTTTTGGCAAACATGAGGCAAGTATGGTAAACAGTGAGCATGTGATTTGCTGCATTTGTATCCTCTCAAAAACTGATCTTGAAAATATGTCAACAGTCATGAGCTAAGGACACCAATGGCTGCTGTGATTGGGCTGCTGGATATTCTGATTTGTGATGATTATCTGACAAATGAACAATATTCAACTGTAACTCAGATTCGGAAATGCTCAAATGCCCTTCTCCGACTTCTTAATAACATTTTGGACCTTAGTAAGGTATAAATATTTCCAGTTTATTCAGTAATTGCTAATCAGTTACTAATGTACTGTCAAACTGGTTGTCTTAATCTTATTTTTCTTTATTACTAAACAGATTGTTTCTGATATAGTAAGCTGTCAAATATTTGCAGGTTGAAGCTGGGAAATTAGTGCTGGAAGAAACGGAATTCAATTTGGGTCGAGAGCTTGAGGGACTCATTGACATGTTCTCAGTTCAGTGCGCTAATCGTCATGTAGAAACTCTTTTAGATCTTCCGGGTACAAATTCTAAAAACTCATTTTCTTAATATCATAGTTACCTACTTACCTGCAATGTTTATATGATTTGCGTTTTACATGACTCATAATTCTTTGGTTTTCTTAATGAAATTCTTTCTCTGGTTTATTATTAGATGACATGCCTAGCTTGGTGCGAGGAGATTCTGCTCGAGTTATTCAGATATTTGCAAATCTCATTAGCAATTCTATCAAATTCACAACATGTAAGTGGTGCTGGTTTTCTACAGAGAAAGGAAAACTATCATTGATATTGTGATGGAAAAGGAAAGAAATGTACGGAGTACTTGACATGCCAAGTCTCGGAGAAAAAAAAAAAAACAGGCTAACTGTGTAGTTTTTTTGCCCTGCAGCTGGTCATATAATGGTAAGAGGATGGTGTGAACGGCCTGATATTTGCAGCAACAGAGGAAGGCTACCTTTCAATCAGGATTCAACCTTTGTTTCTATGGACAAGTCAAAGCAACAAGGACTGTTTAAGAAGAATGCTTCCAAATTTGAAAATAAAGTGATACTTTGGTTTGAAGTAGAGGATACGGGCTGTGGTGAGAACAAATATCCGCTTTTAATACCGTTCTTGCTTCTCCACATATTTCATGTCTCTGACAACAGTCCACCTTTAACTTAGGTATTGATCCAAGGAAATGGGACTCGGTTTTTGAAAGCTTTGAGCAAGCTGACCCTTCAACTACAAGAATGTGAGGGGTTCAACTATTGATGATTTGATTCTCCTACTGATTTCTGACAGTTTATTATCTGCAGTTCATACCGCTTAAACTATTCTTTTTCAAAGCCCAATATGTTTTTCTTGTCTGTTTTCTTTCAGGCATGGAGGGACTGGTTTGGGTCTTTGCATCGTACGGACCTTGGTGAGTAAATTAGGTCTTAACATTTTCTTATGGTAGCCCAGGTGCATACTTTTAAAGACTCTAATCTGAAATCTTCTTGCAGGTTCGTAAGATGGGAGGAGACATCAAGATAGTTGAGAAAAATGGTCCTGGGACACTAATGCGGCTAAGCTTGCGTATTGGTACTTCCTCAGATAATACAGTACAGCAATGTGAAGTAGAATTCGCTAGCCATAACTTGTTGGTCAGTAATCCTTCTCTTTGTACGTGTTTTACATTGTAGTTCCTTGTGCTAGTATGTTAACTAGCGTAGCTGGTAAGGTGGTTAGGGTGGCACAACGGCACCTACACCTGGCAAAACTTACAGTTTTACACGAATCTTTCCATAAATAACCCCAATCTGATATGACAAACCTGCTTGGACCCATACTCGAAATGACTGATGGTGACAGACGAATATAGAACCCAAAATGACTCGATTTGACCCTAAATTGCATCTTATACCTGAAATGACGTGACTTGTCCTGCAAATGACCCATTTGGCAAATCTAATCGTACACTTATTTAAGGTTATTCATAGAAAGTGTTTAATCCAGGTACTAATGGCACTGAATGGCAGTAAAGGAAGAATGCTCATGTCTCAGTGGTTAGGCAGAAAGGGTGTTTGTACTTTGCAGGCCTCAGACTGGAATGAACTAACACAATTGCTTGGCAAAATTTTTGAAGACAAAGGTTCTCTCGATGGAAATTTCATAGACTTGAAACCCCCTGTCGAACTTTTCAATGATATCGGGTTCAAAGACATAGGGAGCTTACGTTTTGTGATAGTTGTCGATATTGGCCTGCTCGACTTGAGTACCGACATTTGGAAGGATCAACTCAATTACCTTGCCAGATATGCTGATAAAGCTAAATTTGCATGGATACTAAATCATGACACGTCTACATCGGTCAAGATGGAGCTTAGACAAAAAGGGCATTCGTTAATGGTTAACAAACCGTTGTATAAATCCAAAATGACTCAAATATTGGAAGCTGTCATACACGAAAGGAATCCTGGATTGAACAGAGAAAACAAAAGTGCCTCGTCTTCAGCAAGTACGTCAAAAGGAGATGTGCATGATTGCCTCGAGGTTGAGCCCATTCATTTTGATGGATCTTGTTCTGAAGATTCTTCTGATAAAGGGGATCTTCAATGCTCGAGCTCTGGATCTACGCAATTGACAGCAGTAAACAACAACTATCTTCTTGAACATGATGAAGACGTTCCGGACCTTAATCAGAGAAAAAGGGAAAACTCGGGAAACTGGTGTACTGAAGAAAGGACTAGTGAGCAGGTAGGGAAGAACATGAACGAACAGAAATGCTTAGAAGGCCTCAAGATACTTCTTGCAGAAGATACACCAGTCTTACAGAGGGTAGCCACTATTATGCTGGAAAAAGTCGGGGCTAAAGTCATGGCTGTCGGAGATGGATTACAGGCGGTAAACACTCTTAAATCCACCTTATGTTCTGAAGGCTCTAGTGGTGCTCATCATTTTAAAGAGGGATATACAGGTCAATTTCAGACATTAAGGCCTACTTTCCCTCCATGTGACCTAATTTTAATGGATTGTCAGGTATCTTCCTTTCTCAACTCTGTTAAACGCATTAGTTTTCCTTCGGTTCTTAACTTCTTATACAAAGTTTGCATATAAAACGGTCTTACGTTACCTCTACTGATGGGTAGAGTGGCGGACCTGACAACACTCTTCTGACTTGGACCGAAAATGATCAGAACCCAAACCGAGTGAGCCATTTGCTAGGTCTATAATGACGGGTCGCTTTTTAATCTAAATGTGCATTTGTTTCAAAATCTAAGCAGACATTAGACCCTTTGAGCTTAAAACTTAAAAGTGAACTGATTATAGCCTTAGGTTTAAGACGTTCTTGTATGAGAATTATCGTTAATTGAACAAGGCTTCTAAAATAGACAGTTGTTGGGCTGTGCAGATGCCAAATATGGATGGGTATGAAGCTACAAAAGAGATCAGGAGACTAGAAGCTGGAACAGGAGTACACATTCCAATTGTCGCGCTAACAGCTCATGCTATGTCATCTGATGAGGCCAAGTGCTTAGACGTGGGTATGGATGCATATCTAACCAAGCCAATTGACTACAAACTTATGGTGTCCACCATTCTTTCACTAACCAGAGGAAATGACGTGAGCTTAGGATAACATACTTTATAGTTTTTGTTACCTTACGCCTAACATTGGCTAGTATAGTCATGGTTACTCGGCTCGCATTGTATACTTCTCACCTTTTTTTTTTTGAGTTAACATGTAAATTATCTTTAATATTATTTTACATGCAAATATATAACCACAATCACCTTCACCTTTGAGGGTCTTTACGACATTTATTGCCGATCTCAAGTTGTGGCTAAAGAGGAGAGAATTAAAATATTACACACATGAATCAAAATTTAAAAATAATTGGAGAGTCCTCTTCAATTCTTCATTATACTATACATGAATGAAGGCCTGGTGAAGTAGAAAAGATGCTAGTGTTATTAGTTCATCTGCTTATCCAACATACTAACTCAAACCCAAGTCCAAAGGAAGGACGATCGATCATGATAGAACGAACAAACTCCGTATTTTGGAAGAAGATTGCAAGAGTGCTGCAAGGTGCACAGTATAGTTGACAAGACTCAGTAACTCACATCAGGTTTCTTCGTAGTTATAACTTGTAAATACAGAGCGACAGGCATTCGTAGCAGCAATATATCAAACTACGAGCAAAAAACAAAAAATTGGCCTATGCAGGTCTCGAACCTGCGACCTTCGCGTTATTAGCACGACGCTCTAACCAACTGAGCTAATAGGCCAGGTTGTTAAATAAATACACTTCATTAATTAAATAATAAATAAAGAGTACTTAGTTTAGTTTGTGTTTAATCAATCAAGTCTGGGAAATCAACATTCTCTTGCAAGTTGCAACATCAACGACAGACGCCATGAAAGAAGATTACGAGGTTTGAACAATTTCTACTCTTTCTTTCTTCAATTAAATTTGTTGGTTGAATTATTAATTCGATTAATTGAATAATAATTAGGTTGAAGAGAAGAAGCAAGCAGCAGCAGATGTAATGTCGAATTACTCTAAATTTGCGCTTACTTGTATCGGTAATCGTGTTCGTCCTTCTGATTTACGACTTCATCTCATGAAGGTATTCCTTCTGTAATCGCTTCATATATTTTCTCCTATTAACCCTAATTTTTCATTATTCATAAAATAGCTAATTATGTACAGTATCGATTTTTACTGTTGAATGTTTATTACTCGATTAGCTTAGCTTCTCTAAGCGCGATTAATTAAAATGAGCAAAAATGCGCTTTTATTTCGAGTTCAGGATATTTAGTCAAATTTGTTGTTGAATTTACTTGATTCACAAAAAAATTGGTAGAATTTGAATAGGTTGAGAGTATTTGGTGCTCAAACTTATCCATGTCGCAGACAGTGTGATAGATCCTTTGCAACATGTATGTAGGGTTGTGAATTGTTGTTTTCTACTGTATTATGTATGATGCGAGGACATTGAGCTGCTTGCTTGCTAGAAATCGTAAAATGATAGTGCTACTCAGTAGTGGTGTGTTGTTGATGGCTTGCTAGGTTATCACTATAAATAGCTGGGGAGAAGGAAAGTTATGCACCGGTTGATTAGGACCACACCCTAGTTACTTCAGCCTGGTATCTGCAACTGCTACTGCTCTAAACACGGGGTCCTTAGATGACCGTGCTAGGTCCCACTGCCTCTTAGAAGACCAAGAAACCTAAGTAGGACCAACATAGACAATGTAGCCGGTAGTCCACTACTTGACTCAAACCACCCATCGACACCCAACAATAATTTGGTTTTGTTTGTGAGGTACAAGGGTCCATGCCTTGTTTTTGGTGAGTGCAAAGTATTCGTCTATTATGGTGGACTTCCATTAGGGAATAGACAATTTTTTTTAAGTGATGTGAAGGAGGGTGTGCGGATCGTTTATGGTGGCAAAATGAGCATCTTCTGGATTGGGTGTTAATATGTTGTTGATTAGTTGCGTAACAATGGTCCATTGTGGAGGAGGGGGGAAGACGAACGTGTGGCAGTGGGCTGTGAGGCAGGGGTGTTAGATTAGGTGTAGGCTGTGGTTGCAGGTATGGCGGATGGGTTCTGGGCTGTGGTACTAGGGATGTCAGATGGGATCTGGACAGGGGATATAGGGGTGGCGATTGGTGTCTGGTCAATGGGGTCAGAGGTGTTTTGTGGAGTCTGGACAGTGAGGGCCGAATTTTTGGGTGGTGTGACTTTGGGCAGTAGGATTAGTGATATGTTTTGGTTGGGTGGTGGGCAAGTATTAGTAGTTCAATGTCGCACCATATGTCGGTATGATAGGATTGAGTTGGAATGGGTACTAGACTAGGATTTTTCCAATAAAACGAACATGACGTGAAGTGTAGATGCCATTTGAGACGGGATCGAGACAATGATAAGTACTTTGTGTTCAGAGTAGCTAATGAAATTATGAAAATGCAAGGTGTGGAACGTGGGTCAAGTTTGTGAGTTGTGGATGGATGGAGCTAAGTGGATAGAGCTATAACTGCTTAGTATAGTGATCGAGGGAAGTTAGGTAATATATGTGTTGTCTTGAGAAAAATAGGAGCACTCCACCCTCCACAGATCGGAGTCGGGGGTGCTGATGAGGACATGGGGAAGACGGAGAATGGATACCTGTGGCTTTTATTAATTAAACATGAGTTACAGTGCATAAAGAAATCAATAGCAGAACTTAATGAATTTTTTTTAAAGAAGTTTCACAATATTAGTGCAAGGGTGGCCTAGGCGATGATGCCAGGCCAATGAGTCAGACTTGACTCCTAGATGAACTTGAAGGGAAAAGGGAACAGATGTGCCGATTTTTTGTGCCTTTAAGAAGAATTCTGCCTGTCTCCTCGTCTCCCGTTCCTTGACAGCAAACGAATTATAGGATGGGAGGGAGTGGGCAGTGAGGGGGGCTACAAATTGTTGTGAGAATGGTGGGATGGTTTCCTGTTTGAACTACTGTCGAAATGGCGTGTGACAGTGTGAAACGAGGCTGGGTAAATGCCTAAATGTGTGTCGAGTGGGATTATTTGAGCAAGAGTTTGTGATTGATAAGTTTCCTTTGAAGATCTTCAGATGAGAGAGGATTATCGCGAGCGCGAACGACATTGATGATAGGCTTTTAGGATTCATCAAGACCACATAAGACTGTGGAAGGTATGTCTTTTAGGTCCATGGACTTGCTTAGTGTCACGGTCATACTACTTTGAGGTCGTACTACTTTGAGGCTTTGAGCCGGAACGTGGAGCGCACCCTTGTCTAGTCATGCGATAAGAATGCAAGTTTAAGGAACAAGCATTTGTGGGGGATTGCCCACTAGTGCTTTATTAGCGATCTGTTGGAATCCTAGTATCAGTTATCAAATGGACAAACATGAGAGTAATTGAAATGCAAGCAAAAAGGACTAACAAAGCTTGTGATATGATGTGGATTGATTGACTAGCACAGTACCACCTCCTAGAGAGGCTTATTTGATCATACAAGACTTGTAGCAGTAAACATATTGAAAGTGCAGAATAGCGATACGTTTTCTAAATGCCTAAAAACGTATCTTAAACTAAACATCATATGCCAGGAAGAAAGTAATCAATCTTGGGAGTAGTTTTTGACACGAAGAACGAAAGTAAAAATACACATATGCATAAAGTAAATCCAGGGGTCTAAGATGTGTGTCGAGATGTGTAGACCATCACACCTGGCAACACTACATATACCTCGTAATTGTTTTGTCTGTCTTAGTGATGGTTTCGAGATGGTCTTTAATTTGCAAGAGATGCCTCGTAGAGGGATGGGCATATGTTTTGGCAAGAGTTGTCCATGCATCACGTGAAGTTCTGCTTTGGGATATGAGAGGAGCAATAGCGGGAGACAAGGTGCCGCCGATCAGGGCACTATGGATTAGTTGGTTGGCATAGCCAAATATTATAGTCCGGGTGGGAAGATTTTTTGGAGTGGGTTTCAACCATTTCAACTATTTTGGGTGAGGGACATCAACAAATTTGAGAAGATCGTAACCAAATAGAATTTGCTTCAATTGGCCACACAAAGATTGATAGTAGTTTGTGGTGAGTTTTGTGCAGTTTGCGAAGCTGACGATGATGAGAGGGTTGGTGGGATCGTTGGGGGTTGAGAATATTGTGGCTAGAGGTAGACATGGTGGTCTGGGTCGGTGTTCGGAAGACAAAGACTGATGGCCAATTAAAGCAGGGTGTTCGATGATACCATACAAGGAAGAAGTTCTGTATATTGATTGGCTTGAATGATGACAGTGTGTACAAGACTATTACTTCGTACTATATAGTAGTTACAATTAGAATATTCTTAAGCTAATCCTATGCTTGATTGTAGCCGAGATGCATGGAAGCAAAATAAGAAGCAAATCAAAAACATAGCCAAGATAATTAGTAACGTACGTACATGTTATGACTCTTATGAGGACTATACAAAAGAACTTGCTGATACTAGAATATGTTAACTATTGAGGATTAGGGGAATCCTAACTTCCAGTTCCGCCATTGTTTTTGATTGTCTAAACTCGTAATTTCTGGTTAACTGTTCAGGAGATTTCTGGAATGCCTACCACTTTGAAGAGGGGCTCCGTTCCCATTGCTGCTTCTCCAGATGCAATGGGAGAATCATCTAGTTCAGGCACAGCCAGACTTGATAAGGCAGATAGCTTTCGTGCAGCACAGAACATCGACTGAGAGTTACAAATGTAATCATCATATGCAGAATTTGCGATCAGGTTGGACTCCTTGTACTGCTTGCCATTGTGATGTGTTGGTATTGTAGGAAGCAAAAACAATGCTCGATACATGTGCTACCTCAACTACTCAACATATATGTGAATATTCATTTTCGTTTTCGCCTCATCTGCGTTCAAACATTTATACCAGTTTCTTGCCTCATTGGCTGCTTAAATTAGAAACGATCTTTAGTTTGAACCTTCTCTCAATTCATTATGATCTCCCCCTTTCCCACGTATAAATAAAGTAAAAAAAGGTCAATGCTTTTTAACCCATAATATAATAATAATATATATCATGAATACCTGTTTTTCAATAGCTTTACCAACTAAGGTATATCCATCTTAAGACGCTTATACATATGATAAATGAATAAAGTTTGTTAATATTTTTTATTTTTATTTTCTTTAATGTGTGCTGATGTTCATCTAAAAACAGCAAGTATTGCTTGAGACGTCTCACAATCGCCTTTTCTTTTTGACATTATTTAAATCGAGTGAGTTGTCACAAACTTAAGTTTGTGACGATCATAAGTAAGAATTTGTGATTTAAAACAAGGGAGATCATAATGAATAGAGATAGATGAAGGTTAAAGCTAAATATAAGTAGTATAATGAGCCTCTTTAAATACCTGCTGAATTGACTTAATGGTGTGTTTGAGAACCTAAAATTGAATTTGAATTCCGAAATTGAGACAATTTAAGCGTTTGGGAGCCTCTAAAATGTGGAATTGGAATTGGACTCAATTCCCTATCAATTCCACCTTAGTTAAAATTTGGCACTCTCAAATTCCTACCACATAATAGTCATTTCAATTGATTACTTTTTTTTTTTGTGATGCAAGTTTCATCGCAATTTTTTTTATTTATGATTTTTTTTAATCGCAAATACTTTCCGTCACAAGAATTATTTTTTTCTAATAAAAAACTCAAAAAAAAAAAAATTTGGTGACTTCGACCCATACGTGACCCGCCCAATTCCAATTCCATGAGTTCCCAAATGCCAATGAGAAATTGAAATCCGGAATCGAATTCCAGGTGATCTCCAAACGAATTTTTGGAATTGGATTTGAAATTGAATTCAAACATTTTGAATTCTACAATTGAAATCATGAAAATGAAATCGATTCCGGGTATCCAAACACTACCTAATTTCATTTAATCGAAATTATATGCAACTGCAACGAGTTAGAAAAATCCTTAATCAAGGACAAATTGTACGACACAATAATAATTAAACGTTTTGACCCGTTTTACGAACAACATTTGTACAACTTATCGTACTCACAATATACAAATTATTACAAAATTGAAATATCAAATGCACACGAAAATTCGGCATTATTTTTAAGAAAATGAAAGGATGCATAATTACACAAGAGTAAGGAGATGCAGAAGGATAAATAACAACCGTTGCAACAATTTCCAGTCGTTCACAACAAACGTAATAGCAGAATGAAAAAACCAACTTGAGAGGGGTATCCCGAAAGAGATTGTCCCAACTGTCGGTAGGAGATACTCCTAGTCAACACCAACAAAAAACACTCCTAAGAGCAGCCCATCAGGGAGACGGAGCACACCGTAAGAATGACCCCCCAATTTGATCCATTTTGATCAAACGTCATGGGTCCGTTAACCCCAAGCTCTGACATCTTCTCATGCGCTTTTGCGTAATCTTCGATTAATTTCTTTTTGTCCTGCCATTTATGTTTTTTATGATTGTCAATAACAATTCATAACTCACTAGACTACTATTCCAAAATAAGATCATTTTGTTTTTTCGATTTGTGTTGTACTGGAAAGTTCTTTAGTATGTCCGAGTTTTATCAGGTTATCGTATACCCTAACCTAGTAAAACAATAGTTGATGTTTTTTTTTTTTTTATAATGAACTTAAGAAAATTTCGATTGTTTTACACACATTTCATAGCCGAGTTACTTTACCTTTGCATAGAGTTGAACATATTTACGGAATGCATGATCCCCGAGAAGAGCATTATCAGCGGGAAGTTTTACCAATTCCAATGTGTCACCTTTGAGTAGCTCTCTGCTCAGAAAATAAAAGCATTTATTAGGATGAATATACATTTACTTTATCTATGAGGGAGAAATAAAGTAACGGTAAACTATTGACTAAGACAGGAAAAGTAACACCTAGTGGAGTAGTGGATAAATGAGATAACACTCTCTAGTCTTTAAATACTATGTTTATTGGTTATATAAAGTTAGTTAAGATAACTAACAACTAATCATAGTCAATTGATGCTAATCATGGTTAAAAAGTTGTTAGATCAGTTGGCTCAATTGCTATAAATACCAATGTACCAGATCATTGTAAACAACTTGAATAATATACAAAAATACAGTTACAAATTCTCTTCTATAATATTACATTCATATACATTGTTACTTCTTGATCATACGATTAACATTCATGTTTGATCTTCAATTCTTCATCTTCACTTGTATATCTTCATCCTCTAGCTTGATTTCTTCATGGTATCAGTATTATAGGTTCATTATTCTGGGGTTATTTACTTCTGTTTCTTGCCTACTTTTTACAAGAGAGAGAGGTATAATTGAAATCACTTCCGCATTTTTTCTTCGTTCGTTCTAAATTTCTTGATTCTGTTCTTCTTTCTTCCTGTTATCAACATGCCTGATCATGATAATTCTGAGACTCCATCTCCTTTCGATTATTATGATGACCCTCTTTATCTTTCCACTTCTGATCAACCATCAGCCACTTTGTCATCTTTTCTTTTTGAGGGACATGACTTTTTGGGGTGGAAACGGGAGGTTCTTATGGCATTAGTTGCTAAAAACAAAGATGGCATGATTGATGGTTCATGTTCATGTCCTCCATCTACTGATAAAAGACATAGACAATGGAAGAGATGTGATTTTATGGTTATGCGCTGGATTTCTAATTCCTTAGATAAAAATCTCAAAGAAAATTTCAAGTTTGTTACATCATCTAAGGAATCATGGGATGAATTGACCAAGAGATTTGGGCAGTCTAATGCACTGGAGGTGTATCAACTCACTAAAGATTTCGGAGCAGTCTCTCAGGAAAATCTTTCTCTTGTTGAGTACTATAGCAAGATGAAAAATCTATGGGAGACACTTGATTCCCTTGATCCGTTACCTTCCTGTACCTGTGGCAAGATTTCACTTTGTTCTTGCACGCTCATCAAGAAGATGATTGATAGAGACAATACTGCCAAGATAATTCAGTTTCTGAGAATTTAAATAACAGTTATGATGGGATTAGAACCCAAATTCTTTCTCTTGATCCACTGCCTTCTATTAATAAGGTGTTAGCATTGCTTCAGAAAATAGAGAGACAGAAGCAAATCACAGATACTGTGTCTGTTCTCACTGATGCTAATGCTTATGCATCTTACCAGCAGTTTGATCCAAAGAGGTCTAATGATGTAGGTCCATCCACTGTCAAGCATTGTGACCATTATTGTAATAAAAATGGGCATACAAGGGCCACTGTTTTGGGTTAACTAAATGTCCCCACTGCAATAAGACAGGGCATAATCCCGCAAATTATTTTCTCATTAGAGGTTTTCCTGGTGACAAAAATAAGGGCAAGGAGAAGGTTTCTTACAACAAACCAACTGCACCAAAAAGAGAGGCCAACACAGCAGATGTTCTTCCTGATTCTCCTTTAGAAGAGTCATTTTCTAATGCTGTTGAGCACACTGGCAATGCTGCAGTCAATAATAATTCTGGTGCTGTCAGTGGTCTTTCTTCTGAGATGTTGGATAGTCTAGTTACTTCTGTCATTGATCAGGTCCTTAAGAGAATTTCTGAGCAACAACCAGCTACTTTATCTTCTGCCAACTTCGCAAGTAAGATGTATCCTTTATCATCTGCTTTGACTGCTAATAGTTCTGGTTTTTTGTCTGATTGGATTGTTGACACTGGGGCATCTGATCATATGACACATGATATAAAGCTTCTGACTGATGTACATGTTTTTACTAAACCTGTTAGGGTAGGTCTCCCTGATTGTAGCATAAAGTATGTTCATAAGATGGGTAGTGTTAAATTAACTGATAAAATCAATTTGATACATGTGTTTTATATCCCCGATTTTAAGCAGAATTTACTCTCAGTTAGCAAGCTTCTTGATTCTCATCACATGACTGTTGTTTTCTCTTCTAATGACTGTGTATTTCAGGACCTTACAAGTAATCATGTTATAGCCAAGGGAAGGAGGATTGGTGATCTTTATAGGTTTCACAGAACATTTACTCAGGATGTCAATAGTGTTCAATTAGTTGACAATATTAGGAAACTTGTACTAAATAAATTCTTAGCCATGGATAGGGCAAATAAAAATTTACATACTGTTGCTAGTTCTTCTTCTGTGTCTAATCTTGTAGATCTGTATCATGCCAGATTGGGGCATATGGCTATAGACAAATTAAAACTTGTATCTGGTTACCATAACATAATAAAGAGCTCTTCTTTTCATTGCAAATCTTGTGTTTTAGCAAAGCATCATAGACTTCCTTTTCCTTTAAGTGTGCATAGAGCTTCTGCTTGTTTTGAGTTGCTTCATATGGATGTATGGGGGCCATATATGGTTCCTTCTATGTCTGGTGCTAAGTATTTTTTGACAATTTTGGATGACTTCTCAAGAAACACTTGGACTATCTTATTTCAGCATAAAGATCAGGTTTATGGCTTGATTAAAAGTTTCTTTGCATACATTTTAAATCATTTTAATGGGCATATCAAGACAATTAGGTCTGATAATGGGACAGAATTTTTGCAAATGCTTTGTGGTGAGTTGTTTAAGGAAAAAGGCATTCTACATTAGACAAGTGTTGTTGGCACACCTCAACAAAATGGGAGGGTGGAGAGAAAGCATAGACATTTGCTAGAAACTGCTAGGGCACTTAGATTTCATGCTAATCTTCCCATTAAGTTTTGGGGTGACTGTTTACTGACAGCAACATATCTTATTAATTTGATGCCAACACCTTTGATTAAGAATAAAACACCATATGAGCTATTGTTTAACACTGTTCCAGCATATGATCATTTAAAAGTTTTTGGCTGTCTTTGCTATGCTACCATGCCAACAAATTTCAATGATAAGTTTGGAAGTAGGGCAAGGGAGTGCATTTTTATTGGATATCCCCACAATCATAAGGGATATAGATTGTATGATTTAAAGTTACATAAAAATTTTGTCAGTAGAGATGTTACATTTCAAGAAAAGTTGTTTCCTTTTCAAAAAGATAAGCCTTATGAAGACCTTAATATCACACCAAGTGATCTTGTAAATCCTGCTATTACAACACTTATTATACCTGCTGAAGTCACTCAAAGTTCAGATTCTGGGACTGATGAACCAGAACAGCATGAGCAGCCTTTTGTCACTACAGTTATTGAACAAAATACAAGTTCAAACCAACAAGACTCTAATAATAACATCAGAAAGTCATCAAGAGCTACTCAATTGACTTCTAGATTGAAGGGTTATCAATATATTTTACCTGGAAGGAAATCTACTGTCAATAATGTCCAGGCTTCAGCTTTTCAGACAGAGGTGCTACATGCCTTGTCTGATCATCACCCTGATTTTATTGGTTCCATGTTCAATGTTATAAAAGAGCATGAACCATATACTTTCAAGCAAGCTCAACAAGATCCTAGATGGATTGAGGCTATGTCAAAAGAGATTACAGCCTTAGAGGAAAATCAGACTTGGGAGCTTGTGCCATTACCTAAAGGTCATAAGGCAATAGGTTCTAAGTGGGTCTATAGGATTAAATACAAGTCTGATGGTTTTGTTGAAAGGTTCAAGGCCAGGCTAGTAGCAAAGGGTTTTAACCAAGTTAAGGACAAAGACTATAAGCATACTTTTTCTCCTGTTGCCAAATTCACAACAGTGAGAGCCTTACTTGACTTGGCTGCTATTAAGGATTGACCATTATTTCAATTAGACATCAATAATGCTTTTCTTCATGTATTTTTGGAGGAAGAGGTATATATGAAGCCACCTGAGGGATTTGATGTGGGACAGGGTTTGGTTTGCAAGCTAAAGAGGTCGTTATATAGACTAAAACAAGCTTCTAGACAATGGAACAAGGAATTAACCAAGTTCTTGCAAAATCTAGGCTATGTGCAGTCCAGACAAGATTATTCTTTATTCACAAAGAATAATATAGCTGATCAATCCTTTACAGTTGCTTTGGTTTATGTAGACGATGTCCTTCTCACAGGGACTTCTATTACTCAGATTGAAAGTCTTAAGAAGGCATTACATACTGCCTATTCTATAAAGGATTTAGGTAGTTTGAGGTATTTCCTTGGATTAGAAATATCCAGGAACTCTGATGGCTTACTAATTAATCAGAGGAAGTACATTATGGATATTCTAAAGGATCTTCAGATGGAAAATTGTTCCACTGTCAAGTTTCCAATGCAGCAAGGGTTAAAATTATCAGTAGATCAAGGAGAGCTTCTAGAAAATCCAGAGCAATATAGGAGACTGATTGGCAGGCTCTTATACCTCAATATGTCTAGGCCTGATCTATCTTATAGCATTCAGCACTTAAGTCAGTTTGTTAGTCAGCCAAGAGTTCCTCATATGCAAGCTGCCCTACATGTGGTTAAGTATTTGAAAGGAACCATCAATGCAGGATTACATTACAGCAAACCCTTTGATTTACAGGCCATAGCATTCAGTGATGCAGACTGGGGTCAATGTGCCTTCTCATGTAGGTCATTGAGTGGGTACTGTGTGATGCTTGGAAAGTCTCTAGTTTCCTGGAAAACTAAAAAGCAGGCCACTGTCAGCAAAAGCTCTGCTGAATCAGAATATAGGAGTCTCTCTTACACAACATCTGAGCTTGTTTGGTTGGCAGCATTATTGAAGGATTTAGGTGTTCAAATTTCTTCTCCTATAAGCTTATATTGTGACAACAAAGCTGCTTTGCACATCTCAGAGAATCCAGTTTTTCATGAGAGGACGAAACACTTAAGTATAGATTGCCATTTCGTCAGAGATAAGCAAGAACAAGGTTTTCTGATGACAAAGCATGCCAGGACAGGTCTTCAACTGGCAGACATTATGACTAAACCCTTTGGTGCTGATCAACACAAGTTTCTCTCTTCTAAGCTTGGCCTGTTGTTTCAGCACAGTCCAGCTTAAGGGGGGTATATTGGTTATATAAAGTTAGTTAGAAGTTAGTTAAGATAACTAACAACTAATCATAGTCAATTGATGCTAATCATGGTTAAAAAATTGTTAGATCAGTTGGCTCAATTGCTATAAATACCAATGTACCAGATCATTGTAAACAACTTGAATAATATACAAAAATACAGTTACAAATTCTCTTCTATAATATTACATTCATATACATTGTTACTTCTTAATCATACGATTAACATTCATGTTTGATCTTCAATGTTTCATCTTCAACTTGTATATCTTCATCCTCTAGCTTGGTTTCTTCAATGTTACTAAAAACCTAAATGCAAAAAGCTTTGTCTTTATTACCACCATGTAGTAGTATTTGTTCCGCCTTAAAATTTAAAATGGATAATCCGTCTTAAACAAAACTTATTGGTATCAATAGTACTTAGGATAAATGCAAAATAAGTGTCTTACACATAATATGAATTGTCAAATTTCAAAGGTTGCTTGGTAATATCGGGATCGGCTCCACCCTAGGTGACCCAATCATAATCATAAATAAACAAGATTTAGATTAATGTCTTTTATATTGAGAAAAATTAAATCTAAAAAAATATAGTATATCTCAATAATAAAGTTGATAAACTAAAGTGTTTTTACATACCAGGACATGAATTCCTGAAAGTGCCACAATATCTATTTGAAAATCCCATTTTGTGATATACATCTCTTAAATGTTTAGCATCTACACAGCAATAACCACTTTCAAGTTATGTTTTTATATATATAATTATCAAGCTTATAATTATAAAAGAAAATTCATAACTCCTAAAAATTCCCAGTTTTTCTATTTTTGTTTTCCAAAACTCCTTTTGAAAACATTTTTTTAGAATTTATACCGAGAGCCCATTTTCATCAAAATAAGCTTTTTTTTTGGCGGATATCATTCATGACGGGAACTTTTGATAAACAGAAAGAGCATTCATGATTGATATCGATGAGAAAATATCTTTTGTTTGCAAAATTTAGTCTTTTTTGCAAAAGTTTCGAATGAATTCCTGAGACAATGTCAGAGTTTTGGAAAAAAAATATCATATAATGGGGGGATTTAAAATTGCAATATAGAAGACGTGAGAGTTGTAATAATAAGGTATCGTTTGGTTGACACTATAAATGTGAGTGAATTAGAAAACTCCCGAAATTAAAAAATTGGAATTCTTTGGTTGTCCAAGCCAAAATTCTATGATTTGCTTTTTTATAAAGCATTGGCAATTCCTTCATTATGAAGTAATTTGATTACCTAGCTTCTTAGATAATTGGAAACTCCTGCATTAATTAATTCATATTAGGTAGCCAAACGACTTTTAAACAATTTATATGAATTATCCACTTAACAACAACAACAACAACATATTATCCCGAATAGGGATTGCAATAACTATATAAAACTAATCAAAGATCAAAATTAACATCCAATGTTATTGAAATAAAGGTAATTTGGGCTATGAAGGTCTTAAATACGCACAATAGTACAATACCTCCAGCAAGTTTTGGAACATTTTTAGAGATGTCCTGTAATTCTTCTTCTAAGGCATCCTGCTTACAAGATAATATGAGGGATCTTTAATGTATAAAATAAATAGTATTGATTTACGAAGAACGTATTTTACTAATTACAATAGAAAAAAGTTACGCAATTTATTTTCGCAGTACATATTTTACTCATTACAGTACTTTTTGCACAGCTTTCCATTTTTTTACCTTTGACCCAAAAAATCATCAAACCTAATTTTTTCTACTTTCCCTCTTTTCCTCTGTTGTTAAATCCGTAACTTACTTCAACCCCCTTAAAATTCTTCAATTATGAAGGATTGTTCGAGTATAGATCAAATATTTAATTCAGTAATCCATTATTAATAATTAAATTGACTCTATATTATAATTTTGTATCTATTTTAATTAGGGGTTTTGTTCAAATTAATTGAAGAATCATCCTATTCATTTTGCATGATATTACAGTCATTTGCTTGAAAACATACGAAGGTCCACGCAAACCAATGTTTACTCAGGGATTCACAGGAGGAAGACAAAGCAAGTGGAGCAGCGTAGTAGTTAGGGATTCGCAGGAGGAAGAGAAAGCAAGTGGAGCAGCGTAGTAGTTAGTTTAGTTAGATTTTTTTTCTTTTTTCTTTCAATATAGTATAGTATGTACTACGTAGTTATGGGTTAATTTCCTTTCAAAGTAGTACGTAATACGTAATAATTAAAATATACATGTGTTTGTAAAAATTATTTATCAATTATGTATTTATAAAATTAAATTTCAATGAAGTAGATAATTTATGAATGTAGTACATAATTTTTCGACGAAAAAATGGATGTGTTAATTAGAGAGAATATGGTAGAGAGAGATTAGAGAGAGAAAATGAAGGGAGAAATGAGAGGGGTATAATTGTCAACAGTGTACTGCGATGAGTAAAATGTGTAATGCGAAAATCAACACCCAAAATTTACTGTAAAAAAAGTGAATTTTGGAAATGAAGTAAAATTTAATTAATTCAAAATAAATAGTAAACCATTGACTGAAGCAAAAGAAATGGAGTATTTGTTTAAATGGGCGTTGAGGGGCTTACACGTCGACCGGCTGAATAACGAATAACAGGTCCTCCAATCACTTCTACCGCAATTACTCCAGCAAGCTAACAAAATATCAAGAAGCTGATGGTGTTCAAGTACATTAATCAAATATCCCTATATCAATTACGAAGATGAAATCAACGTAATCAATTGTGTTCTGCTCATTTGATTGGTATACATACACTGACATTTTCAAATTTTCTCATTAATTTATTCGAGTTGCTATTTGTCTTGATTCGATTAATCAAACCACCCTTTTGTGTTTTTAAAAACGGTTATTAGTCCCAATTTAAATGACATGAGAAATAAAATAAATCATACTCGTATACAAAAGCATTATTTATATGATAGTGAGATTTTTTTTTTTGGTGTTAGATGAGTCATAAAGGGACCATAAGACAAGAGAAGAGAGGGGAGTACACTACCTAAGACTTAATGTTCATAGTACCTTTGTCTTAATCCCTAAATTAGAATATATTAAGGTAATAAGTAATACGGAGTATGAGTTCTATGTAAGTTTACTTGTTTTGACGAAATTGTATTGAATTATACCTGATAAAGGTCGGCATATGTGATTTTGGGGTTTTTAGCCTTCTGTGAGAATGAGGTTATACAAGGTGTGGGTTACGAGCACACGGATAGATGACTTGGCACATATTAGTTAGAATTGTACATTTGTATATAAAGAAGAAACACAGTTTGTAACTAATTATTCATTAATACAATTCCAGTTTATTTACTCTCTCTCTCTACAAACAACATCTCACTACATAATTCTTCATCTCCATTATCAAGCTCTTCTAAGCTTCATCAATGGCTTCTCATTTCATGTTTTCACATGGTATCAGAGCAGGTTAATCCTGACTCTTGATCCGCATCTTCAATTCTGTACGATCTATTCAATTTGTGATCAAATTCGTCAATTTTTTTTTTAGATTTCGCGATCAAATTCGTAATTTTTTCAAATATTTCAGAAAATCACAAACATTTGTTCTTACTTTCATACTAATCCAACAAAATCACAAAAACAAGTAAATTTTTCAATCAATTTTCAAAATGCCTAATTCTAAATCCGTCGATCAATCGCCTTATCGTAATCCTTACGATGAGCCGCTATTTTTGTCTCCGTCTGATAATCCTTCCATGTCGCTTGTTAATTCGTCGTTTAATGGAAAATATTTCATCAATTGGACAAGAGGAGTTATTCTTGCACTCAGATCGAAGAA
The DNA here is from genome assembly GCF_048544455.1 of Silene latifolia. NCBI lineage: Eukaryota > Viridiplantae > Streptophyta > Magnoliopsida > Caryophyllales > Caryophyllaceae > Silene > Silene latifolia. The sequence goes on along the minus strand of NC_133527.1, from coordinate 170,758,403 downwards.
TAAAGAAGGTTTTATCAATGGCGTTATTGCAGAGCCTGAGATTACGTCTGACAAGTATAAGGCGGGGAAGCGTTGTGATTATATGATACAGTGTTGGATTCTTAGCTCTATGACTCCTGAAGTCAAGAGCGGTTTTCTGTCTGCGAAATCTGCGAAGGAGTTGTGGAGTGATATTCAGGAAAGATATGGTCAGTCTAATGCGCCTCTTTTATTTCAATTAAAGAAGGAATTGCGCAATTTATGTCAGGACACTAATTCTGTTGTTGAGTATTATAATAAGCTCAAGCGTCGGTGGGATGAAATTGAGGAAATAGAAGGAATACTTGAATGTACTTGTGGTAAATGCACTTGTAATGTTTTGAAGAAGATTGTTGATGCTGGATCACGTGAGAAGGTGTTGATGTTTCTCATGGGATTGAATAACACATTTGACACTTTGAAGACTAATATTCTGTCAATGGACCCTCTCCCTACTGTCAATAAAGTCTATTCATTTGTTCAACAAGTAGAGAGTCAAAATCGCTTTCTATTCTGACTCAACCAGCACAAGATGCTAGTGCACTTGCTGTCAATAGACCTGGTTTCAACAAAGGGAATTAGAATGTATGGAGGAGAGATGGAAAGAAGAGTAAATATGAAAAACGTTGGTGTCCTCACTTAAAAAAGAAAGGACATACTCTTGATACTTGTTGGAACCTCAATGAAGATCAGAAGATAAGTTTCTTGGCCAGAAATGGTGGTTTATCAGCAGGAGCCGGTGGAATGTCAAAATACAAGAAGCAAAAGTCCTACAACAATAATTCTGCTGCAAACAATGCTGAGGTTTATGAAGACATGCCTTTTGAGTTGGATCAGAAGCAAGGATCAGGGTCTATTAATCAACATAGTAAGATTGACAAAGACTTGGTGAATGCAGTCTGTGATCAGGTTCTTAATGCTATGCAGGCCAGGTTCAGTGGATCAGTTGATCATACAACTGCTTCTGTCAATTTTGCAGGTGAAATCCTTGCCTCAAATGCTGTTAGTTTTCCTAAGCTAAATAGTAATGTCATTGAATGGATCTTAGACTCAGGGGCCTCGAATCATATGTCTTCTCAAGGTCATCTATTTACCAATGTTAGGAAACTAGATGCACCTGTCATGGTTGGACTTCCTGATGGTTCAACCAAATTAGTTCACTTTGTAGGGAACATCAAAATTAGTCCTAAAATCATCTTGTCTGAAGTATTATATATACCAGACTTTAAGCATAATCTTCTTTCCATTGGAAAGTTGATCTCCCATGATGTTTTACTCATTCAATTCAATGCTATCACTTGTGTGATACAGGACCATGAAGACCACATCTTGGCTGTAGGACCCAAAGATGGAGGTGTATACAAGTTACAGCACAAAGCTATGCACCAGTTTGTGCATAATACTTCTTTACATAGTTTAAGGAATAATAAACACACTAGTATGCCTACTTCTAGTAGTGCAGACAAGCAGCATAGTATAGTTAATTCCATGAGCAGTAATGTAGCTCGGTCTGAGTCTCATTGTATGCTTTGTAATAGTGAGGAAAGATGTAAAGCACATAGTGCTGTTGAGCTTATGCGTACTCGTTTGGGTCATACTTCATATGCAAAGATGAAACATATTACTGGAATAAAAGACTCGGATTTAAAGACTTATTCATGTGATGTGTGTATTATGGTAAAGATGCATAAATTGCCATTTGAAAGAGATTATTCTAGAATTCATAAGACATTTGGTTTGATCCACATAGACTTATGGGGACCCTATAAGGTTGCGTCTATCACTAGAGCACACTATTTTTTGACCATTGTAGATGATCACTCTAGGGTGACATGGACTTTCTTATTGCAAGATAAAACCCAGGTTAGTAAGATTATAGATGGTTTCTTCAATCAAGTTCACATTCAGTTTGGGAAAGCCATTAAGCTAGTTAGGAGTGATAATGGCACAGAGATCATTCAAGGTGCTTGTTTAGAATTGTTTGCTGCTAAAGGAGTTATGCATCAAAAGAGTGTACCAGGTGCCCCTCAACAGAATGGGAGAGTTGAGAGGAAGCACAGACACCTAGTTGAAACAGCTAGGGCCATGATGATCTATGCTAATTTACCTAAGAGGTTCTGGGGAGAGTGTTTATTAGAAGCTACTCATGTTATCAACAGACTTCCTGTTTCACTTCTATCCTGGAAGACTCCCTATGAATTGCTGCTAGGGAGTGTACCTGCTTATGAACACCTTAGGACTATTGGTTGTCAGTGCTTTGCTCTTATTCCAAAGAGTAAAAGAGATAAATTTCAGCCTAAAGGAAGGAGGTGCATTTTCATAGGCTATCCTCATGGCCAAAAAGCATACAAACTCTTTGATTTGGAGAGTCAGAAAATCATCATCAGCCGAGATGTAGGATTCCAAGAACATACTTTCCCATACAAGTAAAAAAATCAAGCTTTGGCAAAACAAATTCACCCAACTGATTACATCCCCAATATGGATGAGGAGTTTATCCTTCAAGAGAATACTATTTTTCCTAATACTCACACTAATACTCAGAATACAAACAAGATTCACAGCAATAATGATAATAATTCAGATATTAATAATAATATTTCAGACTCTCCATTCAATGACTGTCATCAAAATGTTTCTGTTATTCATAATGGTACTCATAATGATACTTGAACTGTTATGAATGAAGAAGTTTCATTACCTAATCCTAGGCAATCTCACAGGGTAAGAAATATCCCCTCAAGATTTAAGGACTTTGTTTGCCCTACACTTCATGTACCTGCTAGTGCAAGCAGTGCTGTTTTTGGCAGCAAGTTCTTCATTCTTGATCCTGCTACCTACCCTGATCATTTGTTACAGTCCATCAACAATGTCATGAAAGTCACAGAACCTACTACTTATAAGCAAGCAGTACAAGATCCTTTGTGGATTTCTGCTATGTCCAAGGAAATTGAAGCTCTTGAGAATAATGGCACTTGGAAAATTACTGATTTGCCATCAGGTCACAAACCCATAGGATCCAAATGGGTATATAAAGTTAAGTATAATCCAGATGGTTCGGTAGAAAGATATAAGTCTAGACTTGTAGCTAAGGGCTACAATCAAGTGGAAGGTAAAGATTACAAAGCTACATTTTCACCTGTAGCCAAATTTACCACAGTCAGAGTCCTCTTAGCTGTTGCCTCCATTAGACAATGACCAATTTACCAACTGGATATCAATAACGCTTTTTTGCATGGGTTTTTAGATGAATTGGTTTATATGACTCCCCCTGAAGGGTATTCAAGAGCTAAGCAAGGACAATTTTGTCGTTTGAAGAAATCCCTATATGGCGTGAAACAAGCCTCTAGGCAGTGGAACCTTGCTTTGACTAAGCAACTGTTGTCCTTGGGTTTTACTTAGTCTAAGCATGATTACTCCTTATTCACTAAAGAGGTGAAGGGCTTGATATCTATTGTCTTGGTGTATGTATATGACTTGCTCTTGACTGGTACAGACAACTGCTTTCTAGATTTGTTGAAGCAAAAGTTGCATACTACTTTCACAATCAAAGATTTAGGAGAAGTTCGTTATTTCTTGGGATTAGAAGTTACCAGGAATTCAGAGGGTATAATCTTAAACCAACAAAAATATGTACAGGATTTATTGAAGGATGCTGGTATGTTAAATTGTAAACCTGCACTCTTTCCTTTACCAAAGGGTTTACAACTGAGTATTGATCAAGGCAGTTTATTACCTGATACTGAAAGCTACAGAAGAATTGTTGGGAAACTGCTATACCTTAATCTTACAAGACCTGACTTATCCTATGCTACTCAGCATCTCAGTCAGTTTCTTAGCTCTCCAAGAGAGCCTCATCTACATGCTGCAGTACATGTTTTGAGATACCTTAAGGGTACAACATCAGCAACCCTCTTCTGTTCTGGTACAAGTGATCTGGTCATGACAGGTTATTGTGATGCAGACTGGGGATCTTGCCAAACATCTTGCAGATCTCTTACATGTCAGTGTATATTTCTAGGGAATTCTTTGGTCTCTTGGAAGACAAAGAAGTAGAAAACTGTCTCTAAATCCTTTGCAGAATCCGAGTATAGAGCAATGTCCTACACTGCAGAGGAGTTGACCTGGCTATATGGGCTCCTTGGTGATTTCAGAGTCAATGTCCCATTACCAATCACTCTGTTCTGTGACAACAAAGCTGCCTTGTACATAGCAGCCAATCCCGTCTTCCATGAGAGGACCAAGCACATCAACATTGACTGTCATTACGTTCGAGACAAATTGCTAGAAGGTTTTATTTCCACTGCTCATCTACGCACCAATTTACAACTGGCTGATTTGTTAACTAAACCATTGGGGCATACACAACATATGTGTCTTGCTTCCAAGTTGGGAATGCATTTTCTTGTCCCAGCTCCCAACTTGAGGGAGGGATGTGAGAATGGGGTTATACAAGGTATGGGTTAATGACAGCCAATCAGAAGTGAGCACACGGATAGATGACTTGGCACATATTAGTTAGAAGGGTTTTTTGTCAAACACAACCTTTAAAAAACTTTTTTTTCCAAACACCACCTTTAAAAAAAAAGTTTGTCAAACACAACCTTTAATAATTTATTTTTTGTCAAACACGACCTTTTGGTCGGGGGGGTTTCTGTGAGATTTTTATTAGGGTTATGATGCTTTATTTGGTCTGAATTTTGGTATGTAGGTAGAGGGGAGTGCAAGGTAGGTCGTAGTTGTGGTGGTTGCGGTGGTTGTTGCTTGCAAGTGGTGGTTCGAGAGAAGTAAATTGACTCACGAATAAGTCATACTTTTAACTTTTTTTTATTTGTATTTACCTCCATTTCGCTCCTCCATCCCTACTTTACACACCGATAGACCCCATATAAAGCCACCTATTGCCACCATATTGATAACCCCTGGAAAGCTTACACTCCCACCTTTCCAACGAGTCTAAAAATACCTCAAACCAAACACGTTTGCTATTTCAAACATCGACTGAAAATCACCGCATTACAAGTGATCAAACTTTGGCCAAAAGGTCGTGTTTGACAAAAAATAAATTATTAAAGGTTGTGTTTGACAAACTTTTTTTTTAAAGGTGGTGTTTGGAAAAAAAAGTTTTTTAAAGGTTGTGTTTGACAAAAAACTCTAGTTAGAATTGTACATTTGTATATAAAGAAAAAACACAGTTTGTAACTAATTATTCATTAATACAATTCCAGTTTATTTACTCTCTCTACAAACAACATCTCACTACATAATTCTTCATCTCCATTATCAAGCTCTTCTAAGCTTCATCAGTGGCTTCTCATTTCATGTTTTCACACCTTCACTTGCTCTGAAAAAAACCAGAAGTTGGTCAATATAAATGTAAAAAACAGAAAACAAATGGCATTACGTAAACTTGAAAAAATTCGAATATTTTAACTAAAATGTTCGAATTTTCCTTCGTCAGTAAAGACGAGCGCCCCTAGTAACTCCCATCAAATCCGCCACTGAATTCAGTTAATCTAACCACAAAGGTCAACAGCAACTTGGATGCCCTTGTTTTGAGGACTGCTTAATTCCATCCTAATTGTGCCATTTGCACCTCCTGTCTTTTTTTTTGGTATCATATGAACATGCATCTTCAAATCTGCATACCACAACACAACCTCGTTCTCAATATCGCTAATATATTCGAATTTTCCAAAATAAATTACATATCGATCACATTGTTTTATTCCATCATATTTCAAAACCGAATAACTATGAACTGACACTATAAAAGTTAGGATTAGTATACGGAATGGAAAAAAAGCTTACGCTAAGCGGAGCATAATCGGAGCACAATTTTGGGAGGTGATAATGGCGCGGAGCTCAGTCCGAGCTGCCTCTATTTGTTCCAAGTAGTCTTCATTCACGTTTGGGCCGTATTTATTTGTCATGTTATATCAATTGCGCACAATTTACTCAAAAACTTTGGAGTATAAAGCTTTAAGAATAATTCGTGCATATCAAAACGTTGCGTCAACGGTCGCCTTTTATATGCTCCAGCTCGACTTTAATGAAGGAGAAATCAGTTGAACAAACAATCTATGAACTTTGACAAATTCCTTGATTATCTAATGATTTGGTCTACTCTTACTACTAGAAAAGATGAATTAACTAATTTGGGATAGAGTCTTTATTGCTTAGTATTAAATTTGTTACATATATTATGACTTTGTGTATATAATAATCTAGCCTACAGGGCTATAGAAAAACTCGTATCGACCCTTGGTTGCTTTTAGTGTCTTTACTCCCTTTGTCCCGGTCATTTGTTGTCCTTTTTTATTTTTGGGTGTTTCAGTCATTTGTTGTCCTTTCTATTTTAACAATTTGGTCATTCACACTTAATTTGATCCACATGTCATTTAGTAATTGGCTCTCTCATCTTTTCTTAGTCTTTGTGCCAAAACCAAAGGACAACAAATGACCGGGACAGAGGGAATACAAAATACGAAGTAATAAAAAACTAAAAAAATTATAGTTTTGAGAAATTTTCAATGTAGAATATAATGATGTAATTTTTGTAAAAAGCTTTTACTGTCTTTTACATAATACGGAGTATTATTGTCAGCTTTTAGTGTCTCACTTATACTGATATGTAAAAAGCTATTCCCCCATTCAACTCCACACTACACTTATACCATATTTATCCATTCAACTCCACACTACACCTTTCTATAAAAGAAAAAACAAATGACAACTCTATCCTAATAAAAATCACATATTTACACAATATGTCATTGAAGGTCCACTATATTTATCACTCAAAACTCACCCTAATCACTCACCAGCCCAATTAAGGATCCCCTAACCCAATCCATTTACTAATGACTCCCTCCAAAATTATTGACTCAACCCAAAATTAACATTCAATTTTTCATTCATTTCATGCCATCACCCACCAACCCGTCTTCATTATCTCATTTCCTCCCATTTTCCACCAACCGTCTTCAAAACCCTACTCTCTAGATCCTTCTCTCACAAACCCTGAGTCCATCTCTCTCTCACACCGCCGCCTTCCTCTTCTCCATCTCTCTAGATCTCGTCTCCTTCTCTGTAACATCTCGCCATTTTACAATATCTTCATCTCCTAATAACATCGCCATCCTTTCTCAAACAACCTTATTTTTTTTTTCGAGAATCATCATCTTATCTTTACTCTTATATTCGTTGTATCTTCACAAACTTATGGCTCATCCGCATGCAAACTGCGGCCAATAGTGTCTTCAGTGTGTTCTCGATTGGTATAGGCTTGGGTCATCTGACGTTGAAGAAGGAGAAGAATCGCCAGGCCAGAACTCAGCACCTCTTTACCCGATTGTCCTTGACTCACTATCACCGTCTGATTTAGGCACTCAGGTTGGTGAAACTGAGTTTGATGACGCTTGCTCTTCGTATGTGGTTCCTGGGCCTAAAGATGGGGTTCCTGAGTACGATGGCATCTCCGATGTTAATGATGGTTGCAGATCTGCTGGGAAAAATGTTTTAGACGTTGATTCTGCTCTTGAATCAAATAGCACCATTAAATTCTGGAACTGATGATAACATGTGTATTACTTGTATTAGAGTGCTTAAGAGAAAGTCATATTTTAATAGTGTTAATCTCTTCCAAATTGTGAGAAAGTCATATTATGGATTGACAGTATATTAAGTGGCTTGTAGTCAAGTAATATTTTTTTTGAGTAGTTATTGTGTAGAAATCACAGTTTGATTATTATATGGAAAATCGTTATTCTCCGAATTGGGCATTGTGATTCAGCACACTTAAAATCCAACTGCATTATATGTTACTCCTCGAAATATTTTGTTATCGTACAAAAATCCCCATATAAATTCTCATCGGTGATATGAGCAATTAAGGTCTAAGGTGGTTATAGTTTATACCACCTTAAGGGGAGAATGATAAGGAAAAGTTGGTAAAAACAAACAAGTATGCTATCTCTAACTTGACCTAAAGTTAAGCGGTTTATTTTCAATATGAAATACATCAAATAGAGGCTCATGGATTTAAAAATGATGGTATTCATTTGGTTATGAAGATGTATTATGATACCACTTTGTCACCTTATCAAAATGTGATATGTTACATTAAAATCTATGATTTAATTATAGACAATTTAACCCTATATGTGGTATAGCGAGCTATACATTAGTCATAGAAAATATATGTAATGAAAATATTAGATTCTAGCCAAATTGAACAATAACCACACATGAAATGTAGTGTGAGAGTCATATCGGTTAACATATTTCAAGTAATAAGAAAATGGCAAGAATTGACAGTTGGTGCTCAACTAGAGTAAACAAATTGGATGTCCTCGAAGTGACATAGATATCTGAATGATAATAGATGACCTATGTAAAAAAAGGAATGGTACCAAATATATTCAGATATCACTGGTTCAGTACTGACAATATCACGAGATGTTGAAATTATATCGTTATGATTAAGGAACCGATATGCATTTGCGCACGAAATTTAATGGACTAGATAATGAGGATATGATAAATAAGTCCAATTTTATTGTCAACACATAATCAATGATTATGAATGAGCTGATGGACCTGAAGTCCATCCATTGACATGGAGTCAATCGAAATTATGACTATTGGAAAAGAAATTGTACAGTTTACATTATCGAGTCATCATCATGTGCATTTAGAGATTATGTTCATCATTTGCATCTTAGTTTTAATATATATATATATATATATATATATATATATATATATATATATATATATATATATATATATATATATATATATATATATATATATATAGAGAAGGGTTCTTATAAGGTCTTCATACCTTATAAGGCCCTAAGTCTTTATAAGAGCCCTTGGATGAAGGGATTGAAGGGATGAGATGAGGAGAGAGGGCGTGATTTTTAGAGCAAAAAAAAAAGGAAAATGGTGATTGTGTGAGAGAGGGACCACTTTCACTTTTTTATGTCTTGCCTCCATATCAAATCCCGCGGACAATAGCAATAAACAAAGCCTCCTAAATCATTTTGCATGCTTCCCTCCTCTTTTCACCATTCAAAACCTCTCAACAAGCCAAACCCATGAAAATCATCAAAAAAACCTGAATAATTCTGCAAATCCATTATAAATCATCAAAAAGATTAAAGAAATTTCATTCCCACTGTTAACTACATCATCTTTCCGTATAAAATTCATTCGCTTTGTTGAAAATAAATAATTTGTCATTGTTCATCACAAAAAGACGATCAAAATGACAGTCAGGGTTCGTGAAATCGATTATATGCAGATTGAAGTTGCCGTCGATGGTGAGTTCCGAATGTTCATTATTGTAGGTTGTAGTTATTTAATTTGTGTTCATTATTCTTAATACTGTTGTACTTTCATTGTGTTCATCATATTTGTTCTTTCATTTTGGTAGCTTGTTGTTGATCGAAAAAAATGATGGTAATTTAAAAGCTTCATCAAGTACGAATTATAACTTCAGTGGGTTTTAGTAAAACTCTGACCCAAATATGTATAACTTCAATAATACAGTGTACACATGCAGTTCTTATATTCATCGTGTTATAACTCCAGAGGTTTTTTGTAAAACTCTTTGACAATTTCCTGCAGCTGTGGCTAGAGTTATACATTGTGCGTAATTCAAACCCTAAATTGTGCGTAAAAATCTTACTAAAGAACCAATTTTGATATAGTTATACAGGCTGTGGCTAGAGTTATACATTGTATCATTAGAGTTATTCGATTTGTGTATAGAGTTATACATCGTATGATTACAGTTATACACGTTTTGTACAGGAGTTATACAACACATCACTGCAGTTATCCATATATAGGTAAGAGTTATACAAGTTGTACAACACATCACATTCTGGATCTACAGTAATACACTCTAAAATGTATAACTCTAGGCGTATAATGTATAACTCGTAGCATATAATGTATAACTCTTAGCATATACAGACAGTGTTTGGAGTTATACATTATATGCTAAGAGTTATACATTGTGTAGCTAGAGTTATACATCTTATGACTAGAGTTATACAGACTGTTCATAGAGTTATACATTAAATACATAGAGTTATACAGGCTGTGTCTAGAGTTATACAAATTGTGTACAACATTACACAACACATGACTCATAGATTATGAGATATGCAAAATTTATTACAGTTATGAGTTATACATTCTGTGAAGTACATTTATCCATATATAGGTAAGAGTTATACAAATTGTATGACTAGAGTTATACATTCTGGAACTACAGTAATACACTCTACAATGTACAACTCTAGGCATATAATGTATAACTCTTAGAATATAATGTATAACTCTTAGCATATACAGACTGTGTTTGGAGTTATACATTCTATGCCTAGAGTTATATATTATATGACAAGAGTTATACATTATATGCATAGAGTTATACATTAAATGCCTGCAGTTATACATTCTGTGCCCAGAGTTATACATGTTATTTGCATGTGTTTTTCTCCGTCATTGTTTTTTCTGTAATTATTTTTCGCTTAGTTTTTCTGCGTTTGTTAGTAAAACAAATTAAATAAAATAAAATAAAGAAAATGATGGAGAGGATAGTAAAACAAATCCACATTTACCATACATGAACTTAATTAATACATATAGATACATAAACTTAATGCATTGCTAAAAATACAGTTCTTAGATGTTCATATAGGGATGCATTCTTTTCTATGATATTCATCCTCTCCTCCTTTGCTATTTGGAGGTTTCGTTCCGCAGATGCAATATCTTCTAATAGCTGCATTATCTGCGGCTCTAACAGGCCATTTTTTTTGCGTCCTTGAGTGCGATCTGAGCGTCCTCAAGGTAGCTCCTATACCTCCTCTCGATGTCCAGCAACCGGCGTATGAAACTCTTGTTGTACTCGGTCATAATGCATGTATTACGAATGGTATCATTCATTGTTGTTGAAGGAAGTTTGGAGTTTATTATTAGGTTTTAAAGATTTAGGGTTTGGAGTTTAGAGTGGAGATAGGGATATAATGGACTGGTTATTGAGATAGTGGAATGAATTTATAATTAGTAATGTGTCCTTTGAGTTGCCATATCCCTGCTTCAAAATCTTATAACCCTTCCCATTCCATATATTGTGCCGTTTCATTAAATGTATAACTCTTAGAATATAAAGTATGACTAGAGTTATGCATTATATACCTAGAGTTATACATTATTTGCTAAGAGTTATACATTGTGTAGAATGAGTTATAAATCTTACAGTCTCTGCCTAGAGTTATACATTGTGTATCTAGAGTTATACATCGTATGACTAGAGTTATACAGACTGTGGCTTCAATCCCTACATTATCTGACTACAGTTATACATTATGTGCCCAGAGTTATACATTGTATGACTAGAGTTATACAAACTGTGACTAGACTTATACATTGTATGACTAGAGTTATACAGTATCTACCTAGAGTTATACAGAGTGTGACTATAGTTATACATGATATGGTAAGAGTTATACATTGTGTAGAATGAGTTATAAATCTTACAGTCTCTGCCTAGAGTTATACATTGTGTAGCTAGAGTTATACATCCTATGACTAGAGTTATACAGACTGTGCCTAGAGTTATACATTGTGACTAGAGTTATACATTGAATGAGTAGAATTATAAATACTGTGATTAGAGTTATACATTATCTGACTACAGTTATACATTCTGTGCCCAGAGTTAGACAGTGTGACTAGGGTTATACATTAAATGACTAGAGTTATACATCTTGTGACTAGAGTTATACATTGTATGACTAGAGTTATACAGTATCTACCTAGAGTTATACAGAGTGTGACTATAGTTATACATGATATGGTAAGAGTTATACATTGTGTAGAATGAGTTATAAATCTTACAGTCTCTGCCTAGAGTTATACATTGTGTAGCTAGAGTTATACATCCTATGACTAGAGTTATACAGACTGTGCCTAGAGTTATACATTGTGACTAGAGTTATACATTGAATGACTAGAATTATAAATACGTGACTAAAGTTATACATTATCCGACTACGATTATACATTCTCGTGCCCGAGTTAGACAAGTATGACTAGGGTTATACATTAAATGACTAGAGTTATACATTGTATGACTAGAGTTATACATCCTATGACTAGAGTTATACATTGTATGACTAGAGTTATACAAAGATCTACCTACGATTATACAGAGTGTGACTATAGTTATACATGATATGGTAAGAGTTATACATTATATACCCAAAGTTATACGATCTGTGCCCCGGGTATACATCCCATGCATAGAGTTATACAAAGATATATGTGTAAAGTTATGTATTTCTTAATCATTTCATGGATGTTTGATTCTCGCTCGGATCGTCGCAAGGCAAATGAAATGAAACGAGTATTGTAAGCATTTGGCAGCGGAGTTTACACCTTGTGTAGGGCAACAATTTTTTGAAATCGACGACGCAGTGACATTCTATAAAGTTTATGCATTGGCGACCGGGTTTGATGTTCGGAAGTACTCGACGAAAAAATGGCGCGACGGTGAAATGCAGACAAAGTTGCTGGTTTGCAACAGAGAGGGATTCACATATGTCCCAAAAGGAGAGGCGGAAATAAAAAAAAAAAATGAGTCCGGGATTAGGGAAGAAGGAATGCAATGGGGAAAAAGAACTGCGAACCAGAGGAAATATACAGTCAAGAGGGTAGGGTGTAAAGCACATGTCAGGCTATTTATGAAGAATGGAGTACTAGTAATTGACCGATTCCACATGGGGCATAATCACGAGCTTGTATCGAGTGAGGATCGTCGATTTCAAAAGATGTCGCGAACATAGAAGATTTTCACAAGTACTTGATAATGTACAACTCAAGGGTTAGTTTACTATTAAACAAACATCCACTAATTGAATGGCAAACTTCTAAAGTTATTCACCGAGATGATAGAGTTATGTAAACCTAAAAGTTATAAATAATAAGAAGTTGCATAATCAATCAATGGAGTTATGCATATGTTTCAAGAAGTTATAAGAATAGTTGAAAGAGTTATAGTTGAGGAATTCTTGGTTATTAATCAAAGATCGATAAGGATTTGTTGTCCACTGCAGTTGAGGATAGGAGCAACTAGGACGTACAACATGTGTAAGGAGTTCGTAAACGGGTTCGAGCATTGGTGCATCCTTAACTGATTTTAAGAACTTCCACCGAGATGTGAAGTGCTTCATCCATAAACGGGACGGTCAATTGTTCATTGACCGGTTCAAGAATATGGCACAAAATAGGCAGGGGTTTTATTTTGATTATGAAGTTGACAAGGATAACACCTTTGAAGCGCAATATGGGTGATGAGAACCGCTAGAAGGAACTACTCCGTTTTTGGAGATGCAGTGTCGTACGACCCAACATACTCAACAAACAAGTACGATATGATTTTCACGCCATTCACCGGCATAGATCACCATAAGCGATCGGTGACATTCTCAGGGCATTGATTGCCCATGAAGACCATGAATCCTTCCAAAGGGTTTTCAACGGGTTTTTGAATGCTATGGGAGGAAAGGAACCCAAGTACATTATCACAGATCAGTGTCCGGGCATTATTAAGGCCGTACCCCTTGCCTTCAAGACTGCACGACACCGATTTTGCATGTGGCATATAATGAACAAGGTGCCATCAAAGGTTGGGGTGACAAGGGAGGATTATAAGAAGTTCGTTCAGAAATTGAACAACATTATATGGGACGACAACATAGAAGCAGACGACTTTGACGCTAGGTGGGCAGAAATAATGGAAGCGCATGGTCTTGTGAACGAAGAGTGGTTTACAGAAGCGTACGATAAAAGGAGCCAATGGGTGATGGCCCATTGCAGGGACTTGAACATGGGTGGTGTAATGAGGACAACCCAGAGATCAGAGAGCAGTAATAGTTTTTTTAAGAAGTTCGAGCAGAAGTCAGGTACGTTAGTGGAGTTTTGGATGCGTTTTGAAAGCGCTATGGACCATCAACGGCATACGCAGAAGAGACTTGACCATGAAAAACGACACTCAACACCGGCAATGGGGACGCATTTACCCATAGAGGAATATGCGTCGGATGTTTATACCCGTGAGGTTTTCAAGGAATTCCAACTAGAGGCCATTTGCTCAATCGATACATGTAAGAGTGTCGGCTATGCTGAAGTCGATGGAGTTGAAGTGACTGTCGTAAAGGATTCAATCAGACAGAAAAGTTTCAACGTCGAGTACAACCCAGGTAACAACATTTTGGCATCAACTTTATGTGGTAGTTGACTGAAGTTGCTAGATATAGTGCCAAAGTTACATTGTCTGAACATAGAAGTTATACAATTGTTCAGTGAAATGCAGTTATCTGCTGTATAAATCTGACAACAATTTGAATAACTTAAGTTTTATGAATGTATAACTTTTCTTATTATATGCATAACTCTACTTGCAGAATGTATAACTCTTGTTGACATATGTATAACTCTACTTTCAGAATAACACTAGAAATTCAATTTTTCATTGAACTGTTGTCATTTGTAGTATAACTCTGATTACATTTTGAATAACTTTAGCTTTCAGAATGTATAACTCTTGTTGCCATATGTATAACTCTACTTTCAGAATAACATTAGAATTTATTCAATTTTTCACCGAATCGTTGTCATTTGCGAGATAACTCGATTACATTTTGAATAACTTTAGTTTTCAGAATGTATAACTCTTGTTGCCATATGTATAACTCTACGTGATAATGTTTAACTCTTATTATTATATGTATAAGACTACTAACGACATAATTTAATTGGATTACAGGGGACACAAAGCTACACAAGTGTAGTAGTATGATGTTTGAAAGGATGGGATTTATGTGCCGACATATAGTATGGATTTTGTCGGCTAACGGCATGAAGACAATTCCAGTTGATTACGTTTCTACAAGATGGAGAAAGGATGCATTGCAATTCAGATTATCAGAATGTGATGGTGAAAAAATGGAAACAAATAGTAGCGCTGATGCAAAGGAAGTTGCGATGGTGAAGTTGTGGTCAGAAGTTCATGCAACCATTGGTTTACTTCGTGGCACGAGTGAGACTGAAGTTGTGAAATTAAGCTCGTTAATTAGAGAGTTCAAGGAGAAACTTTTACCGTACAAGAAGGATTTAACAAAGCAGCAAGAATTTGAGCAAATCCTTGGTTGCTCGGCCAAAGACGAGGTAACGATACTTCCACCAAAACAATCGAAAAACAAAGGCAAATGGTAAAAGAATGGTGTCATCTAAGGCTAAAGCCATTGCCTTGGCTTCTAAGCCAAAGCGCATGTGTAATAACTGTAAACAAATGGCACACCACGATAAACGGAACTGCCCTAACCCATTCTCTGAGCATCCACCGTCTTCACCAGCATCTGAAGGAGTAGAAGAGGAAGAAGAAGAAGAAGAAGAAGAAGAAGAAGAAGACGAAGACAACGAAGAATAGAGAAACATAACATGCTGTAGTAGTAGGCAGTAGAAAAATACCTCCGTCTCAACAAATTATTTACAATCTTTTTTTCTTTAAAAGTTAAAAAATCTGGTGAGACGGAAGGGGTATTTAATAGCTAGCTTTTGTCTATTTTGAAGGGGGATTGCACCTTCCGAGAATGTATAACTTCGAATATGGTGTGTGAAATTTCAAGCTAATGTTGTATAACTCTTTAAGAACGAATTATAAGTCCAAAGGCTTTAAGTAAAACTCTTACCTATATATGGATAATCGTACTTCACGAATGTATAACTCTTGTACCCAATTTGTATAACTCTTGTTATTTTTTGAAAAACTCATAACTGTCTAATAAAATATTCCTTTTACATAACTGCAGTCATATGTTGTATAACTCTTGTACACAGTTTGTAGAACTCTTGATGTTTTTTGTATAACTCTTAGCTGTCTAATAAATTTTGCCTTTTTTTCATAACTACAGACATGTGTTGTATAACTCCTGTACATAATTTGTATAACTTTAGTTCATAGAGTGTATAACTCTAACACTTATCTGTAAAACTTGGATTTTCATTATGACTGACCAAGATGATATAGTAACAATATATTCCAAAAAGTTGTCTAAGTTGTTAAGGAGTTTCTTGACAACATACTAGAGTTGAAAAAAAAGAGAATACAGAATGAAAAGAAATACATTCTATTTTTTCGCAGGTTTTTTATCTCCTCTCCGCGCTACTTTCCGTC
Organism: Silene latifolia; assembly: GCF_048544455.1. NCBI lineage: Eukaryota > Viridiplantae > Streptophyta > Magnoliopsida > Caryophyllales > Caryophyllaceae > Silene > Silene latifolia. The sequence goes on along the minus strand of NC_133527.1, from coordinate 170,742,124 downwards.
TGGCTTCTACTTGCTTCAGGATCTGTAATTTCTCGCCAATGAAACCGTTGACCTTGTCCAGAACTCCTTCCCTGATGATGTTCATGTCGGCTAGAGAAGCGTCGCCGCCAACCGGATCACCAAATATCGACGGTTCACCTTCCTCTCGAGATCAACGTGACCAAAACTTTCACCCTCGTACATTAACATGTACATCATGGCGAACAAGCCAGACTCGGTGTCGTTTATCGTTTGCTGATGCCAGGCAAACTGGATCTGACGGAACTGGAACGCTGGTATGTCTTTCCCTCTGTTCTTCGTGTTGTCCCTAGACTCCACGTAGTCGCTCATGAGGCTCGCCTGGCAGAGACAAGAACGTCAAAAAGTGAAATTGTAAAAGCGGTGACAACACTTTTTAGTTGAACATAATTACAAATTACTTCCACTTACAATAACGTGACATGCTTTGCATATCTCCGATTGCATGGACTTGAATAGTACTTATTGTCCAGAAGATCAATCGTCCTAGAATTAAAGTTGATACACACACATGCATAATGGGCTTCAATCTTAATGGGTACGAAGATTAAATCAGCCTTCAAGCTGAAATCTGTCCCACAGTCGGTTCGGAAGACGTCCCACGTATTGTACAACCTATCGGTGTCCGGTGTTTGTTGGACAGGGTTTCGTACAAGGCTCAAGATTATTTCTGTTCAAGTAGCGAGATATGTGTGAGGATACCAAAGTGGAGTTATAGGGGTTGTGCATTGGAGTTGTACAAGAACTCCTATAACATAATGAAAAATGCCTAAGTTCATACGTTGTTGTTAATAACTATTCAAAACGAAATGTTTAACTCCAGGGAGGGTATGTATAACTTTAGACTCATTTTCCACTGTGAAAGTTTTAAAGAGGGTATGTGCAACTCTTATAACATATTAAAGGATTGATTAGGACCATACCATATGACGGATACCGAAGAAAGACGAACGAAAAATCGCGCAATCCTGTGCCTCCAATCGATTAAGCAACAAGGACCAACACTCAATCACTTTTTCATCCATTGGCGTCTCAGGGAGCATAGACAACATTTGCAACCTATTAATTGTTCCGTGCCGGCCATAACTCACAAGTGGTTCACCGTAGTTCGAGACAAGCAGTGTTAGTCGAGCTATAACGTATACTAAATGGGAAGGTAATCTGCTATTAAAATGACTCGCATCACTTCACCGATTAAATGTATAATCAGCTTTAGGAGTGTGTAACTCCATTAACGATATATATAACTTCAGTGATGAAACATATAACTCCATGTATTACTCTAGGTATAACTCCAGGCCTCTAATGTATAACTCCAAAGCATATATTGTACAACTCTGAGCATATACTGTAAAACTCTACGCAAAATAATGTAGTATTCCGGTAAACCAATGTGTCTATATTGATAAAACTTAATATGATAAAACGTTAGGATTTCAGACAGCTTACTCATTTGGAAATTTGTAGTCATCAAGGAAAACGTAATCAGCCACTTGTTTGCGATACACCAGGATATCCCTAGTTAATGCCTTGTTCATCTTCAGCATCTTGGAGACCACTGTAAGGTCGACGTCTGGTTCCCCGCAATATGTGGTGCAACCAAGGCCATCGCCCTTACCCCGGGAGCAGCTATTAACAGCTGAGAAGGCCCGACTAGACGGCGTCCGGCCCAGGGCTACTTTGGAAGGTGGAGTCTGATACGTTGAACTGACTTTAGAACAAGGTCGTTTAGAAGAACTGTTCTCTCCGGCGATTCCAACACCTCTCTTCCTTCCACTTGTGTTGCCGGCTATACTCTGTTTATCACGCGCCTCTTCCATTTCACGGTCTTTAAGCTCCTTAAAAGCTGTTACCCTTGATAACACATCTTCCCTCTCCAAGTTAATGTCACTGAGGACAAGGGTTGCAGCAATTTCCGCTCGCATGAGGTCATTGCTTTCCTTAGTCCCTAAGGTACAGTCGAATGGCTCTCCACGGTACAGCAACATATGAACCATGACGTACGGACCACGGTCATTGTCGGTATGTCCTGTTCCCGCCATTGAATTTAATGTTGACAAAAGAAAACCCTTCAACTTTCTTCCCTTTGTCGAGCCCTTTGTAGGCCATATACTTTCCCATTGCATCAGCCTGGCGGAAGTTAGGCAAGGCGTTTAAAATTGGAAGACCAATTAACAAAACAATGGAGCTGATAATTAATATAGTCACCGGTTTTATAAGACTTACAGTAATACGCGCAACCCCTCCGTACGGTAATTTCAGAAGATCGTTCTCATAAGAACGATTATCAAGGTACTCGATCTGCTCGGAGAGGAAATTTATGCAAATGCAAGAGTAATGATCTTGATCGCCACTGCTTACCGGGACGAAAACCTACAAACATGCACAAAAAATCTAAGAGTTATAAAACATAATTAGCAGATTATCAGCGTACATATTGTGCGTAGTTGGAATTATACATTCTATGGTTAGAGTTATACATTATATGTGTAGAGTTGTACATTCAATTTCTAGAGTTATACAGTATATTCTTGCAGTTGTACATTATGTGCGATGAAGCGATGCCTGGAGTTATACATTATACTGTATATGCTTAAAGTTATACATTATATGCCTAGAGTTATGGAGTGAAGTTAGCCACTCATCAAAACTCTGAGCATATACTGTATAACTCTAGACAAATAATGTATAACTTCAAATCTAGAACGTATAACTCTAGTCATTCTGAAAGCTAGAGTTATATAATGTATAACTCTTGCCATATGATGTACAACTCTAAGCATATACTGAAAGCTAGAGTTATATAATGTATAACTCTAGCCATATACTGTATAACTCTAGACAAATAATGTATAACTTCAGTCCTAGAACGTATAACTATAGTCATTCCGAAAGCTAGAGTTATATAATGTATAACTCTTGCCATAGGATGTACAACTCTAAGCATATACTGTTAAACTCTAGGAAAATAATGTAGTATTCCAGTATGTAAATGTCTCTATATTGATATCTGAGCTCACCATATCAGAGTCCAGTTGGAATGGACTAGAACACGACTCTTGCCACATGTCCCACGAGGCACAAAAGCCTTCAGAATTATCAACAACCAAGTTTTTCTTCCTGCCTTGCCAAATTGCAATTGCTAGGTCCTATAAAAATGATAGACGGGGTTGGCGGCTTGTATCACAAGTTACGTACGCTTTGTCACAAAATAACTTGCGGAGTTCGAGCACACTTACAGCGTGACCTAGGACAAAGAAACAGCGTGAACTTGAAACAACTGCAGTGTTCGCGTGCGTAAGCTGATTGAGTAGTACAGACCAAAGATCGATGACATTGGCCAAAATCAACCCCGGCATCAACGACTGGAGATCAATACGCGTTATGCAGTTTGGTGTGGGATATGTGACCAATTGTTCCCTACAAAGGATTAGAAAAATTGAGACACGCAGCAAGGGAAAAGATTCATGGGCTGTTTGACTGTCGTATTGAAATATAGGTAAAACTTATCTTCTACTTATACTTTCTTATGGTCGTGGAATTGATCGAAGACATAATCCATTACATCCTTCCTCACCCTGAACACCGTCCCAAACGTTCCTTGTTAAATCGCAACCACCGTGAGCATACGTGCTTTGGTCGGGTTCGGGTGCCCCGCAATCGTGAGAACACCCTAGGTTCTCGTGTACAATGTCCATACACGGAAGGGGGCGGTTGAATGCGAAGAAAGGATGGTGGATCATGTCACATCGCGGCACATAAATAGGGGGTGGGAGTGGTGCAACCGGCTCAACCCTAGCACCATCGATTTCAACTGCCGAACCTTCTTTGGCAGCACCAATCATTCGCTCCTCAACCCCGGCAAATGCCTCATTCAAATCTGCCGTGCTCATGAAAGTCAGCGGGATTTGATTTCCACTCCATTCCGTTGAAAAATTCCCCGGGGTGATCTCCGCACCATCGACAACATCTACGTTTACACCCCCATTGTTAGAATGTTGTTCAACATTCTCAGTTACATCCTTTTTAACAGTGGCCTGAATGAAAAATAATAAAATTAAACACCAAATGTATAAGTCTGGCCATAAAATGTATAACTGTGAGCATAGAATGTATATCTCTGGCCATAAAATGTATAACTGTAAGCATATACACTATAATGTATAACTCCAGGAATAACTCCAGGTATAACTCTAGATATACCTCCAGCTATCTAAGGTATAACTACAAAGCATATATTGTATAACTCTAGTCATATGCTGTATAACTGTAGTCATAAACTGGTTAAGAGTTGTACCAACCGGCCGTTGCAGTGGCACTACAGTTACAAGGCCTCAACATAAGTTTCAACAAAGTTATACTTTATCAACTTAGAGTTATACACGACCAATAAAAAAAAAAAACTGATTGTATAAAAAGTATTTAGCGCAAATTAACAAACTTACCTCGCCACCAGGACCACTCCCGCACGCTGGAAGTCCACATAAAGCTTCCTTCATTTCAGCAGTGGAAAACATACACTCCATCAATTCTTGTGTCTCCAAACCCAATTCAGGGACCGTAGATTTTTCCATCTCCTTATCTGACGGTTTATTGTCTGACAATCTTTCAATATGTTCTTGCAATCCCCCCCCCCATGAACTTGCTCATGCACCTCATGACCTACCACGGGCCGAGATTCAGCATCCTCTGACGGTCCGTCAGCTTGGCCTACAATGTCTGCTGCTCTTTCATGGTCAATGTCTGACAATCCTCCAACATTTTCAGCATACATGTTCAATTCCTCCCCATGAACGTGCTCATACCCCTCATCACCTGCCCAGAGGCGAACCTCATCGTCCTTTGACCGTCCGTAAGTTTCGTCAATTTCCTCCTCGGTGTAACTCGCCTCCAACAACAGTTCTCTGACAGTTGGGACGGGGGTGCACAAAACTTGATCCTCAAACCCTGGGCTAGCAGGTGACAACGGCTTAGAAACTGCTGTATCACCTCCCACTTCCTCCATAATCTTTGACCAAGAAACTGCAACTGATTTCGTTGGCGTGTCGGCTTTGACGGACTCTCGACGCGGCTCAACACAGGGGTTACCACCCCTGCCACCCACATCATTGGCGAGACTAGACAGAACTTCACTTATTTGACGCGTAGATGCATCGATTCCGTCAGATTTTTTGGGGGGCTCGGTAACTACCTCCCCAAATGCAGGAGCGTTTCCAACAGAAACCTTCAGCCTTTCTGCAATCTGTTCTGCTTCAGCGACGTACTTTTGAATCTTTTCACCCTCAAAGAATTCTTGAGAGGCCTGAATAGGATTTAGGCCTGTCGGATCACTAGTTACAACTTTGATCCTTGCGGTTGCATCTGCGTACCATGAATAGAACACAATAGCGTTCCTTTGCATTTGTAGATAAAGCTCGTGAGTACACTGCATTCAAGAAGTACAGTAAGTTAGTTATATTATAATAGATGGGTACGTTCAAATGAAATGAATCCATCTCGAAAATATATAATAGTTTGCACTTACATCGACAAATTTAGCTTTCAATTCCTGGTCATCCTCGACACTGCCGGGTAGTTCTATCTCGAATGAACTTCTTCTCGAAAGTTGAGCGGAAAAGAGGAGGTGGGGGCGATAGCAACAGTGAGTTTGGGTTCACGCGGGTCGCCGAGGTCACATCGTCCACACTCCTTCCATAAGAGGGGTCTTGAAGGCACCTCGGATACTTGGTCTTAGTCTTAGACAAGGTTAAAGTACCCAATCCCCCTTGACCAACCTCAAATTTTACCCTCTCTACAAGCGAAGTTTCATCCCAATGCTTAATCAGAGGAAGATCGTGCCGGAACGGCTTACCCTTGTAATCATATCGCTGAAAGTAGCTTATCATGAGGAACGGGATACACCCGTTCAACATTGTTACCCCCTTTTACTGATCGACCCGCTTTCACCATCATGTCCAAAATATAAGAGCACCAGTCAAAATGCGGGATGACTTTAGGTTCTTCTACAGCCCTTAACATCTTCCAATCTATCCCGCTGTTTTGAGTGGGTGCGAGGAATGAAGACATACAGAACAAAACAAATAGGCGGCAAAATTGATCGTCCGCCTCCTCGTACTCCAGCAGTTGCTTGTAAACTTTCCCTAAGGGTATTGCACTATTCCCTTTCGCCACCCCGTACGCTTGCCGCCATTTATCCTTCAGCTCCTTATTCTCGGGATCGTTGGACCCCTTCTGCGAGCTCACAGGCACCAAAGGGAGAGGGTTGGGTCGAAAAGGTAACAAGAAACAATCATGCACGTCATGCTTACTGATCATAAACTCCTTCTTCCGCGAAGCCCTGAACACATATGACCCGTCGAGAAGGACTCCAAGAACAGTAACGTGTGCAAGTGGGAAGTCGCTAATCTTGAGCTCCAAAAGGCCACCAAACCCAATTTTCTTAACAAATGGACACCGATCCTCATTAAGCTTTTCAATGAGAGAGACAAGTCTTTGAGGTCGACACGAAACCGTAATTTCATGCACCCTCTTTACCCTTGGCTTGACCTCAACCATCTGGGGAAAAGCAAGGACAACACACAAAATTAGACATACTGTAGTTGCAATTAGAGATATTTGGAACAAAGAAATACATACTGTGAATTAAAGTAATACAATAGATAGTCAGAGTTATACAAAATATAAGTAAAGTTATACATTCTGATAATTTAGTTAATCAGAAAATATCAAGAGTTATACATTCTGACAGCAAAAGTTATTCAAAATGAAATCAGAGTTATACAACAAATGACAACAGTTATAAAAAGGTCAAACTTTGAACCTGGGAATCACTCTCCTTCTCGGATTTGCATCATCCATCTGTAGCTGACAAACAAAAAGGGATTACCATTAACAGTACAGTTATACATATACATATAATCTGTAGCTGACAAACAAAAGAAGAGATAATCACTAGAGTTATACAGAATAACAGTACAGTTTGACCTATTATTAGAATGTATAACTTCAAGTATATACTGTATAACTCTAGGCATATCCTGCATAACTCTAGGCAAATATTGTATAACTACAATTATACATTATGACAGCAGAAGTTATTCAACAAATGACTGCAATAGAATGTATAACTCTAGCAATAGAAAGTATAACTCTGGCCATGTACAGTATAACTCTAGCCATACAATGTATAACTCTGGCCATATATTGTATAACTCCAGTTATACATTATGACAGCAGAAGTTATTCAACAAATGACTGCAATAGAATGTATAACTCTAGCAATAGAAAGTATAACTCTGACCATGTAATGTATAACTCTAGCCATACAATGTATAACTCTGGCCATATATTGTATAACTCTAGTTATACATTATGACAGCAGAAGTTATTCAACATGTAATCAGAGTTATACAACAAATGACTGCAATAGAATGTATAACTCTAGCAATATAAAGTATAACTCTGGCAATATAAAGTATAACTCTGGCCAAATAATGTATAACTCTGGCCATACAATGTAAAACTGTAAGCATATACAGTATAATCTATAACTCCAGGAATAACTCCAGGTATAACTCTAGGTATAACTCCAGGCATCTAATGTATAACTCCAAAGTATAAATTGTATAACTCTAGCTATACATTGTATAAATTCAGGTATAAATAGTATAACTGTAGGCATATATATTGTATAACTCTATGCATGGAAACTAATTAGAAGTATAGTTATACATATAACAATTAGACTTTGACATTATGAAAAAGGAGTTGGTCACAGAATCAAAAGAGCTATACATCTAGAACCCAGAGTTATACATCTAGATACCAGAGTTATACATATTGCGTACTAAAGTTATACATCTAGTAACCAGAGTTTTACATTAAGTAACCAGAGTTATACACATTGAGTATTAAAGTTATACATCTAGTAAGCAGAGTTAGACATCTAGTAACGTATAAATCAAAAACAAAACTTTTAACCTGGATATCAACTCCCGTGTCAATACTTTCTACAACATCCATCTGTAGATGACAAACAATTGGGATTAGAGTTATACAGATATTTAATTGAAGTTACACATCATTCTATAAGAGTTATACAAACAAGACGACATTTTTTACCTTCGATTCAGATTTCTTGGCATTTTTCTTGGCAAAAACCATTGTTAATTATCAAATGACCTCGAATTTGATCTGCACAACCATAATTAACAATTGGACAAATCAACATCAAAGAAACCCATAATTGAAGATTGAAAAATCAAATGAACTCTTTTTATGTGCGTTTAACAAAGGCAATAATTAACAAAAAACAAACTACAAATCACTAAATAAGGAATGGAAAAAATACCTTATAAAAAAATGGAGACAGACGAGTTTGCAGTCGAGTTGGAATTAATTTGTAGTGATGAAAATAGCGTTTGTTAGGATGGAGTTAATTGGTAGTGATGAAAATGGAGTTATCAGAATTGTGAAGAAAGAAAAGGAAGACGAAATGACAGGAAATAGAGTGAAAAATACCCGCAAGTTGTTTTGAATTGTCTAGAAAATGAGGAGGGAAATGATCATAGACTGATGGACAAACAGTGTAGCATGCATGGGTTAATGGGTAAGAGGAGAGAGGTAAATCAAAAATATTAGTTTAATGGGGTTTAGTGGGGTTTGACTGCGAAATCGTGGCCATTCGTTTGATTGATCCAACCGTCCACATTAGGACTTATGGACTTAATATATCTAAGGACCTTAGTTGATCTCTTCTCTATGTATATATATATATATATATATATATATATATATATGTATATATATATATATATATATATATAGATTTAGGATCCGGTGAGAACGATCACTCGGTGAGAACGCACTATATTCATGAGAATATACATACAAGGTACAATTTTTTTTTTATTTTTTTTTTATTTTTTTTTTTTTTTTACCAAATCTCAGATACACTTTTTACCAGAATTTTATATACACTTTTTAATAATGTAGATACACTTTTTTTTATACATCTCAGATACACTTTTGACTATCGTAGGTATACTTTTTACCGGAATTCTATATACACTTTTTAATAATGTAGATACACTTTTTTTGTATACATCTCAGATACACTTCTGACTATCGTAGGTAAACTTTTTACTGGAATTCTATATATACACTTTTTAATAATGTAGATATACTTTTTTTTTATCTCAAATACACTTTTGACTATCGTAGGTACACTTTTTATCAGAATTCTATATACAATTTTTGATAATGTAGATACACTTTTTTTTATACATCTCAGATACACTTTTGACTATCGTAGGTATACTTTTTACCGGAATTCTATATACACTTTTTAATAATGTAGATACACTTTTTTTGTATACATCTCAGATACACTTCTGACTATCGTAGGTACACTTTTTACTGGAATTCTATATATACACTTTTTAATAAAGTAGATACATTTTTTTTTTTATCTCAAATACACTTTTGACTATCGTAGGTACACTTTTTATCAGAATTCTATATACAATTTTTGATAATGTAGATACACTTTTTTTTTTTTATCTCAGATACACTTTTGACTATCGTAGGTACACTTTTTACCAGAATTCTACATACACTATGTTAATTTAACAACGTACGTGTATACCGTTCTTACAAGAGACTTATTGAACTAACTCATTACAATTTCGTCAGCAATGTGACTTCTGCACCCAATTTTGAGCAGTTATGTACTCCCTCCGTCCCGGTCAATTGTTGTCCTTTGGTTTTGGCACAAAGACCAAGGAAAGAGGAAATAACCAATAACTAAATGACAAGTGGAACAAATTGAATGAGAATGATCAAATTACTCATCAAGTTCATTCCTAAAATAGAAAGAACAACAAATGATTGAGACACCTAAATATAGAAAAGGACAACAAATGACCGGGACGGAGGGAGTATCCATTATTCACATCATTTCTCCCTTTTCCTTGGTGCCATGACAAAACATTTTCAAGGACTGCTACACTTCACATGATTATGTTACGGTCATCAGATTAGCTACATTAGAAACTTAATTAACTACCCGACAAAAAAAGCTTGAGCTAGAGATTCACTGCATTGCAAATTAATGTCAAAGACCTTTCTTGAACAAGTAATGCGCAAACTGATCAGCAGTTGCCACAGCATTTGATGCAGATCCTATTGAGCCTTCATATCTGATTATTATCATGCGTAAAAGAGCAACAACGGTCAATATTCAACAATGAGATCATTTATAAATTCAGTACTCTTTAAGTGAGACAATCATATATAAATAGAAGTAACAAGGGTTGGGATCGAATTTAGTAATAAATAATTTGCGGGCAAGTTCATCTTGTTTTTACAATGTGTTACGTAAAACTAACAAGTCCAGCATACAGTTCATTACGTGGGAATTATAGTTCAAGGGCAAATAATCTAATCTAAAGAGGAGGAGGATATACTTACAGGGCAACTAAGAGAAAAGCTCTTGTTCCAACATTCAAACGGTTGAAGGCTGCATATCGTTCATCTTAATTTTGAAACCATATGATTAGATGATATATTTACACCTTCGGTTGAAGTGGAAATGATTTAACATATGATTAGATGATATATTTACACCTTCGGTTGAAGGCTGCATATCGTTCATCTTAATTTTGAAACCTAAAAGAGGTGCATCAATTCAGCTACTAAGTTAACGACCTACTTGTTCCAACATTCAAACGGTGGCATATACTTCACTTATAGCCCCCTCATTCATGGGTGAAGCTCTTTACACTCCGATGATGGTAGTTACACCTCTTACTGTGTGTTCGTTGGAACAGATTGAAAAGAAGAATTTGGGGTTAATTTGTGATAGAATTCCGGGTTGTAAACTTTTGAACAATCAGAAGAAGAATCAGGTTGTTTTCTCTTATTCATGATTGGAATTAATTGTTAGATTGTTGCGGGAGAGTGGAGTTATGATAGCCGTGAAAGAGGGGATCTTCAGTTGTGCGCGGGGATACCCGAGAGACATGACCACCACTGAGGGAATTGAAAGCACGGTGGTCAGACGAGAAGGTCGTCGGTTCTGTTCCAGTCATCGGCGAAAGCAATAGGTTAATATTAAGGATGAGAATATTGGTGTTTTACTAATAGAACGACGAGATCTGATTGGGTGGTTGAGAAGGAAGGATAATCAGGTGTTTAATTGTTCCGTTGGAGTTGCGTCGGTGTCGGGATGTTTGTCAGTGCTTTGACGGCGTTATGGCAGATGATGGGGAAGATGATATTGGATGTCGGGGTTTTGTGAAAATTGGATGTTAGATAATTAACGGGATAACAGGGAGTTATATATAATGGGTTAATCAGCTTGTTCTCACTTTTTGCACCGAATGGTTGTTTGCACCGGATCTTGACTCTCTCTCTCTCTCTATATATATATATATATATATATATATATATATATATAGAGAGAGAGAGAAGAGATCATGTAAGTCCATCATATGTATTTGAGTCCATAAGTCCTTCTAAGGGCCCTTGGATGAAAGGAATGAAAGGCTAGGATTAGATGTCAATATATGGCTACAAATTAATCCCTCCACCTTTTCTCTAATTATCACATCAATTCAATTAACCTACCTCACTAATCATTCATCATCTCATTATCACAACTCCTTCTCCTCTCTCTACATCTCACTTCTTCTTCCTCTCTAAAAAACCCAAAAAAATTAAAACCCAAATAAATCATTCATTCATTTTTCTTCATTCACCACCACCCACCACAACACCACCCGACACCCCCACCGCCACCCACCGCCACTGCCACCACCACCGCTATTGCCGGTAACTTTTATAAATTCGTTTTTTTTTTTTTTTTTTTTTTTGCGTTTAATTTTCTGTTTGGGGTCGTTTTATTTTATTTGTTCATTTTTGTTGTTATTTATTCTTTTCAAATCTCTTCTTGTTATACGTTTTTTTTAAAGATTTCGGGTTTTAAATCTCGTTTTTTTTGTGAGATACTTTTTTTTCATCTAAGATCTACTAAAATATTTTTCATAAAATTTGTTGTTTTAATCTTAGATATATAAAAATTCTTATAATTTGTTGATTTTAATCTTATATTTCACATTTTTATATAAAAATGATATAAAATGACTAAAGTTACACAGTTATGGATAAAAGTTATACTGTTATGGACTAAAGTTACACCGTCATTGACTTAAGTTACAATAGGACTAAACTTATATAAACTTGTCTTGAAATTTCAATAAATTTGTAAGAATTGACTAAAGTTACACTATTATGGACAAAAGTTACATTATCAGTGGACTAAGTTATACTATTATGGACTAAAGTTACACTCAATGAAATTACTGCAGTAAGAATATGTGTAACTTCTACTCAATGAATGTATAACTACAACGCGGATATGTGTAACTTCTACTCAATGAATTTCTACTCAATGAATGTATAACTCTAGTTACGATATAAGTAACTTCTACTCAATGAATGTATAACTCCAGTAGGAATGTGTGTAACTTTAATGAAAGTATAACTTTTGTTTTCTCATTTCTCTTTGTTGACAAATGAAAAAGATATAAGTATAACAACAAAAAATAACAAATAAAAACCAACACTATAAATTTGAATTTATATAAGTACTGTTTGTATAAATTTAGTCCATATCTGTATAACTTTAGTCCATATTTGTATAACTTTAGTTCATTTTTGTATAACTTTAGTCCTTATTTGTATAACTTTAGTCCATATTTGTATAACTTTAGTCCATTTTTGTATAACTTTAGTCATTTTCGATAAATAATTGGAATTAATATAATTTTATGTAACTTTAGTCCAATTTTGTTTTACGAGTGTAACTTTAGTACAAAATCGTATAACTTTAGTCCAAATCGTATAACTTTAGTCCTAAAGCGTATAACTTTAGTCCAAATTGTATAACTTTAGTCCAAAAGCGTATAACTTTAGTCCAAAATCGTATAACTTTAGTCCAATATATAACCGAAATCCTAAAAACCAGCAATACTAACTTTAAACCAACAATACTAGATCTGAAAAAAAAAGTCACTATCTAAATATCAAAATGTAAAATAAGACATTTGAAAAAAAAAAATATAAAAGAAGAGAATATTTTAAATCACAAGCAATCGGATTTGGAACACCAACTCATTTTTTCGTCTAATTCAAGGGTATAACTTTAGTCGTAAATAGTATAACTTTAATTTGTGAAGGGTATAACTTTAGTCGTAAATAGTATAACTTTAGTCGTAAATAGTGTAACTTTAATGTTTTAAGGGTTATAGTCGTAAATAGTATAACTTTAATGTTTTAGGGGTATAACTTTAGTCGTAACTGGTAACTGCTAACTTTTATAAACACCAAATAAATCTTGAAAATTAAAATCAACAATTCTAAAACCAATAGATATTAAAAAAAATGAAAAAATTAAAACAAATCTAAAAATATAAAAACTAGCTCTAAAAAAATAAAACACACTCAAATAAGTAAATAACAACATACGAAGTACTAAGTAAATAATAACACACAACAAAATAAGTAAATAACAAACATACTAAGTAAATAAACAATACACTAAAATTGTAAAGCAAATCTGAAAAAATAAATAACAAATAAAAAAACCCAAATAAAAGTAAATCTAAAAAAATTAAAAATAAAACCAAATGACAATAACAACCAAATAACACCCCCCCCCCAAAAAAAAAAAAAATAACAAAAAAAAAAAAGTAAATCTTAAAAAAAAAACAAATAACAATAACAACCAAATAACAAAAAAAAAAAAAAAAAAAGTAAATCTGAAAAAATGACAAAAAAACAAGAAAATCTCAAAATTTAAACCAACAATTAAATCACCAACACATAAACAAAAAAAAGTAATTCATAAAAAAAAGAAAATGAGGAGGTAGGCGGGTGCTGGAGAGCAGGGTGGTCGTGGAGAGGAGGGTGGCTAGGCGAGTGGTGGAGGGGAAGGTGCAGGAGGGTGGTGGACGACGAGATCTGGACGGTCTCGGGTTTGTGAATCGTTGAGGGCCGCAGAGTGGTGGTAGAAAGGCGAAAGGGAGAATGGTAGGACGCGCGCGACAGCAGGAGGAAGGGAGGAGGCGGCGTTTGGTGGTGGCAAGGTGGAGAGTAGCCGTCGTCGGTAATGCAAGGCAGTGGTGGCAGATCTGAAGTGGTGGTGAAGGGACTCGTGATGCGTGCGTGAGTCGGGATGGTGGTTGCGGTGGTGGAGGAGAGGAGGGAGGACGGCTGGTTTGGTTTTTTGGTGTCGGGATGGCGTGGTAGGGAGGGAGATGTGTGGGGTGGTGTTTGGTGTTGGGATGGCGCGGTAGGGAGGGTTGTGGTGTGGCAGGTTCGTTGGTGGCTGGTGGTTGTGAGGGAGAGCAATGATTATTTCTTGGTTTTTTTTTGTTGGGATTAAGATGATTGGTTTTTTTTTAGAGAATGAGAGAGAATTAGGGGATGAGAGAAGTGAGGGGGAATGAATAATAAGGAAGTGAGTAGAGAGATTAGAACGGGGAGGAGTTATGCAGGATTAGGAAGAGTTATGGAGGATTAGGGAGGGAGATTAAGGAGGGAGATTTATGGCTCTTCATTGAGATGTAATCTCATCCCTCCATCCCTTCCATCCAAAGGCCCTTATAAGGACTTAGGGACTCATATCATATGAGTCCCTAAGTCCTTCATATCATATGAGTCCCTAAACCCTTTATAAGAGCCTTTGGATGGAAGGGATGGAGGGATGAGATTACATCTCATTGAAGGGTTACAATTGCACTTCACTAATCTTTCTCCCTAATCCTGTATAACTTCTTCTAATCTTGTATAACTTCTTCCTCATTCTAATATCCCTACCCACTTCCTCATTATTTATTCTTTCATACTTCTCTCATACCCTCATTCTCTCTCATTCCTCTCATCAGTAAACCAAAAAAAAAAAAACCAACAAAAAAACCCAAACACACCCAGCCTCCCACCACTTCCGCCTCCCTCCATTCGATCTCCACTGTCACCTCCCTCCATTCAAACCCCACCCGCACCCCCTCCTTCGTATCCCTCCCTCCATTCGAACCGACACCACCGCAGCAACCACAACCCACCACGACCCAATGTCCTGCCGCGCACGCCACCCCGACCCATCTTCTCCATCCCGCACATCCTGGCGCCCCACCACAACAACAACACCAACACCACAACAACCTTCCCATCACCCTTCCCCACCGACAACAACCACCACAACAACACCCCACCAACACCGACACCCCTTTCTCCTTCCCTGTTGCCGCTTGCCACCTCCTCCTTCCTTACTCACGGCCACCTCCTCCTTCCTCACACCGACGTTCTCCTGACCACCACAACACCCACGGCCACCTCCTCCTTCCTCACTCACGGTCACCTCCTCCTTCCTCTCATATCAGATCTGAAATGCGCGACCCACCGCCGCCCTCTCCTATCAGATTTTCATATTTTTTTAAAATATTTGGTATTGGCTTTTGTTTTGTGTATTTTGTTTTTTGTCTTGTCTTGTTTTGTTTTGTTTTTTGTCTTTGTTTTTTGTTTTTTGTCTTTTTTTTTGTTTTTTAGATTTACTTTGCTGCTTTCATTGTTAATTTGTTTTTTTTTTATTTGGTTTTTGTTTATTGTTATTTGGTTTATTTTTTTGTTAGATTAACGAGTTTTTGTTATCATGGATTACAATTATTCTTGGTTCTTTTTTCGTTTCTTTTTGTTGGTTTTTGTAAAAGTTACACTATTTACGACTTAAATTATACCCGAAAATATTAAAGTTATACTATTTACGACTAAAGTTATACCCTTAAAACATTAAAGTTATACTATTTACGACTAAAGTTGTACCCTTAAAACATTAGAGTTATACTATTTAAGACTAAAGTTATATCCTTCAAATATTAAAGTTACACTATTTACGACTAAAGTTATACCCTTCAAACATTAAAGTTATACTATTTACGACAAAAGTTATATTCTTCAAAAATTAAAGTTATACAATTTATATTATTTTGTTGTGTGTTGTTATTTACTTATTATGTTGTTATTTACTTAGTTTATATTTTTTTATTTCAAATATGTCTTATATTACATTTTGATATTTAGATAATGGCTTTTTTTTTTCAGATCTAGTATTGTCGGTTTAAAGTTAGTATTGGTGGTTTTTAGGATTTTGGTTATATATTGGACTAAAGTTATACGATTTTGGACTAAAGTTACATGCTTTTGGACTAAAATTGTACAAAAAATTGGACTAAAATTACATAAAATTATATAAATTCCAACTAATTTATCGAAAATGACTAAAAGTTATACAAAAATAGACTAAAGTTATACAAATATGGACTAAAGTTATACAAATAAGGACTAAAGTTATACAAAAATGGACTAAAGTTATACAAAAATGGACTAAAGTTATACAAAAATTGATTAAAGTTATATAAACGGGTGTTCACAGAGATTTGGAGTAAGGGGTGAGGGTACGTATTAGGAAGCTCTTTTGATCGAACACCTAATCCCGCCCGCCTCGATAGCAGCCTCTACTAATGATTAGGGAAATTATCTATACTCGATATATTGTCGATTTAAATGCATGCAATGCAACATCCAAATAAATTAATCCTATCATGTGAGAATTAACTAAGTCGGTTAACACGTAGTTTATCATACAATTAATGTCAAAGTAGGAATTTAAGTTGATTACATGTGAAGGCATACAAGCAATACAACAAAAGAAATACAATAATAAATACAATAATGAAAATTACAATAATTACATTGGGTTTAATCGATTTATGTCGAAAATATATTTAAAACAGATGGTTTTAGAAAAGAACGAATAAAGAAATAAACGAACATGAACTAGGGTGATAATACGGATAATAGTTAATTAAATACGTAATTAATAAACTAAGTCAAGGCAAAACGGGAGTTCAGAGACAGAAATCAACCAGGAACAGGCGCAGCAGAGCTGCGTCCCTTGGAAGAGGCGCAACAGTCGTTGCGTCTGTTCCTTGGCTCAGTTCTGGCTGTAAAGCCAGAATTGCAAGTTGTTAATATTCGTTGGTGATTTTAATGGTGGATTATGAATAATTGACTCGGATGAAAGTGATTAGCAAGTTATTTACATATGATTGGGGTCATGAAAGCAATAAAACATGGATGAAACTAATTAGAACGAATTATTTACAAGATTAAAAAGGTTAATTAATTATAAACTAATAAACTAACTAGATTAATTAGATTAAACAAATTATGAATGACGAATTAATGATGGTGGCGATGAATAAAAGGTGAGAATATATCAAAGATCGAATTCCAGAGACTCAATATTAATGAATCGAACCTCTAAAACCCGGATTGACTTTAATGACGAAAACCCGCAAATATTAATTATAAGGGATTTAAGTCGGGATATTAAAAGATGAATTAATGAATTATTTACATGTTAGAAGTATCATATTCGAATTATTATGTTAAAGAAACGATGAACAATTAAAGACAAAGCAAAAACAATCGAATTATCAAAAGACGAGGGAAGAAGAAAGGAAGCAGGAACTGCGGCAGCCTCACGAAGAGGCGCATCAGGTGCTGCGTCCCTTCGAAGAGGCGCAGCACTTGCTGCGTCCTTTCTCGACGGTTGTCTTCTGCTAATCCGTAAAATGGGTTTTAAAACATGGTTTTACAAATCGGTTTTAGAAATACTTTCGACATAAACCTTACAATATTGATACAAAAATAAAGGACAATAATAAAAGAAGGATTTACACCCTCAGACTTACATGTTTGACGAAACGAGATGAACTAAGTTAACATTTAGTGATGCTCGACTCGAATGTACGACGAAAGTGCCCTCGTAAGAGGAAAACGAACAGATTGATTAATGTTGATTAATGTGGAGTTGGTCAAATTGGTCGGTCATGCAAAACGAGGCTGGTACTCAGAAGGATCCGAGCTTACGTGGTCGAAAGTTCAAGCACGTAGACGCCAAAAAGTAAGATCGTGGTCTAGAATGCAAAGGGAGAAGAGAAGGGCGGACACTCGCGTGAGAAATATGTGAGACCGAAGGTCTCTATTTATACTAATCACGTGGAGGAAGTAGGGTTTTTCGGAGAAACTTTGGAAGTGAATCTCGAAAAGATATGAATGAGAGGTGGTTAGAATACTTTTGATCTTGTATTAGATGAGGCATTGGTGGACATAGTTGTGGTAAGAGTTTTGTGGAACATATGTTGTACTGATCTGAAAGCTGCAGGTGGTTCATAATCTTTTGTTAAGATAGTGAGAATAGGGTGTTGGGAATTAATATCATGTTAAGTTATAAATGAGTTTTGCGGTAATGAAAGAAAAGAACTTGAGGATCTAGTGTGAGTGTGTGTAACAAGTGTGGATCGTGAGTATGCTTTTGGAGATAAGTGCTTTATATAGAGGGGTATGTCGTTTTTCAGTAATGTGGAAGAGTTGGAGTATTGGTTATGCTAAGGATTTTGTGGCATAGGTTAGGTGGTGTGCCGAATGAATTGAGGTATGCGAACTGTTAATGTAAGAGATCCTTGGATATAGGAATGGTGGTAAGTGTTGAGTTTATAGGCGGTTATCGTTCACATGTGGTAGTGATGAGAGGATATAACTAAGGATTTAGGATTGGTGGGTTACGAGGATGTAACCTTTATCTTAAGAGAAGTAGGATGTGACAAAGAGAGTTTGATGGTTGTACATGTTGTAGTATAATTAGAAGTAGAGTGTTGGTGTAGTATAAAGGATGAAATTGTGTTGTGGTTGATATTATTAAGGTCATGGTCGTGCTTCTAGTATTATGATGTTTAGGAGTGTGAGTAAACTTGGATAGTGTTGACAGTTGGATGATGATGTTTATGAGTGTTAGTAAACTTCGAGGACGAAGTTCATTTTAAGGGTGGTAGAATGTAACATTCCATTTGGTGGTTGATCTTGCTTGGTGGATATTCTTGATGTTGGATTTGATAGTGGATAATATGTTAATGAAACGAAGCTAGCGACGTTTATGGATGGTATTCGGTAGTTTATAGAGTTACTGTCGAGAGGCTATAATATAGTTGATACGATATCGTGAGCCATGTTGTGGAAATAGGCATAGTTGGTGGAGTTGGTGTTAAGAGTTCATGTTTTATAGGTTGGGGTTTTGTTTTGAGTTCTTAGTGGCGTTGTTGTGTCTTGATCGAGTTAGTATGTTTGTTTTTTGAGTATAGGTTGAACTTCGGGGACGAAGTTCCTTTTAAGGAGGGAAGACTGTGATACTACGGTTTTCTATGTCTATGGGTACTCTATCGAGTGGGGCTTACTCTTTCGAGTAAGTATATTTTTATACGAAACAGTGGTCTGACTGATGGGTACTCGATCGAATATGTGTGACACTTGATCGAGTAAGGGGCATTCGATCGAGTAAGTCACTTACTCGATCGAGTAAGTCGGTCTTACGGGTTATTTTGTCGGGTTTTGTTAGCAATGCGAGAATGATATAAAAACATAAGTCGTCAGTTTCTTTTCACTTTTTCCCTGATCTAAATTCATAAGAGACAAAAACAAGTTACGTTACTTCTTCTACTTCGCATTGCTATCAAATCCCAAGGCTTGAGTCGTCGGAATTCAGTGTTTTTTACACCGCTGAGCCCGTAACATTGTCGGTAAGATTCTATTATAATTTTAATGTTGTTTCATCAATTTTTGTTAAACCCTAATTGGGTAGGTTTGGGGGGTTTTGGTTGTTTGATTGTCTTAGTAGTAATTGCATGATTGTATATGTGATTATAGGAGGAGATTTCGTAGAAGAGCATTTTTGATTAGCTGCTTGGGACGGTCTTGTGATTGCCTATTCCAGGTAGGATTTCCTACTCAGTTATTTGTTACATATGTGTTGGTTGATTGATTGTTGGTGGTTATTGATTAATAACATTTGTCTATATCGTATTGGAATTAGTGATTGTGATTCTGTAGTTGGTTGTGATTGTTTGTCTGTGGTTCGCGAGGTGCGTCCTTTGCTGAGTGGAGTCACTTGCGATAGTGGCTTCACGCCCATTATTTGCCCTCTATGGAACCCGCCACAGAGGGGATGTGCACATTAAGGAACATGGGTTATCGCTCGGATGAGATGAGCGGGGCTTAGGTGAGAACGGATGCGGTCCCCTACTGGCGGTGAGGATTAATGGTTACGGCTGTAACCTGTCAGGACTAGACCTTCAGGCTAGTCAGGTGATTGGTGATGTGAAGGAGTTGGGTGATTGTGTATACTGTTGATATTGTTTTATCTTATATTGTGTAATCAGTAACTGACCCCGTTTAAATGTTTTAAAAAACTGTGGTGATCCATTCGGGGATGGTGAGCAATTATTGAGCAGGTATGATATGGATGCGCAAGGGATAGCTGGGCATGTTTCACCACGAGTCTATTAGAAGTCTTCCGCTGTTATGTCAAACATTGTATTTATATTAGTTAGTTTTGGTTTTGGAACGGCTGTATCATACTTTATAGTTTTTAGGGGTTTGACGTATTCACTTAAACTACTTTATTAAAGTATGTTCTTTTATGGTCCATTTTATATTCATTGCCTCGGGTAACCGAGATGGTAGCATTCTCATGCATTAGGTGGTCCTGGAAAGGCACTTGGTGTATGGGGGCGTTACAGTCGATCCCTTCACATCCTAGCTACTTCTCCAAGAAGAAGAGTCCAAGCCATCAAAAGGACCTAAGAAATGGTACAAAGAAGAGTAAAAGGAAGAATGGCAAGAAGTGTTGGAGAAGAGGTCGGGTGAGGATTACTATTGCATGGCACTACTTGTGTCTAGTTGAAGGTCTTGCTAGAGCCTTTGACCGTCTCCTTCCTGCCTTGAGTGACATGGATCATGTTACTTGGATTTTCATGCAACAAAATTTTGAATGAGAGGTTTGGTGGAGTCCCTCAAGAACCACCAAATTGTATATATTCTCTTCCCTTATTTATTTATACTTTACTTGCATTTTAGTCCTCTCTTACATTTGTTCCATTGAGGACAATGTCACGTTTTAAGTGTGGGGAGGGAATTCATTATATAAAACCATTAAAAAATTTGAAAAACCACACCAAAAAATGTATTTTATTTTCAAAAATTTTTAAAATCCAAAAATACGCATTTAATTTACGAAATATCAAAAATACAAAAATATGCTTTTAATTTTGAAAAATTTGAAAAATACAAATATATGTTCTTTAATTTTCCACTCTCTCCCTACTTTAGTCCAATCGAGGATGATGTGCATCTTAAGTGTGGGGAGGGAAATATCCACCTTGTGAATATTTTTAATTATTGTTTATACTTGTTAATTTGAGAAAATTACAAAAAAAAAAGACTAAAAAGTGAAAAATTTTAAAAAAATCCAAAAATTTGCATTGTTTATATTATATATATTCATTTGTCCTAACCTTTTTAATTGACAACACATGCGAGCATCGGAGAAGACGTTTGGTAAAACTCTTCCAATCCTTTCTCCTTTCTCCTTCCTTTTCTTTTTGTATATATAAGCATGGAGGAGGACGGGATATGTGATGTGGGTGTTCCCTTTGGGAACCGTTTTGGATATGCTTGTGTTGTTGGTGTGTTGTTAGGACTAGATATTGTCTGCATTTAGACTAGAAATGTATATATGTGTTCACTTTTGCATTCACGTAGCTTTTTCATATGTTTAGTTGTATTTCATACACGTTGAATCTTGTTTGTAAATAATTGCTTAGAGGGTCTAAATGTGGAGGGTATATGTTGCCAATGATGATAATTTGTCTTACCCGTGTCATTTACCTTTCGATAGCTCGTACCTCTTGATGACACATGTTAGGGTTTTGCTTGCAAAAACCCGGAAGTCTAGCTTAACAACCGAGTTGCGACCACCCTGTGAGACCGTATTGGACCCGAGACTTGACCTAGGACCAACATAGCTACTCAAATGTGAGGATAGAGCCTCCATATGACTGGTCCATCAAACCGGTCCCGTTAGGTATTTGTGAGTAGTTCTCCTTACGTGGTATGTCATGTCAAAACACATAAGTATGAAGCTCATTCCTTGATTCTGTAGAAGTGTTGATGTGCATGTTGAGACAATTTTGTTCAAATAAAGTAGCCTCTCATAGCCAAATAAGCTTATTTTTCACCCATTTGATCATATTTCGCTTTTGTTCACCCAATTTGTGCCTAATCCTTGTCATTTCAATTGCCAACAAAATAACTACATTCCATAAACATCTCACCCTTGTTGAGCAGTGCGTCTTTGTAGTTGTTTTGAGGAGTATAATTGGGAAGGAAATGCTATTTTTGTTGAGGTGAACGGTCCTAAATATCACAAAAGTGAAATGAAGCTTGATAGTTGGCCAATTTTTGCACTATTAGGAGGGTTACAACTGAATGAAAAAGAAAGAAAAAATGAAGAAGAAAAACAAATAGAAAAAGAGAAAAATGAAATTTAAAAGAAAAAGAAAAGAATGTATATTTTGGTGTCAAATAGAGGGTTACTAATTTGCAAATTGAGTTTGTTTTGAAGAGGATTGAATAATTTTTGAAAATGGCAATCTTTGCCATATTTTGTGAAAGAATTCATTTGTGTGGGTATAGTTTAGTGGATTGGGTAGATGTGACGACTACTTAACCGATAGCCTCACATGTCTTAAAACGGTGCTTGCACCAACCCCTTTTCACCGAACCCGAGCCCCATTACAATCCGATTGTCTCTTGCATGTGCATCATTCGATATTTCTCGTGCGGATATTGGATGGAGTACCATATTAGAATGCGGGCATGCTTCACAAGTCGAGTTATGGGAGTGATTTTGGTTACTTTATGTCACAAAAATAATCCGGTTCTTCAATGAGTGTCTAGTGAAACCCGCAGTGAGAGTCGGTCTTGGGTCTCCTTTGGTCAAGGGTTTGATATGGAGTTGAATCTTTTGTGTCGTGTCATTCTTGGGAGTATAGCGACGTACTTCCCCTTTCCTGCGTAGAATTTGTTTCTTAGGCTCTCCGTGTTGTCAATTTAGGTTGCTTGAGCTAAAGATAGGGGACAGACACCTTGGTAAGACCCCGGGACGACATCCTC
Source organism: Silene latifolia (assembly GCF_048544455.1). Lineage (NCBI taxonomy): Eukaryota > Viridiplantae > Streptophyta > Magnoliopsida > Caryophyllales > Caryophyllaceae > Silene > Silene latifolia. The sequence continues at coordinate 170,718,976 of NC_133527.1, read as the reverse complement.
TACTAATGACTCTTTTTGTTGATTTTTGAAAGCAAAACGGCCGCTTAGATGAGGAAAGCGGTTTGACTTTTTGTGATGCATCTTATATGTTGATTCGTGCTTAAATGTCGGACTTATCGAAATTTTCCGCAAGCCCCCACTTTCCTTGCAAGGAGGCACATACCTCATTGTGTTTTGTTGTGAGTTTAAGGGACGAAGAAGGCCCGTTAATTGCCTTTCATCGAATATTACTAGTTTAGCTAGTCCTTTTATATTAGGGATCTTAGTTTAATTAACGAGCTTACTCGAGGACGAGTAAGATTTAAGTGTGGGGAGATTTGATATCATCCTAATTTAGGACAATTTAGCCCCATCTTATTCTCTTATTTTAACTCGATTTTGTGCGTTTCAATGATTAAAAAGCTCATTTTAATTAATAATTTATAATAATTAGTCGTATTAGTTATATTTAATAATTAGTCGGTTTTATATAATATTACAATTATTACAATTATTTTATTATTAAATTAATTTATTATTATATTAATTTAATGTGTAGGTGAAATGGGAAAGCAAGGCGGAATAGTGAGACGGAAATTGAAGAGCAAAGCGGATTGAGACGGGTTTTATTCTAATAAAACTTGCACAAGTCAAGCAACCAAAACCAAGTCAACATTTGACACTACCAAAATCAAACCCATCACCCTCCATTTCGTATATCATCCCAAACACACAAGACATTCCCTGCCCTGCGTCTCGTCTTCAACCCGTCATTTACCTTTCATACACGCCTTCATCCATGCAATTACCATGAATCATCATCAACACTAGCCACTATCTTGTTCGACCTGCTCCTTTGTCGCCATTCACCTTTGACCCACCACGGCAGCCACCATGATTTACCATGACATCACCATGCTTCATCACCAGCCCGCACCTCCATCACCGAACTAACAACAGCAGTACCAGCTCAAACCCGCGACAGCCACCATCTATTGGGTTGTGCTCAATTATCCTCTCCCACTCTGATCTGCAACCACTATACCTGGCAAAACGGATCAACGGGTCGGGTTCAGGTCGGTTCAATTCGGGTCGGGTTAGTTCGGGTTTCTTATTGATTTCGGGTTAACTCGGGTCGGGACGGGTCATTTCGGGTTTCGGGTTTGTTGGTCGGGTCAATTTCGGGTCAAACGGGTCGGGTTGTTTCGGGTCGGGTAATTTTCGGGTCAATGAATAATAGAGAAATAGCCATTTCAAGTCTTTTCGGTTCAATTAGAGTTATATTTTGTCGGGTCATTTTCGGGTTTGGTGGTTTCGGATCGGGTCATTTTCGGGTCGGGCCAGTACGGGTCAAGAAAGCTCAGGTCATGTTCGAGTCGGGTCGGGTCAATTCGGGTTTTCAGGTCACATTCGGGTGATGTAGTTCGGGTCACTTCGGGTCTCGGGTCAGCTTTTTCGGGTCGGGTAAATCGGGTCGAGTTGCTTTTTGCCAGGCCTAGCAACCACCATGCCCATCATCTATTTCTCTCCTCCCGTCACCAACATAAACCAATATTGACTAAATTCGACATCAATCGACCATGGCAGCAAAAACAATGTATATCAGCTCATCTCGCTTCCCCAGCCGGTCCATCGACCACCACCCTCACTACCGGCTGGGAATACATGCAAAATTCATCCCTTTCTTCCAGAAAACTCCCAGTCGGTGCTATCACCGGTGGCCGACCAATCGGCTCGTGCAACACATCGCCTTCATTCTCGCATCAATTGTTCTCATAGCTGGGCGATCGACCGTCGACACCTCCATCGACTCAGCACACCATCAATTTCCTTCCTTTCTTCCAGAAGACTCCCTGCCGGCCTAGTCAGCGACGGCTGGTGGACCGGCTGGGCTTCTCTTGCTTAGATTTCGTCCTTTACTTTCCCCTTGTTCCTTTTATTTTTTTGTTTTGCTTTGTATTCTGATTTACAATTGTTTGGGGGTCGTGTATTTGTGTCTATTTGGGTGATATTAGTTCGAGTCTTATTATTATTATTATTATTATTATTATTATTATTATTATTATTATTTTTTTTTTTTTATTATTATAAGATGCGCGCAGCTATTATTATTATTATTATTATTATTATTTTTTTTTTTCATAAAAGGATGCGCACAACTTTCATTAAAAGAAAAATAAAAGTTTACATGAAATTGGTGGGGAGCCGAGAGACAATCTGGGCTCCCACACCCTTAGCAACAACAAAGCTAAGTCTAGTAAAAATGTAAGCGGCCACCCGAGCCCCCGCATCCCGAGATACTAAGAATTTCTTGATCCGCTTGAGCAAGGCAACAACATCCGAACCCAGCTCCCCAAGTGAAGAGAAAGAGAAGGGAAGGAAACCATAACCCGCTGCTGCGCACAAATCCCCGTACTTAGCACACTTGCGCTGAGCAGCATCAGCGAGAACCCGACCAGGCACAAAATCCGTCATCCCAGTCTGAGTCAAAGGAGAAGACCTTGTCAAGTCAACGCACACATCACTCCCTCTGTCCCAAGAATAAAGTAGCAAATCCGCAGGACGAAGAGAGCCACCATGCCCGTCAACCAAACCGATATCAACCTCCTTTCCCGCAGAAATACCAAATCGATAGCAGATGTCGAATAGAGTGTTGTAGATACCTCATTTCTGCACCTCCCGCAAACCACCCGGTGATGATTGGGCCGCATGTTTGGTACGCAGAACGATTTGTGACAGTTCGTAAGTTTATCGTTAAGTGATTGCTCAAACACTGGTGTCTACCTCTTAATTGTCATCTACGCGCCGATACGGTCGTTTTGACAGTAATTAGAGTACATTTGGAGTCCGGGCCTAAAACCGTCTTCATTTCCTGATAACCGCTAAAACCCGAGTCAGATGTTCTGGAATGTTCCGGATATTTCTATTCCATATTTCACAATCTTTTAATCTTTGGTAAAGAATTTCCCGTAATATTCACACAAAATATTAAGGAAAATAAGATTAATCCGTTATTCCATAAACTAAACACGGAAATCTTTCTTCCGCAGGAGGAAACCACCTGGGAACAGACGCAGCAGCTGCTGCGCCTCTTCCAAGGGACGCAGTGCCTGCTGCGCCTCTTCCCAAGTCCTTTTCTGCTTATTTTTCGTATCTTTTCATATCTTTTCGAGATTCACTTCCAAAGTCTCTCCGAAAACCCTAATTCCTCCACGTGATTAGTATAAATAGGAGCCTTCGCTCCTCATATTTCTCACGCGAGTATCCGCCCTTCTCTTCTCCCTTTGCATTCTAGACCACGTTCTTACTTTTTGGCGAGTGCTTGAACTTTCGACCACGTAAGCTCAGATCCTTCTGAGTACCAGTCTCGTTTGCATGACCGACCAATTTGACAAACTCCACCATAATCAACTTAATAAATCTTAATCGTTTTCCTCTTACGAGGGCACTTTCTTTACATTCGAGTCGAGCATCACTAAAACATAAACTTAGTTCATCTCGTTTCATCAAACATGTAAGTCTGAGGGTGTAAATCCTTCTTTGTTTATTGTTATTTACTTTTTATAATCATATTGTAAGGTTTATGTCGAAAATATTTCTAAAAACCAATTTGTAAAACCATGTTTAAAACCCTTTTTACGGATTATCAGGAGACAGACGTCGAGAAAGGACGCAGCAACTGTTGCGCCTCTTCGAAGGGACGCAGCACCTGCTGCGCCTCTTCGTGAGGCTGCCGCAGTTCCTGCTTCCTTTCTTCTTCCTTCGTCTTCTGTCAATTCGTTTGTTTCGTTATTTTCTTTCGTTTATTGTTCATTGTTCATATGACGACTTAAGCATGATAATTCTAATAATTCAACATATTGTTAATCACTATTAGTATATAATTCATCGTTAATTCCCGACTTAAATCCCTTATAATCTAATATTTGCGGGTTTTCGTCGTTAAAATCAATCCGGGTTGTGGGGGATTCGATTCTTTCATATTGAATTTCTGGAATTCGATCTTTGATATATTCCCACCCGTTTGTCCGTCATTAGTTCTTCATTAATTAATCATATTTACCCTAATTAGTTCACTCATGTCACTAATCAATCTTTCATTCATGTAATTAATTCGTTTGCATTCGTCTCATCCATGTTTTATCGTTTCTATGACTCATTCACATGTAATTAATGTATTAAATCACTTTCATCCGAGTCATATATCGTAATCAATCATTAAATTTCACCCACGAATACTAACGATTTGCAGTTTCGGCTTCACGGCTGAACTCGACCTTGAATGACGCGCAAGAATCGCGCGCTCTTCTTCAGAGCGCAGCTCTGCTGCTTTATTCCAGGTTGATTTACCTCTCGAACTCCCGTTCTGCCTTGACCTAGTTTAATTAGTTTACGTATTAATCTACTATTATTTGTATTATCGCCTAATTCTTGTTCGTTAATTTAATCATTCTTTTTTCCCAAATTATCCGTTTTTAAAGGTATTTTCGACATAAATCATTAATCCGTTGAAATTATTGTATTTATTATTGTATTTCTTTTATCGCATTGTTTGTATGCTTCCACATGTAATTGAATCTAAATCTCTACTTCGACTCAATTGTATGCAAAATTAATTGTTCACCGACATAGCCTAATTCTCACGTGTTAGGATCAAAACTTGGATGTTGCATTGCATGCATATAATCGACAATATATCGAGTATAGACGATTTTCCCTAATCATTAGTAGAGGCCGCTATTGAGGCGGGCGGGATTAGGTGTTCGATCAAATGAGCTTCCTAATACGTACCCTTACCCCGTACTCCAGATCTCTGTTAACATCCGTGTTCATTGGCATCCACGAGAATCATTCTAGACATAGAATGCAAAGGGTAACGAGTTCTTGGTGTTCATGTCACTACTTTGTGTCTTGACATGGCACGAGGTATTCGAACGGTTTCCAATTTTCCACAATAAATTGGTGGCGACTCCACAAATGCAAACGCTTGTTCCCAAGCGCCCCCGTGGCCCATGTCCACAGTTTGGCGACTCCGCTGGGGATAATACACTTACGTGTAGCCAAAAGGGTGAAACTTGAACAAGGTTAGGGAATAGTTTGTACAAGACAATTGTCGGTTTTCATAACTCGGTCTTCCTAGATCGTTTCATTCGGCCTTCCTAGGCCCAACCCAACCCATTCGACCAATCGTCCCATCTAAATGGTTCTAATTCTTATTTGGGCCTAAGGATGGATAACGATTGACGTCATCCATACCATGGTGCTTACTCTTGTTTGTATCAAGGACTTTCACTACTTGAGGAAATGGACTAGGAATCGGCCTTACTCTTGTTTGGTACGAGCCTCTCCACAGACTTCGGGTTTGATTGTTCGGTATGGCAACCCACCCTTTAAACCAAAACCCTTTTAAATGCACTCAGCATCCCGTTATAATGCTCGTATAAATGTTTGTACCTTACGTGATCACCATTTCTAAACGAAACCATCACGATTTTTTGTAAAATCAAAATCCCTTTAAAATGTAAATTTCGAAAAAGCCAATGATTAGCGCAAAACCGAGTCAAAACTCTGTCCATTTGTCGAGTCAAAATTCCGGGCCCAAGCCCATTTCAAAACCTCACTTCGAGTCCACTCCTCAACTACACTATAGTTGACTAGCACACACATTTTCAAACTTTTTCATCTTTTCAAAACTCACTCGACACAAGTGGCACACACCCACTTCCCAAGTCAAAACATTTCTTTCTTAGTAAGTGTGTTAGAATGGTCGATCGTGTTTTGATTCGTCGTCGATTTTTTATCCAGTTTCCAAGATGCCTGAAATAAGCGACGCGAACTTCAACCAACTCCAGGATGGTAATGATCAAATCCTAACCGCGCTAGCTCGTCTCCAAGTCACTCAAGACCAAGTGTATGACCGCCTCGATACAATCGAAGGCCGAATTTATACCGTAGAAACGAGGTTGCCTCCTCGGGAAAGTGAAGTAGATGATGGCTTTGTGAACAACTTCGGGGAAGAAAACCCTCCCATGGGTATAAATGCAGCTGAGAAACGACTCCAATACTTGGAGGAACAATTGATGTATCTCAAAGGGGATGACATTTATAGGGAAAATAACCGTAAGTATGAGGCCGTGAGTTCCAAGTTGCCAACCAACTTCAACATGACGGATATCCCTAGATTTAAGGGGCACGAAAACCCTTTGAATCACATCCGTGCTTTCAAGGACTACATGTCTATCAAAGGCATCAAACCCGAGATGTTCTTAAGGATCTTTCCTTCATCTCTTGACACCATCCCAAAGCAATGGTTTTACTCTCTAGAACACAAGAATATCGCTACTTGGGAAGATGCCGCGATCGAATTTGCTAAGCAATACGCGAATAATGCTGAGATCCAAGTTAACACGCGCACTTTAGAGGTTCTTACCCAAAATGACAAAGAAGGTTTCACCGACTTCCTAAGTAGGTGGAGGAAGACTAGTACCCAACTAGTTGAACGCCCAGACGAAGCTACCCTTGTGGAGAAGTTCGTGGACAACCTAAAACCCATCTATGCGAGTCATTTGAGGTACCAAAACATCAAAACTTTCAAAGATTTAACCGTGCTAGGAACAAGGATCGAAGATGACATCCGTAAAGGGCTCTTGTCCAAAACGGTAGGCCGAGGATATCAAGGCTCAAAAAGTCGTTCTTACGGCTCCACTAGCAAGACCGATGAAGTTAACCTCCTCGAGCCATCCAAGAAGAGTACCCCACCGAGGAAATTTACAAATCTTGGGGACACTTATTCCAATGCTCTAAAAAGGTTGATGAAACAAAGGAAACTCCAACCCATAGGCCCTACACCCGAACCAGAAAAGAAATCTAAGTTTTGGGACGAGAATTCATACTGCGAATATCATAGGAGTAAGGGACATGACACAGAAAAATGCTACAAATTGAAAAATGTGCTTCAAGACATGATTAAGGATGGTCGACTACCAATACCGCCGGGAGGTAAGCCCAACAACACTCAGAATCCTTTTGGAATTCTAGTGATCACAAGTGAAGAATCTACCTTAGATTGTTCACACCTCATTTCTCCAGTCGAAGATGAGATCCACGCGATGGAGAATGAAGGATTATACTCTACCATTTCCCCTACCATTACCGACTTCATCGCATGGTCAAGGAGTGTGGATAGGCAAGTTTCGGAATTGGAAAATGTGGTGACAACTTTACATGACCCCAATGCAACACCTAAAGAACATGTGCCACTAACTTTCTCCCAAAATGCTACTATGCAAGAAGTAGTCACCGTGGTTGATAAACTAATCGACCAAATTACGCAATTAGAGGACGAGATCATGAGAATGAGGGAACTAGCTACAGTCAATGGAGTATGGGCCGATGACGATGAGGACGAGTATCTCATTGAACACTCCCTAGTCAAGAAAATAGTCGAAAATGGTGAAGACCAAGATGTGGACCACCTAACTCGTTCGGGGCGTCCATATCAAAGTACTACCCAAAATGGTCCAACCAACGTTATCACACCAAATGATAACGAAGATGACTCTACTGATCATTTGCTCAAGTAATTACACAAGACAAAGGCTGATCTTTCAGTCTGGCAACTAGTAGCAAGCTCAATCCCACATCGCCAAGCTTTACTGCAAGCTTTGGCCAAACTAAACGTAGCACATAACTCCACACCCGACGATGTAGTCAACTTGGTCTTCCAAGAATCACCGAAGCTAAGTAATCCTATTACTTTCTCAGATGAAGATTTGCCACCCGTTGGCGCTAGTGACAACTTGGCTCTTTACATCACTGCCACTTGCTTAAAGAAGAATGTGCCAATGACCTTAGTAGATGATGGCTCCGCGGTCAACGTCATACCCTTGAAAACGGCATACAAACTAGGCATGAAAGAGTCGGATTGGACCCCTACCAATCAAGGTGTTCGCGCATATGATGGTACACGACGAAAGGTAGTAGGACTCGTTAACCTAACCATAGCCACAAGGCCAATTGAGAGAAAGGTTAACTTCCAAATAGTGGACATTGAAGCTTCCTTCAACATACTTCTGGGAAGACCTTGGATTCACGCTTCCAAAGCGATAACATCCACCCTTCACCAAAAGATCAAAATCTCACTAAATGGCAAAGTGGTGACGATCACTTCGTCGCCCATTAAGGCAATAATCGAAAAGAAGTCAAATAATCAAGTCCTTGCAGATCCAATATATGAACTTGGGGGCATTCAAAGAATAAGTGTCATAGAAAGTGAGTTGGCACCCCTATACTACGATCCCTACTCCAACTTGGTGGTCAACCACATACTCAAATCCCAGGGATACTTCCCAGGAATAGCTTTGAACCCTGCCCGAAGAAACACCTTCGCACCCTACAAGGAAGGCAACTAAAAAAGAATACCACTTGGACTAGGATATAAACCCACTAAAGAGGAAGTTCTCGAGATGCTTGCTCAAGTTCAAAGCCGTAAGCATGTAGGAGTCCAAATGCGACCATATCTCCCTACTCTAAATGGATACTTCGTTAGGGAAGGAAGTCAAGAACTCTTTCACGGATTTCCCGAAACTTGGCACTATCTCGGAAGGAAGCTAGCCGGAATCGAGATCTTTCACGATTGCTACTTCATCCCTCCAGAAACGGTTCCTACCGTCAAGGCTCGTCAAGCACCTTGCTTAGACAAACAAGCTGTTAGTCTACTATTTGGAGAATATCGATTTGTTAGAGCCGCGCAGGATGAGATCATTACCATGATACTTCAAGACGATCACTTCAACCCTACCGCGTTAATCACAGAAACAAACGCGAACCAGCAGAAAGGATGGAGAAAATCAATCAAGTGGACAAACAATCAAGGAACAAGCTCACCACCGGAGAAGGAGAGATGTTCAAAGGAGAACCAGAAGACGATGAATTCGAGTCAGAGTCAGAGTCGGAGTCTAGAGAAGTTACTAGGAAGTCTCCTCCTGTCGTCGTCCCCACTCCCTTTGTTTCTCCTAGCTTAGCCTCAAATAGTAACAGTAGTTCGAGAAATGTCCCAACAACTGTCCCTTTATCGCCGCTGACCACAGATCAGATGGCTTCTTTGTTTCAACTTTTCTTAAACTTTAATATGAATAAATCAGGTTATGTTTACTCTTTGTGTTATCTTGAATGCAATTCTATTTACGATGATACTGAGGATGACCCAGACCCAGACTCAATTGAGATACCTCCCTACATAGCCAAGGAAATACTACAAGAGGGGGAAGGGGGACCAATAATAGAGAACACCGAACCCATCAATGTAGGAACCGAACTAGAACCCCATGAACTTAGGATAGGGACTACCTTGAGCTCTGCCGAAAGGGCCAGTTTCATAGACCTCCTACACGAGTTCAAAGACGTTTTTGCTTGGTCCTACAAAGACATGCCAGGGATCGACAGGGATATCGCAGAACATAGAATCCCAATTAAGCCAGGTTTCAAGCCCGTGAAACAGAAGCTTCGTCGAATGAGGACAGAATGGGCTCTCAAGATTAAGGAAGAAGTCGATAAGCAATTCAAAGCCGGGTTCATCAAAGTTTCCGAGTACTCTGACTGGGTAGCCAACATAGTACCCGTACGCAAAAAGGATGGTAGAATCCGTGTTTGTGTTGATTTTAGAGACTTAAACAAAGCAAGTCCTAAAGATGACTTTCTTCTACCACATATCGACATATTGGTGGACAATACCGCAGATCACGCGTTACTATCCTTCATGGATGGGTACGCGGGTTACAACCAAATCAAGATGGCCATAGAAGACATGCATAAGACCGCCTTTGTCACTCAATGGGGAACCTATTGCTATACAGTCATGCCGTTTGGGTTAATCAACGCCGGAGCTACATATCAACGCACCGCAACTACACTCCTACATGACATGATGCATAAAGAAGTTGAGGTATACGTAGACGACATGATCGTCAAGTCCAAGGATAGAGATGGGCATATTGCGAACCTTCGTAAATTCTTCTCAAGGCTACGAAAGTACAACATGAGGCTCAATCCTCAGAAGTGCGCATTCGGAGTAACATCTGGCAAACTCCTGGGATACGTCGTTAGCCAACGAGGTATAGAAATAGACCCTTCTAAGATCAAAGCTTTGATCGAAATGCCACAACCTCAAACGGAAAAAGAAGTCAGAGGATTCCTGGGAAAAGTGCAATATATAAGTTGATTTATATCGAAACTCACCATGATCTGTGAACCTATCTTCAAAAAGCTCAAGAAAACAGACCACACCATGTGGGATGATGACTGTCAAAAGGCATTCGACCGAATCAAGGAGATATTAGCTAAACCACCAGTGCTCATGCCACCTCAACGAGATCAACCTCTTAGTTTATATCTCACAGTAACCGAAACAGCCATGGGCGCCATGCTAGCTCAAACCGTAGGAAAGGAAGAAAGGGCTATATACTACCTTAGTAAGAAGTTCTTGGAATACGAGTGCAAATACTCACAACTCGAAAAGACATGCCTCGCTCTTGTGTGGGCAACGAAGAAGCTACGTCATTACATGCTTAGCTACTCCGTAAAAATATACTCCAAAATGGATCCTGTCAAATACCTCTTCGAGAAACCCGTCCTCAACGGACGCCAAGCAAGATGGACCTTGATGCTCTCAGATTTCGATCTCAAATACGTACCTCTGAAAGTTATAAAAGGGCGCGCCATTGCCGAATTCTTTGCAGAAAATCCCATCAATGATGCACAAACAATAGATACTTGGTCATTTCCAGACGAGGATATACTCCAAACCGATGTAGACTTCTGGGACCTTTACTTTGACGGAGCATCAAACTTAAGAGGATTTGGAATAAGAGTGTTGCTCATTTCTCCTGAAGGCGAGCATACACCGATCTCTGTCAAACTCGACTTCGAGGTGACAAATAACGCTGCAGAATACGAAGCTTGTCTCATTGGACTACAAGCGGCAGTAAGCTTAGGCATTAAAAACCTCCGAGTTCATGGGGATTCGTCCCTGATCATCAATCAAATTACAGGATCTTGGAAATCCGAAGCGAAAGCTTAGCACCTTATCAAGCCAGAATAGACTAGGTTGCCCAATTCTTTGATCACGTGACCTATCTACACCTACCTCGGGAAGAAAATCAATTTGCAGATGCTCTTGCAAAACTTGCATCTTTGATTAATATGCCAGATGACATGGTAGAAATGCCTTTATGCATCGAACGACGATCAGAGCCAGCTTATGTCCACCAAATCACCGACGAAGAGGAAGTCACAGAGGAACCTTTGTTCCAAGCAATCCTAAATTTCAAGATCAACGGTACCTATCTGTTGGAGTTAGTGTCCTCCACAATTGTGCGTTAACATAATAAATCTCATTAATAGAATATCATCAGATATTTAATTATTTGATCCTCTTCAGTTGATTAACGTAAATCGATAACGGTTGGCTGATTAGAGTTTGACGTTATTGTCGTGAGACGGCAGTGATCAACTGACCCCTTTCGGTCACACCTAAAGGAACGAACCCCAATTGATAACTAATTAATTGTATGAGATACAATTTGTTTAGTCCCTTGATTTATAGACTAAAAGGTTAGTCGATTATTTTTAGAGAGATTTCGAGTTGCGAACTCGAGGAGCAACAATTATTATTTAATTATGCGATAATTAAATAATAAGTTTTGGGAAACGGGTTTTAGTTAATTAACTGTTAATTTACTAAAATTGTACTAATTGATTAATGTGATTAATATTAGTACGTAAATAATATGTGTAGTGGTACACGTATATTTACGGAGTGAATTGGACGAATTAATTATGGAAGTATTTAAACATGATACGATGTTTAAAATAAAAATTACACGGATTTGTGCGACAAATATAAGAACCAACATGGACCCGTAAATGGTCAAGTGGACCGTGTAAAATAAGTGTAGTGGATGATTACTCACATAATCATTTTACCTTATATTTTGTATACTACCATAATTAATCTTATACAACATTTTGCATGTGATGTAAGATAAAAATATAAGACAAAATTCTCCACTACCACACTCCACCCACCCGCCACTTCCCCCTATATACTCCATCTATAGTTCACATTTTTACACTACCTTACTTCAACACTCTACATACTTGCATGTGAACTATTCTCCTCCATCTCTCTAAAAATAATTATCATCTCTACTAAGTTGTTAGTATAAATAAATAATATTACTAAGATTAGTTAGTAATATTTCAAATAATAATCAAGGGTACAATATTAATAAGTTCTAGTTCTATACTTGTTAATATTTTTGGGTTAGTTCTTGGGTGCAACAAGAAGGAGATCTTCTATTGCAAGGAGGATCTTCCATTGGTATAATCTCAAGAACAAGCTAGTTAGGTGAACTAGTTTGTGCCCTTTTTACCACAAATTCAATGTAAGGAAATTGTTCTTTCCTTTTATACTTTCATATTAGCATGCATGTTACATAGATCACCTAAATGATAATTTATGAGATAAATTAATTTTATTAGAGAGTCTAATATGGATCTATGATCTTTCAAGTGGTATCAGAGCTTAGGCTTGTAATTTGCATGTTGATTTTAAGCATTTTAATAAATTATGAGATAATTTGTAAAAACTCAAAAATGGTGTTAGAAGAGGTTTTAGCATGAAATTTTTGGGACATGCATACCTACTGATCTCAAAAGGTTTGTGGAATTGTTTGGTGATTTTTGAAGTTATTTTGCTATTTTTAATGTTTTTTGGTAGAAAACCGAGTCAAAATGTCGCATTTTAGTGAAAAATTAACTAAAAATAGTTAAAAGTTGATTCGGTGCATGGATTTTTTATGGTAGTTCATGCATGTTTTCTACTGATTGTATGCAAAAATTTGAAGGTTGGTTCGAATTTTTGCATGTTTATTGATTTTTTGAGTAAAAAGTCGATAAAAGTCAAATTAATTAATCATAATTTCGAAACTTTTGATTCTGCCCATGATAAATTTATGTACATTTAAGAATATTATTTAAATGTCAAAAGTGATTTTGCATGTGTGTTTTCATTTTGTTTTGATGTTTATTGGTTTTTGTGGTTAAAAACCGATAAATATCGATCTTTTTCTTCACAAAATTTATCCTATTTTTTGGGAAATGTTTCTGACATTTTGGTGTTCTTGGGAGTGTTCCAGAATACTAAAAATTTTTGTTTCAATTTTTTGGGTAATGTTTCAATTATTTTGGATTTTTACTTAAATATTATAATTTTACCGATTAAATTAGCAAAATATCACCAAATCAAACTAATAATTTATCATAAAATTAGTGAGGACTAATTTTGAGGTTCAAAACAGTTTGGACAATTAGTTTGGACTTAAATGAGATTTAAGAGTTAATTATTGATTTTTACATGTTAAAAATCGATTAAATCCACAAAAACCGAGATGGATACCAACGAATGATAGATAGGGCGATTTTGGCATCATTTTTACAGCATTTTAAGCATATTTATTTAAGTTTAATGAATGATTGTCATTTATTTAAAGTATTTATCTTATTGTACCTAGTATGGCCTAGTTAATTTTAATCGTTATTACCCGAAATGAATGGGAATATCGATTTGTTTGTAATTAAATACGATCTCGTATCGTCGGTTTGTAATTAATTAATAGTTTTATTTATTTTATTAATTAATGTATAATAGGAATAGCTATGTAATTCATTTGTAATAGTTATTTTTACCGGCGTTTCCAAAAGACGGATTACAACGAAACAGAGTCTATTTTTGGAATGTGTTCCAAATCCCACAAGAGCCACTTTTGGAATGAAGAGGCAAGGGACCAAGGAATTGGTTTCCGAAATGTAATAGACTAGTTTTTATTAACTAGGTGGCCATACTAGGATTTATTAATATGCTTACATGTTTGCTTGTTTTATTTTCGCGCATGCCAAAATCGCCATTCACATGCATTTTATTTTCGCGGTTTTAAATTAACGTCATTTACATTCACCGAATTAATTCACTTATAAGGAATTTATGAATAAATTGACAAGATCTCTCACATAACGAAAATTGAGATTAGCCTTACCAATTAGTAACACCTATGAATCTCTTGTTCATTAGAGCCACGCTCGCCCAAGCGGGGTGTTCTCTTTTTACCTTGGGTAAGTAGGGTGGTAAACGGTTATCACACGCTAAAATTGGTTGGACTCAACGGGATATAAGACAGTCTTGTGTTCCGGGGCTAGTAGATGAATTTGAGGAAATTCGTCGACCAAGAGTTCTAGAGGTAGAATTAGTCAACGTGACTTACCGAATTTACGCAATTATGGGATGTTTCGCCCAAGCGATGCTCATTTTTGTTTAATATTTGGGTCTTGGAATCATTTATATAATTTAGTGGGAGGTCATTATATAAATGCTAAAACTTGCTAAACATGTTTTTACAAGTATTTTTTAAAACAATGAATGTTAATTTTCCCTTTTTGTTGTAGCATTTTAATTCGCAATGGCAACTTCATCAACTCCATCGACTACTTCACTAGGCAAATATTTATGGCTAAGGTACGTAATGGACAAATGTATTTTAAAAGATGACGGTAGTAACTTTCTTGAATGGGAATCCAACTTCAAAAGTGCCGCATTGTCCGACAATGTGCTCACTTACTTGACCGGTGCTCCTCCTATTGAGCCCGGTGCAAGAGCTTCATCGGTGGTGCGGACCGCCCATGATGACTATATGAGAATGTTGAATGATATCAAGAATGTGTTGATATGGTCAATATCCCCAAAGCTCAAGCTATCATGCATTTCTTTAAATGCTTACGAGATATTCACTCGTATGATCACTATGTTTTCATAAACACCTAAAGTCCGTCAATACGAAGCGGCGGCACGCTTCTTTGAAGCTAAGCTTGAGAGGGGCCAAAAGGTTGGTCCCCATGTACTCAAAATGGTCGAATATGTTGACATCCTAGAGCGTCTAGGGTGTAAGATTCCTAAGACTCTTGTGGTGGATCGTATCCTTCACTCACTCCCCACCAAGTTTGCCCACTTTAGGGTAAACTACAACATGAATGACATGGATAAGAGTTACCATGAAATTCATGCACTCCTCTCCCAAGCGGAGAGGGATATGGAGGCTAGTGGGAGTGAAAAGGAAGATGTTTTAACCATGAAGTTAAAGAACATGTCTCTTGGAGTCAAGAAAGGAAAAGGGAAAGAAAAGTCCCAATTCAAGAAATCGTCAAAGAAAAATGACAAGGGAAAGGCGAAGGCCATTGAGAATGGCAATCCCAAGGCAAAAAGTGTCAAGCTCTCCGAGGCCGAATGTTTCCATTGTAATGGGAAGGGGCATTATAGGAGGAGTTGTCCCAAATACTTGGAGGATCTCAAGGAAGGGCGTGTGACGCCTATTGGTATGATTTCCTCTCTCTATGTGATAGACGTTAATTATGCTTGTACTTCCACTTGGGTACTTGATACCGGATGTGGCTCTCACCTTTGTAACCATTTGCAGGGTATAAGGGATGTGTAAGTACTAGCAAAAGGTGATATGGATCTCCGCATGGGCAATGGAGCTAGAGTAGCCGCCGTTGCCGTAGGGACCTATGTGCTCACTTTAGCTAGTGGTTTAGAGTTGTATTTAAATAAGTTTTATTTTGTACCAACTTTAACTAAGAACATCATCTCCATTTCCGCGTTAGATGCGGAAGGCTTTTGTTTTATGATTAAGGACAAGTGTTGTACTTTTTCTTTTAATGATGTGGTTTATGGCAAGGCCATTTCAATTGGAGGCATTTATGTTTTAAATGATGTTAATGACGTTTATCATATGGAAACTAAAAAGCTCAAAAAGGGTGATCCAAACGAATCCTACCTTTGGCATTGTCGTTTAGGCCACATAAACGAAAGACTCATTAAGAGACTTGCTTCATCAAAAGTGCTCAAACCATTTGGTTTCAAATCTTATGGTACATGCGAGTCTTGCCTTCTAGGCAAGATGACTCGTGCACCTTTTGCGGGAAAAGGGACACGAGCTAGTGAGGTTTTGGCTCTCATACACACGAATGTGTGTGGACCATTAACCATCACCGCTAGAGGAGGTTTTCACTACTTCATTACTTTTACTGATGACTTAAGTAGATATGGGTATGTCTACTTAATGAAGAACAAGAGTGAAGCCTTTGACAAGTTCAAAGAGTTTCAAAAAGAAGTAGAGAACCAATTGGATAAAAAGATAAAGACTCTACGGTCCGACCGTGGTGGTGAATATCTAAATATTGAATTTTATTCACACCTAAAAGATTGTGGTATAGTATCACAATGGACTCATCCTGGCACACCGCAATTAAATGGTGTGGCCGAAAGGAGAAACCGAACTTTACTTGATATGGTTCGGTCAATGATGAGTCTAACTGAGATTCCTAGTTCATTTTGGGGTTTTGCCCTCTTGTCTTTAGTATTTTCACTAAATCGAAGCCCGACTAAAGCGGCCGATAAGACTCCATATGAGATATGGACAGGGAAAGTCCCTCATTTGTCATTCATGCGTATTTGGGGTTGCGAAGCATACGTTAAGATCAAGTCTGACAATAAGCTTGCACCCAGGTCTGACAAATGTCTTTTTGTAGGATATCCAAGGGAAACACGTGGCTATTTCTTCTACAATAAACACGAGAACAAAGTGTTTGTGGCTCGTGATACTGTCTTTCTAGAAAAAGAGTTTATTTCTAGGAGACAGAGTGGGAGAAAATTTGAACTTGAAGAAGTTCGAGAGCCACAAACCGAGAATGAGGTAGAGGAGAACGTGGAGGATAGCATTCTCTCTTCCTCTGAAACGGTAATTGTTCCTAGAAAGTCAAGTAGGATTTCTAATCCACCTGACCGTTACCTTGGTAACATCGAAGAGGATGGTGTATTGTTACTTTTTAAAAGTGATGAACCCACTACCTACAAATCGGCCATGTCTAGTCCCGACTCCTCGCTTTGGCTAGAAGCCATGCGGTCCGAAATGGATTCCATGTACGAGAACTAAGTATGGGACTTGGTGGATTTACCTGAGGGAGTGCGACCCCTTCAATGTAAATGGATATATAAAATTAAGCTCGGCGTGGATAAACATGTGGATGTTTACAAAGCTAGATTTGTGGCAAAAGGTTTCACCCAAGTTCATGGTTTACACTATGATGAAGCCTTCGCTCCAGTCGCTATGCTTAGGTCCATTAGGATAATCTTAGCGGTTGCCGCATTTCATGATTATGAGATTTGGCAAATGGATGTCAAAACCGCCTTCTTGAATGGGATTCTAGAAGAAGAGGTGTACATGATACAACCTGAAGGTTTTGTGGATACATCTAACCCTAAGAAGGTGTGTAAGCTTAAAAAGTCCATCTATGGTCTTAAGCAAGCATCTAGGAGTTGGAATCATCGCTTTAATCATGTAATTAAACAATACGGTTTCACTAGAAGTGTGGAAGAACCGTGTTTATACATGAAGTTTAGTGGGATTAAGGTTGCATTCCTTGTTCTATATGTGGATGACATATTGCTCATTGGGAATGATATTCCATCACTCACTTCTGTTAAGGAGTTGCTAGGGAAACACTTCCAAATGAAGGACTTGGGAGAGGCACAACGAATCTTGGGTATCCGGATCTTTAGGGATAGGTCCAAAAGGATACTAGCATTGAGTCAAGAAGCTTATATTGACAAAGTTCTTGACCGGTTCAATATGAAAGACTCCAAGAGAGGATTTCTACCTATGGGCCAAGGGATTACTTTGAGCAAGTTACAGTCTCCCTCCACCCCTAAGGAAATTGAACACATGAAGACCGTCCCTTATGCTTCCGCTGTTGGGTCTGCCATGTATGCTATGATTTGCACTCGCCCCGACGTTGCGTATGCCTTGAGCATGACAAGTCGGTATCAAGCCAAGCCTGGTGAGAGTCACTGGATAGCCGTAAAGAACATCCTTAAGTACTTGAGAAGGACTAAGGATTCGTTCTTAGTGTTTGGAGGAGAAACTGAGTTGCGTGTAAGAGGTTACACGGACGCAAGTTTCCAAACCGATCGGGATGACATGAAATCCCAACTGATACGTGCCTAATATATAATCTTTTTGGCCTATTTCAGCACGTATTTCTATGCTTTTCTATACTATTTTTATAGTATTTTGCCCCGAATTGGCTACTTTGGTGTATTTTGTCCTTTTTGTAGGAATGATCGCGAAAGTGGTGGAACCATACTCCTTTTCGTCCTTTTTGCATGCATTTAGAGGAGACGGGATTGACCCAGAGTGAGTTACTGCACTTGGAAGCGTCGTGGCACGCACTACGAGGCACTTGGGTGAAGACGTGAGCTGAACTGAAGATAAAAGTACTCGATCGAGCTATCCCTTGGTCGATCGAGTGATTTCTAGACCCCCTGGTACTCGATCGAGCTATCCCTTAGTCGATCGAGTAAGCTGCACATGACCAAGTCCTCGATCGAGTAAGAAGCTGGTCGATCGAGGGACTTCTGCTGAGATGATGGTCGATCGAGTGGTTTAACCCACTCGATCGAGAGGTTTTCGACGTTATGGGCTTTAATCAGTCCATGCTTTACTTATTTCCGCGTAAACTCTTGGTTGTTTTGGCTATTTAACCTATGATTTACTAGGTTAATAGCATCTCCTTTTTTATCTAATCTTCTACACTAAAAAACTACTGCTTCCTTTCCGACGTTACTTTTTACTTTCGACTGCTACTCTTATTTTCGGATTGCTTCATTGAATTTCGTGTTCTTTACGCCGGAATTCGCTCAGATTGTAATCTTTCCCTTCTCTTTATTAATAAGAATTACTTGTTGCTTTAATTTCTCGTTTATGTTATCATTTCTCTTTGCCCTAATTTTCGTTATTGCGTTTTATCATTTATTCATTATGTTCTCTGCTGGAATTTTATCTGCTGTTAGTTAATTACCGACATGAGTAGCTAAACCCCTTTCATGTTGGGATTAGGGGATCTGCGGTAGAAAAATGACGACGTAGTGAATGAATTGGACGAATTGATTAAGAGACCCTGTCACTATAGCAATTTAACTGTAATTCCCGACCTAGTTGAGTGCACGCTTCTATGTCACCCATTAAACTGGCTACAATTAATCCTGGATCGAAAGATTGGACTAAATAGGCCTGCTATAAACAGTGGACTACCCTAATGAGGACGAAAGTTAAGTTAGTGGTATTTTAGGGTAGGAAGTGGACCGAAAGGACCTTCTAACATCCGTCTCACATTAGTTCGTCTGAGTCATTTACTGCTAAGTTGTTGGACTGCTGTAGTGAACCGAAATCCCGACATGTCCCTCTCTTCTTGATAGTTAAATCGTAATTTACCGCTTTAATTCTCGTAGTTTAGAAACCAAAATTTAAACAACCCCCAATTGTTACCATAGGATTAGAATAGACAGCTATAATTACATTTCCTCCCTGTGGATTCGATACTCGACTGCCTCTGCTACATTTTAGTTGAGACCGTTAGGTTTTATCTTTCATAGGGTTGCGATAGCCGTGTCAAATTTTGACGCCGTTGCCGGGGAGGCATTTGTTCAATTTATTAGTTGTTTCGTTTTAATCCTTTTTCGGTCTAAGGGACACCAGTTCCTTGGACTATTCTCATTTTTGTTGTAGTTTCCGCTTATGCGCAGGTCGCAAGGTGGTCCACTACTACCATTCGATCCCGAGATTGAAAGATCTCTGCACGTAAAGAGGAGATTGTTCCAAGATCAACAGTTAGAGGAAGAGTCCAGTTCTCGTTCCAATTACTACGAGAACGAACTGTTCGAGGACAACCCACCGTCTTCTCCAGTTTCTACCTCATCAGTTGAAACCGTCACTTTTCCAGACTTTCCTGAGCTGGTCGAAGAAGCGACCATTGCTAGTCACTCTGAACCTACAGCAGCGAATCTTTACAAGGGATTCACGTTACCAGGGGAGGCAAGAAAATTTGAGCCAAAGCCGTCCCTTATAAATTTGGTCGAGAGGAATCTATTTGGCGGAGCTGCAAATGAAGATGCAGCCAAGCACATGGAAATATTCATTGATTATTGCAGTTCCATGTCTCCACCAACTGGCGTGACTCCTGACCAAGTGAAAGAAACCATGTTCATTTTCTCACTCCGCGATGCTGCAAGGGAGTGGTATAGGGATTTGGATCGGGCAGCTGAGGGGATAACTGACTGGAATTCGCTAGCTTTGGCGTTTTACAAGAAGTATTTCTCCGCTTCAAAGACTATTGCCATTAGAGCTCAGATAACGAGCTTTAAACAAGGGCCTGACGAGACCTTCCACGAGGCATGGGTTCGATTCAAGAAGCTAGTGCGCACCATACCGCACCATGGGATCGAAAAATGGAGCTTGTGCAACCATTTTTATAATGGTTTATATGATGATCACAGGGCCGTTTTAGATGCTGCTGCCAATGGCCGTTTTGCTGAAAACTTGGGAGCTACCAAGGGGTGGAAGATCATTGATGATCTGCCCACCCATAAAGCTGAATATGGGAACTCGAGAGGAAACCAAAGAAGAGCTGCCGAATCTACTTCTGTCGCGGCACTTGAAGCCCTCACTGCAAGGTTTGACAAGTATGAACTAGGGGGAGCTCTCAAGGGAGGAATGTACCAGGTTAATGCTATGACAGACGGTCCTTTCGTCTGTACAAGGTGTGGGGGAGATGGACATGTCTCTGACTATTGTCCTAATCCTTATGAGCAGTGTGTTGCCTTTCAACATTACAGGCAGAATAACACTTATTACGAACCAAATGTCCATCCCAATTTGAGGTGGACAAGCCAAAACGTGCTCAATCCTACTCCTCCTCCGAATCAGCCAGCAGAAGAATCGTATATCCCACCGCATAAGAACCAACAAGGCTATCAGAAGCCTCCGTCTTTCAACCCTCCTAACCAAGGTGCTTCGTCATCTAGTGGGGTGAGTGAGATGGGTGAGTTAAAGTCCATGATGCAGTCCATTGCAAAGCAATTACAACAGAAGGACACGGCATTCAAGGCACTTGAGACTCAAGTTGCCCAACTTGCTGCAAATCAATCTTCGAGGAAGCCGGGTCATTTAACGACTCAAAATGAGAAGAACCCAAATGAGACGGTAAATTTGATAGAATTGAGAAGCGGTCTTTCTTATGAGGGACCTAAGAAGTACAGAATCGGACCCGAGGAAGCTCTCACTGATGGTGAACAGTGTTCTGTTAAGAGAAAAGGACTCACGACAAATGAGTTACTCGATCGACTGAAATCAGGTGTTCGATCGAGTGGAAATGGTGAAGAAAGCCCTCGATCGAGTAGTCCTTCTGCTCGATCGAGTGAACAGGAAGCTGAAGATGGTCGATCGAGTGGGAATGTTGCTCGATCGACTGAAGTTGCTGAAGAAACTGCTCGATTGAGTGAGGAAACTGGTCGATCGAACAGTATTGATGACGGGAAGCTTATACGAGAGCCTGCTAGTGCTCGTTTAAGCGAGAAATCACCGGAAAGACCTCGTTCGAGAGGTAAGAGGCGTCCAAAGGATACCGAACTTGCACCAGAAGACACT
Source organism: Silene latifolia (assembly GCF_048544455.1). Lineage (NCBI taxonomy): Eukaryota > Viridiplantae > Streptophyta > Magnoliopsida > Caryophyllales > Caryophyllaceae > Silene > Silene latifolia. The sequence goes on along the minus strand of NC_133527.1, from coordinate 170,697,407 downwards.
TTGGAAGCGAGAAACAAGGGACTCGAGATACCTATCACGGTTCCCTTCCCGAGGCGGCTGCAGAATACCAAAGTTAATCAGCAGTTCGGCAAATTTGTTGAACTTTTGAAGAACTTGGAAGTTTCCGTGCCATTCACTGAATTGCTGACTAAGGTACCCTCTTATTTAAGATTTATGAAAGAAATTTTAGCACGTAAGAGGACTATAAATGACAGTGAGACCGTAGCTTTGACTGAGATGGGTTCACCCTATTTCAAAATAAGTTACCCCTAAGCAATCGGACCGGGTAGTTTTTCGATTCCTTGTCACATCGGTATGCAATTGATTGATAATGCGCTATGCGATCTAGGCGCTAGCGTAAGTGTCTTACCTTTATCTCTCGGCTAAGAGGCTTGGTTTGACAAAACGAGTTGCACCAACATGATCGTCCCGGATGGCCGACCGTAGTCTGTCACGGCCATTAGGTATAGTAGAAGACGTACTGTCCCGGATCGGGAAGTTCTTTATTCCCGTCGATTTTGTTGTCTTAGATATCCCCGAAGATGCACACACCCCTATTATTTTAGGGAGACCATTTCTATCCACCGCCCGTGCGGTGATAGACGTCGATGGGAAGACTTTGACATTTCGGGTAGGGGATGAGGAGCTGATTTTTCATCAGTCCGAGTTCCGGAGAGCTCCCATGCAAGTTCAGCCTTGCAATGCTCTTTCTTCTATTGTCCCTATTGTTGACGCTCCAGATGAAAATTTGGAGAATATTGCTGTTATTGTTAACCCTCCGCCTCAGATTGAGAGCAAGAAGGAGGCAAGTTCGTCTGTTGTCCTTACTGCAGGTACAGATGAAAGCAAGGATGGGACTGTCAAAGGAAGTGGTGTGGCCATTATCAATCACAGTGGCAGCAAAGATGCCAAAGAAGATGACAGAGGAGCGAGAACGAAGAAAGTTCGAACCTACATAGATTGGAACTACATTCCTCCTACTGTCGCAACTGGTGATTCAAGTTCATGGAAGATGAAGAGGTCGGTCGATTGCTTTGAGGTGACGTCCTCCATCAAGCCCACGAAGGGGCTATCAAGGTCGATGAGAATTAAACGGGGAAATGCCCCGTGTAACAAATTGTAATAGACAATTCGTTTGAATTTCTTTTAAACTTTGCTTTATTACGTTTTAATTAGGACAATTAGTTAGACATTATTTTTAGCATAAACTAAGACTATAAACTGTGTTTTCTGCGTATTTGGTATTTTGGGATGTTTTTGGATATGTTTTATGCAGGATTGGGGAGATTTCACGCACTTCGAGGAAGTAAAGACGGAAATCCAAGAGTCTACAAGAGGAAATCCTCGATCGAGTACTTTTTGTACTCGATCGAGTGCAAATTGGTTCGATCGAGCTGCCTGGTTACTCGATCGAGAAAGGACAAAGAGGAATAGGTCGATCGAGGTGATGCTTACTCGATCGAGCATAGAGGACATCAAAAGTCCTTGATCGAGTGATTTAAAAACCACTCGATCGAGTGGTATGAACAGGACACGGGAGTTTTCTTTCTTAAAACTCTTATTTTCCTAATTCTATTTTCATTTCACCACTAATTCCGTCTAAACCCCTCCCTATTTGCGATTTTCACTACCTCAAATCCCCATTTTCTTGCCCAAAATCACCAAATCCGTCACCTACATTCCATTGCTAGCACTTTAATCTTCAAAAGCCCCTTGTTTTCCCTCTCATTTGTGTTCATCTTCACTGTTTTTAAAGGGAATTAGGGTTTGCGGTTTTTTTTCGATTAAAATCCGCCTTTTTTGCTTGGTCATTTGAAGTTTAATTGCTTTTATAGGATCATCATCATCAAGTAAGTGTTTCATTCACACTCTTTGCAATTTTTCTTCGATTAATTCGAATTTCATGAGGTGAATTTGAATTAGGGTTCGAAAAATCCATGTCTAGTCGTTTTTGTTTCGATTTAATTGTGTTTTTATGCCCTTAATTAGCTTGTTGATGATCTTATCACAATTCCTCGCTGTTGTTACATCTTTAATTCGAAATTTGCGCGAGATTCCGCGACTAGGGCTTCTCAGTCGAATTTTTCGACTGCTAGATGGTTTTTATGCTGCCATGCTTTGTCTAACTGCAGTTCTTGCCTACTTGTTCTTTCTTTGTTATCTGTTTTTCCGTCCCCTATCGCCATTATATGCTGTAAATCATTGGGAATCTTGTACTGTGAGTATTTTTCGCCTGCTAGGAGTCCCACATGCTTTCATATGCGGCTTCCATGCCTCTTAGTCTCCTTTAGCAGTCATTATTTTGTCACATTATCACCATTCACTTGCTGCCAATTCGAAAATCCAGAGGAATTGTTGGGATTTTACTTGCTGTAGAGTCGATTTTTTCGACTTTTAGGGACTTACATGCTGTCACATGCTGGTTAACACGTTATTTTAGCCACGGTTAGCAGCCGTTCTTTCTTATTAAGTCCCTTGATTTGATTGCAGGATGGATGCTAGTTCTTTGCCTTCTACTAGTACGTCCTCCAGCCCGTCCGTGAGCGAGTCAGTGGTCCCTGCTGTCACCACTACTTCTGCCCTGGTCACCACTACAGTTCCTGCTTCTGCTTCTACCCCTGCCAGGCCCCTCACTATGCTGGAACGAGGATTCACTCCTCGATTCCCGACGCCTGGCATGCTGCCACCGAGGCCGCATCAGCAGGCTAGCCAGTTAGCCATCACTTCCAGCCCTTCTGAGGCTGATGTTACGGGAGAGGGCACTCTCACCCCTTTACCGCGGATGCCCACGGTACGTTTTACTTCAGCGGACCACCGGACTCGGTTAGCCGCTTTACTTCGTTGCCCCCTCTCCTCCACCCGTTTCCTTGCACGGACTGACCTAGAGACCATAGGAATTTATGAGGAGGTCTGTAGTTTGTTGAACGGGACGGGTATGTCGGGTCTGATCACCATGCAGGAAGCTGCTATTCGTACCCCTACATACGAGTTTTTCAGCTCCTATTCTTTTGACACCGACTCTTACGATGCTGACCACTCCAGTTCTTGCATTCACTTTCAACTCCGCAATGAGTCGCACCACTGGACTTTGGCCAGGTTTGGGCAGGTTTTAGGCCTAGTTAGTGACGGTCCCACCGACCCACCTCGAGACCTCCTTCAGCCACTTTGGGCTGCGCTTTCTCACACCCCCGTCTCCTCACGGAAGGGAGCTCACGTTCACTTACCTGCCCCCCGTTACTACTTGCGTCTGATAGGAGAGACCATCTTTGGGCGACCTGAGCCCAATAACGTGACCAACACTGAGCTAGCGATTCTCGCGGGGTACCTCAACATTGACTACGGTACCCCGTTTGTTCTAAACATTGCCTATCTAGTAGCTCAGCATTGGAACGGAATTGGGACTCGGGTCAAGACCGCTGTTGTCTGCGGCGGGCTAGTGACTAGGATTGCCCGCCACCTTTACCCCACTGACCCTGGACTCACTGTACTCGATAGGATGGCTTACCTTGACCTGGGTGCCATGGCTGACTTCGCCTGGTTCCCAAAGACGAAGGGGAGCACGAGGACGTGGAAGATTTGTGGTTCCACGTCTGTTACCTTGCCGTGCTCTGCCCTTCCTCCACTCATACCGCTCCCGTCTGCTGCTGAGGGAGCTAGGCCACCTCCACCTACCTACCACCTTACCTTCACTCCTACTTCTTCTTCTAGGAAGAGGAAGCGGGAGGCCGGAGCATCTTCTAGCTCTCAGGCTCAGACTCCGGCCCAGACTCAGACTGGACCCACACAGACTCCCACACCTACACCTTCACTCACTCCACCTCCTTCCGATCCGGCCTTTCCGGCCAATTTTGTCTGCCCTCCTGTTTTAGGGGCGCCCGAGGTCATGGACCAAGGGCGTCGTGATGCCTTGCTTTTGGATATGTGCAGGTACATTACTGAGATGAGACGGGATATGGCTTTGGCCGTATTCCCGCTCTACGAGCACCACATCCGAGCACGGCGACCGATTCCAGAGGGGTGGCCACATCCCTCCTTCTATCGATACCCAGCGGACGGGTACCCTCCACTACCTTCTGACTCAGAGGAGGAGGCGGAGGAGACACCGGTAGCACGAGAGGTGCGATTCTGGGCCGAGCAGGCGGCACAAATGAGCCGCCAGAGAGGAGGAGAGTGATCCTCCGTTCACACCCGGTCCGGAGGATCAGCCTGGAGATGACGACTGAGTTTCCACCTTGTCTGTTGTTGGTTTGGGGAGACCGTTTTGTTGAGTCGGAGTACCTAGGAGACGGCGGTGCCGAAGACGAGTAGCTACTGGTCTACTCACTTCCCCAGTTTTCTGACTGGTTTGGGGAAGTTCGCTTTTGTATGTACCTTACTCTTTTTGTTTTGTCTCCTTTATTCTTTTTATTTTTATTTTATTTTTATTTTGCTGGTTGTATACCCCCATCCCCCATCTTTCTGCTGGTGTATGCTGGAGGACAACGAGGGCGTTGTCCGTTTTGGTTTGGGGAGGGTATTGCATCCTTTTGAGTCTGTATCTGCATTTGTTCTGCATTCACGTTTAATTTCCTGCTTGCATTGTTGTTTATTTTTCAATAAAAATCAAAAAAATTAGAAAAATTTCAAAAAAAAAAAAATTCAAAAACATATTCACGTTTATTTTTGCATATAGGTTGAGTCGGAACGGTAGATTCCCGTGATGAAATTGCACTATAACTTGTCATATTACTTGAGCCTTGCACTTTTATTGATAGTCTTCAGCCTTGTCATACGCATAATCTACGAATTTCCGTTCAAATATAAGCTGACTGTTTAGACTTGACCTATAAACTGGCAAACTACTTAAAAATTCTGAGTTTTAGAGCCATAATTGGTGACATTCATGACCAGTTCATTAGGAATTTTGAGAGTAGTACTCCTTGCATAGCATGTTCGTCTCATTTGCACATTTATGACATTCAATTTCTCGTCAAATGCACATATTCGGGTTGTGGTTGGTGTCACATGCAGGGAGGGTCTTGCAAATTCCCCTTCCTTTATATCTTTCACCCACTTAGCTCCACGTTAGCCAAAACTTGCCTTTTGACCCATTAGCTACATTCCAAACTAAGCCTGCCTAGTCAAGCTAGTTAGTTTGTCCTTTTGTGGTATGTTTTCCACTGCAGTTTGGTGTGTCATTCTTGTTGGGAGTTGGTTTGTATTAAGGAAGGAGGAAAAAGAGAAAAAAAAAGTATTGAAAAAAAAAAAGAAAAAGAAAGAAAACGTGAAAGAAGGAAGAAAAAAGAAAAGAAAAAAATATACATGAAAAACAGAAAAAAAAAGAGCTGATATGAAAAAGAAAGAAAGAGAAATTGTGTAAAAAGTTGTACCCTCTTGTCAGAGTTGAGAAGATGTTCGAAGATGTACAATCGACAAGAGTTGTTTTTCAGTTAGTTGTTTCAGACGGTGTCTTTAAAAAGGGAAGTTTGTAACCGTCTGACTCCTCCGTTCTATCCTATATATTTTTGAGGAGATTGTGCTTTGAGTCTAGTGAGTTTTGTGCCAAGTGAAGGGCACTAGTACTTAGCTTTCAGTCAGTTTGAGATCCGGATGGTTTCATTATGGTCCTGTTAGGAACTAGCTTGACGCTCTTACCACCACATTTCTATAACTTGTTTTGCCTCTTCTCACCTGAACCTCACTATTCCCATAGTATTTGCATACCCTCGGCTGTGACGGACATTATTGGTTGAAGTTTGTGCATTAGTACTTGAATTGTCTTTCATTTTTGTTGCATGCATGCTATGTAGGTCGCAGTTAGGTGAGTGACCGTCCTTTCTTCTCCCTTTTACATATTACATTCGCTCTTTGCTTCATGAGAGAAGAGTGACCACGTGAGAGTCCAGTTTTGTTGGTCTTGCAAGGTCAATAGGTCAGCTTTATTTATGAACAGCTTATAATTCGTTTGCGTACTGACTGCTTGGCTTTAACTGTTGATCTTTGTTGCATTAAATCGGTTCAAGTAGACAAGTTAAGTTAGCTCTGAGTTATCATTTCCGTTCCATTAGTTTAGTTTTGAGTTTACTCGAGGGCGAGTAAAGGTTTGGTTTGGGGAGATTTGATACGTGCCTAATATATAGTCTTTTTGGCCTATTTCAGCACGTATTTCTATGCTTTTCTATACTATTTTTATAGTATTTTGCCCCGAATTGGCTACTTTGGTGTATTTTGTCCTTTTTGTAGGAATGATCGCGAAAGTGGTGGAACCATACTCCTTTTCGTCCTTTTTGCATGCATTTAGAGGAGACGGGATTGACCCAGAGTGAGTTACTGCACTTGGAAGCGTCGTGGCACGCACTACGAGGCACTTGGGTGAAGACGTGAGATGAACTGAAGATAAAAGTACTCGATCGAGCTATCCCTTTTGTCGATCGAGTGATTTCTAGACCCCCTGGTACTCGATCGAGCTATCCCTTAGTCGATCGAGTAAGCTGCACATGACCAAGTCCTTAATCGAGTAAGAAGCTGGTCGATCGAGGGACTTCTGCTGAGATGATGGTCGATCGAGTGGTTTAACCCACTCGATCGAGAGGTTTTCGACGTTATAGGCTTTAATCAGTCCATGCTTTACTTATTTCCGCGTAAACTCTTGGTTGTTTTGGCTATTTAACCTATGATTTACTAGGTTAATAGCATCTCCTTTTTTATCTAATCTTCTACACTAAAAAACTACTGCTTTCTTTCCGACGTTACTTTTTACTTTCGACTGTTACTCTTATTTTCGGATTGCTTCATTGAATTTCGTGTTCTTTACGCCGGAATTCGCTCAGATTGTAATCTTTCCCTTCTCTTTATTAATAAGAATTACTTGTTGCTTTAATTTCTCGTTTATGTTATCATTTCTCTTTGCCCTAATTTTCGTTATTGCGTTTTATCATTTATTCATTATGTTCTCTGCTGGAATTTTATCTGCTGTTAGTTTAATTACCGACATGAGTAGCTAAACCCCTTTCATGTTGGGATTAGGGGATCTGCGGTAGAAAAATGACGACGTAGTGAATGAATTGGACGAATTGATTAAGAGACCCTGTCACTATAGCAATTTAACTTTAATTCCCGACCTAGTTGAGTGCACGCTTCTATGTCACCCATTAAACTGGCTATATGTAATCCTGGATCGAAATATTGGACTAAATAGGCCTGCTATAAACAGTTGACTACCCTAATGAGGACGAAAGTTAAGTTAGTGGTATTTTAGGGTAGGAAGTGGACTGAAAGGACCTTCTAACATCCGTCTCACATTAGTTCGTCTGAGTCATTTACTCCTAAGTTGTTGGACTGCCGTAGTGAACCGAAATCCAGACATGTCCCTCTCTTCTTGATAGTTAAATCGTAATTTACCGCTTTAATTCTCGTAGTTTAGAAACCAAAATTTAAACAACCCCCAATTGTTACCATAGGATTAGAATAGACAGCTATAATTACATTTCCTCCCTGTGGATTCGATACTCGACTGCCTCTGCTACATTTTAGTTGAGACCGTTAGGTTTTATCTTTGATAGGGTTGCGATAGCCGTGTCACCAACCCGGCTATGTGTTTATGCTAAATGGAGGAGCTGTTTGCTGGAAGAGCTTCAAGAAAAGTGTTACTGCAGATTCTACAACAGAGGCTGAGTACCTTGCAACGTCTGAGGCTGCGAAGGAAGCTGTTTGGATTAGGCAATTCATGGAGGGGCTAGAAGTAGTCCATTCCGCCAAAGATCCTATCACTCTATTTTGTGATAACAGTGGAGCTATTTTTCAAGCCAAAGAGCCTAAGTCTAGTAACAAATCTAGACACATTGAAAGGAAATACCATATAAGTAGAGATTATGTGGAAAGGAAGGAAATTGACATTTGTAAGGTTGGGACAGATGATAATATTGCTGATCCTTTAACCAAGCCTTTATCAAAGGCTAAGCATGATGGTCATGTCGTCGCTATGGGATTAAGACGAGTACCAGATTTTCTTTAGATTATGGATATGTAATAATTGGATAGCGTATCTTTTATTATGTATATGATAATCACATTCATTGTTTTCGTATTCATTCTTTTATGAATCTTTTATTTAGTGTGACTAAATTTTAATACCTTGTTTATCTGAATAAGTTGTGGAGACAATCTTGAACACTATTCAAGTGAATAAGATGAACATTGAATTTTGTCACTAGTCACTTAATGAGGTGACGTCTCGGAGTGACTAGATTGTAAGTCGATTGACGGTTGTTCAACACCATAAGGTCATATGTGATGACTTGTCGATTACATAAGCAGAGTGTGTGACACTTTGCCGGACAGTGACCATTTAGAGAGTCCCTAAGTTCTATTATAGACGCCTGGTCGTGGCGGGGATCTCTAAGATGTTCAAATGAGTCGATTCTTTTGACTGGAGACTATTATCTGAGCAGGTGCAGATTTCGAGTGACTTTGGTTTTTGTCCTAGGTCGTGCCGTGAAAGGAGGCCAATAGGGCATTTATTAGGTCATGGTGAGCTGTATTGTGCAATAGGATAGATAGGGCATACAGGAATTGTCCACCCACGTTGGGTAACTATATCTCAAGGCCACTCGAGGAGTTAATGACTACAAATGCGTGGCCACGCTCGGAAGTAATCTGTGAGAGATTTTTCCGGTCAGGTAGTCACACTCCCGATCGAGAAAACCACTCGCGATGTGTTCATGTGCAAGTGCGACCTGGAAGACACCTTGCATTGAGTGGGAGATTAAAACGGACAAGAGAATTGGTAGCGCACACCTTGTGTCAGACAAGTGGGAGATTGTTGGAGTTAGTGTCCTCCACAATAGTGCGTTAACATAATAAATCTCATTAATAGAATATCATCAGATATTTAATTATTTGATCCTCGTCAGTTGATTAACGTAAATCGATAACGGTTGGCTGACTAGAGTTTGACGTTATTGTCGTGAGACGACGGTGATCAACTGACCCCTTTCGGTCACACCTAAAGGAACGAACCCCAATTGATAACTAATTAATTGTCTGAGATACAATTTGTTTAGTCCCTTGATTTATAGACTAAGAGGTTAGTCGATTATTTTTAGAGAGATTTTGAGTTGCGAACTCGAGGAGCAGCAGTTATTATTTAATTATGCGATAATTAAATAATAAGTTTTGGGAAACGGGTTTTAGTTAATTAACTGTTAATTTACTAAAATTGTACTAATTGATTAATGTGATTAATATTAGTACGTAAATATTATGTGTAGTGGTACACGTATATTTACGGAGTGAATTGGACGAATTAATTATGGAAGTATTTAAACATGATACAATGTTTAAAATAAAAATTACACGGATTTGTGCGACAAATATAAGAACCAACATGGACCCGTAAATGGTCAAGTGGACCGTGTAAAATAAGTGTAGTGGATGATTACTCACATAATCATTTTACCTTATATTTTGTATACTACCATAATTAATCTTATACAACATTTTGCATGTGATGTAAGATAAAAATATAAGACAAAATTCTCCACTACCACACTCCACCCACCTGCCACTTTCCCCCTATATACTCCATCTATAGTTCACATTTTTACACTGCCTTACTTCAACACTCTACATACTTGCATGTGAACTATTCTCCTCCATCTCTCTAAAAATAATAATCATCTCTACTAAGTTGTTAGTATACATAAGCAATATTACTAAGATTAGTTAGTAATATTTCAAATAATAATCAAGGGTACAATATTAATAAGTTCTAGTTCTATACTTGTTAATATTTTTGGGTTAGTTCTTGGGTGCAACAAGAAGGAGATCTTCTATTGCAAGGAGGATCTTCCATTGGTATAATCTCAAGAACAAGCTAGTTAGATGAACTAGTTTGTGCCCTTTTTACAACAAATTCAATGTAAGGAAATTGTTCTTTCCTTTTATGCTTTCATATTAGCATGCATGTTACATAGATCACCTAAATGATAATTTATGAGATAAATTAATTTTATTAGAGAGTCTAATATGGATCTATGATCTTTCACTATCCACCGGATATGGACAAAAGGGGACAACGTGCTATACGCCTATTAGTTTCCCAATATGTTCTCATGCAAGGAGAGCTATACAAAAGAACACCTCTTGGTGTAATCCTACGTTGCCTTGATCATTCACAGACGCGGAAAGTGATGGAAGAAGTCCATGATGGAGAATGCGGTCCTCACATGAGTGGGCCCATGATGGAAAAGAAAATCACACGTTTGGGGTACTATTGGACCACAATGGAATCCGATTGCATCAAATACGTAAGACATTGCCACAACTGCCAAATCTTCGGGAACGTACAGCATGTCCCTCCTTCATTGCTCTATACGATGACATCTCCTTGGCCATTTTCTGCCTGGGGAATTGATATAATCGGGAAGATAACTCCAGCCGGAATAGGAGGTCACTGTTTCATCCTAGTGGCAATTGACTATTTCACTAAATGGGTAGAAGCGGGTTCCTACACTAGTCTCACGGCTAAAAATGTAGCAAAGTTCATACAAAACAACATCATCTGCCGATATGGTTGCCCACATGATATCATTAATGATAATGGATCACATTTCCAAGCTGAGACTGAGCAATTGCTAGCTAAGTACAAAATTAGGCATCACCACTCTTCGTCATATAGACCACAGACTAATGGCGCGGTAGAGGCGGCAAACAAGAACGTTGTCACAATTCTCAAGAAAATGATTGACAACTATCGAGATTGGCCAAGCAAAATACCCTTTGCTTTGTAGGGATATCGTATATCTGTCAGGACGCCCACTTGGGCCACCCCTTTCTATTTGACCTACGGCATGGAAGCTGTACAACAAGTCGAGTTAGAAATACCATCCTTGCGCATCTTACTCGAAAGTCAAATCCCGGAAGCCGATTGGAAGAGGGATAGATATGAAGAACTCATCTTCCTGGATGAACGTAGGCTATGCGCATTACATAATGTCCAAACATATCAAGCACGTATCAAACGAGACTTCAACAAAAGGGTCAAGCCAAGGAACATCAAGGAAGGAGACTTAGTACTCAAGTCGATTAGAGCTCTTTTACCTGTCGATCCACGAGGAAAATTCAAACCTAATTGGGTCGGGCCATTTCTAGTCAAGTCCATACTTCCAGGGGGTGCGGTTAGAATCACAGACCTAGATGGGAATGAATTTGCCAACCCGACGAACCTTGACCAACTAAAGCGGTATTACGCCTAGAATAGGAACAAAAACGCGCCTCGCTTAACCTTACGTGTTGCTCTCGTGGCACTAAATAAACGGCCCCTGGCCAAGCTGAAATAAGCTAATGTCACCATGCTCTTGCATCTTGACAATCTGTCATCCTCATATCATCAAATAAACTAAATTGCACTTTAAGAGTAAGTAAAAAGCTCATGTTTATTTTCTAAGTTCATTACAAGCTCTTGCTTAGAACGATTATTCTTTTACATGTACTGAAACTATGCGCAAGGGTTTGATTTCATTTTTTTAATGAATACGTAGGCAATCCTTCGCAGGATACAACCCATTAATTTTAAAATCTAAATAGAAGGACATTTGCAGTTGCATTTGGAATTCGACAAGAATAATAAATAGAAAATCACAACGTTTTCATAACCAATTAACCTCCTTTATTTCATTCATTTTCTAATAATAATAATAGTACGCTACATAATAATAATGCTAAAGATAAAAAATAAAATAAAATAGGCTAGGATTCTAAAAATCCCACCTTCTTATTACAATAATAATAATAAATAATAATAAAGACTTGGGCTATTCCTCCATTTTCCCTTTGCCCTTGTCATTTTTGTCATATTTCTTGTCACGACCTCGAGCCGTACGCTCTTGCGCCACTTCGGACCTAATCACCAACGGTCTTTCTCGTGGTCTAACCTTCCCATTCTTGCCGATCACTTTGTCCACGGCAGAAGAGGTCTTCGGTTTCTTCGAAGGATGAACAACTCGAAACCCGGCTTCTTCCTCTCCCTCAGTCAGATGCTTCTCTTTCTCCTTTTCCACCTCGCGCACCTTGTAGTCAACGGGCTCGCGCTTCCTCAATCTCTCACGCTCCTCCGGAGTAGTAGCTTTCCTCCACCGCAGATAGGAGTTCGACACCCATAAAGCACTAACAGAAGAGTTCAAGAACCACACATTTCTTTGAGCCCATTTAATGGCCCACTCCCTTTGACTCTCTGTAGTAAGCGCCACAGCAGTCTGCGGGACAGTGTCAAGCTTCGGGATTGTGCCTTGATCCAACTGTCTCTCATCGGCCTCTGCGGAAGATGCATACCATGAATTCCAAGCCAGGAATGCGCACAGATCGGGTAGGATCGAAGGAAGACACTCCAGTGACAGATTTGAGATGCCACCATGGTACGATCCATCTAATCAATGGACCCTAATCACTCTTTAATTTGTTTTCCCAATAATTGCAGACTCGAGTGAAGTCCACCATGTAGAGCTTAGTCCTGATAGCAATTGAGCGAGCATGATAGGCATGAACATTAACTGGGGGCTCGATTAATCGAAGACGATCCATAAGCCAAACCTACCAAAAAGCAGGTGTAAAAAAAAAACAAAAAAAAAAAAACGAAAAAGAAAACAAGAAAAAAAAGAGAAGAATTTCTTTAGTATTCTTTACCTGCAAGATAATGAGACTTCCTAAATAAGGTAGGTCGCGATTGGCTTTCCTATTGTCCAAACCCAATAGGATCTCTCCTAAACTGTAACATTTCGTATTTGTTATGTTTAATTGATGCGTCAAAAGTGTGTGTTAACCGTGTTAGAAATGCGTGACGTCCGTAAGTACGATATGCAATACCCTTCTGAGGTTTGGGTACGGGAGCGAACTTCGGGACGAAGTTCATTTTAAGGGGGGAAGACTGTAATACCCCGTATTTTATATAATCAATTAAAACGGATATTATTATATATTAATTATTATGTATTTTATATTACTAATTATGTCGGGATAATAGTTGAGTCGATAATTACATTAAGCTATCGTAAGTTATTTGAGACGGGTTTATATGGAATTCGAAATGTGAGCTGACCCATTTGAGTTAGCCCATTAACTGTTCAGCCCAATTAACCCTAACTAACCCTAACCCTAATTATAACCTAAACACTACCCTTAACCCTTCCCTCACCCGCCTCCCTCACGCCTGCCTCCTTCATCAACACCAAACCTCAACTTTTCACACATAGAGAGAGAGAGAGTGAGCTTGGTTGTCGTCAGTGCTGCAAGGAAGAGCTAGGGGCGGTTGTCGACGTTCATAGGCGGCTATGGTGGCGGTGGTGGTGACGGAAAGGTAAGGATTCAACCTCTCTCCTCTGTTTTCGCATTTATGTCGGGTTTTGTGGGTGGTTGCGTGTCTGATAGGGGCATTTCTGGTGGTTGTTGACGGGGTATATGGGTAGGGTGGTTAGTGACGAGTGTAGTGGTGGTGGTTAGGGTGGTTATAGGTGGTGTTAGTGGCTGTGCAAGGCGGCATCGACAGGGGGGTAGTAAACGTGTTTAAGCAGGGGTTTTCAGGCGGTTTAGATGGTTAGGTTGGGGTGGCACCACCGTGGACTCGGGGGAGGTCGAAATGGTGGTGCCACGGTGTCTGGGTTCGTGGGCCGACGGCGAGCGGGGACGTGGTGGTGTGGCAGGTTATAGGTGTTGGCTGCGGTGGTAGTAAGAAGAGAACAGAGGGTGTTTGGTGAGGCTTGGCGGTGAACCAGGCCAAATGGCAGCCCTGGTTCAACTTGCCGGCGGCAGTCGACCAGGCTGGTGGTGGTTGTTGGTGGTGGGGTCGAAGTGGGGAGCATGGTTGGTGGTTGTCGTGGTGGTGTAGGTGGCGCGTGAATGGTGGGGGTGAGAGTGAAGGCCTGGGTTGTGTTTAATCGGGTTATTCAAATTGTTTTGAGTTTTGAAACGGGTTTGTCGGAGATTTAATCGTTATATTTCGTAATGGGTCGTATTCTTAATTAATTAATTAATTTAATTCCGAGTTATTTAAATAATTAAAGACGGGTTTAAGTCGGGTCGTTGAGTTGTTCAATATTTGATTCGGGTTTTCTTAAGCGTATAATTCGTTTAATCTTTATTTATCATATTAGTTATTTAACTTAAATTCCCGAGTCTTTTAAAATAATTCAAGTCGGGTTTTGAGTCGGGTTTGTTAAAAGAGAAAAGTTACTATATCGGGAAAGTTCCATTTTAAGAAATTCTACTTTAGTAACCTTCTATTTTGGGAAGTTGGGTCAAATACTAATCGGGTTATTTTAGTTATCAGTTGGGCATAAGTTTGGTGTCGGGATTGTATTTCGGGAAAGCTTCTATTTTGGGAGATTTCTATATTTAGTAGTTAGTAATTATAAATATTATAATTGTTTTAGGTGACGGATTCGTGAAGGATCGATAATCAGATTCGTTGCTTTATTTTCTGGACTGCTTGAACTACTTAATTGGATTTGCTGGCACTTTGAGGTAGGGGAATACACTTGACCTATTATCGTTGTTGTTGAATTTTGTTGACTTGATTCGTGGTTGTTGATTTACGTTATGATTCATATACGGGAAGGTGATTGACTGAATAGATCGTGTTGAGTTTGTTATCACAACATTCGGTAGCTGGCATGATTTCATTCATTAATATATATATTGTGTTGCATTAATTTCTGTTGAGCATTTCATATGCATTGGAGATGGAGGATGTTGTGGTGATGTGGTGTGGTGAAGATGATGTTGTGATAAGGCCCAGGCGGGTTCTGCAGGACTTGCCCTGGTGTCCTCACCAAGCGAGTGGCGAGATCGGCTACGGTCGATATATATAGTCTACCGGGGATCGGTATGGCTGGGTTGTCCGGGGTATGAGATATGAGACATGAGTTGAGATGGAGATGGAGGTGACGGAGGAGCATGCATATCATATTTTTGTTGTTTTATTGTTTTCCCTACTCAACCTCGTGGTTGACCCTGTGTATTCGTGAACACCTGTGATGACCCAAATATTGGCGAGCAGACTTGACAGGTTAAGAGATAGAACGGGAGCTGGATGGGCGTGAGACACTGGATCAGACGACTTAGTAGCTAGATCATCATCTAGAAGACTTTCACTTTTATTTATGTTAGTTCTTGTAATTTGACGTAAAGAGGTTTTGTAATAATTAAGTTAAAAATAATTATATAAATTGCCTTGGAGTTTAATTTGTTATTCACTACCTCGGGAAACCGAGATGGTAACAGTCCGGTTTATTAGGGAATGTCTTGACGAAGGCTTCTTTTATAAACCGGGGTGTTACATAAACATAAACAAGTTGGGCTCCTGCGCAGTTCCATTTGCTCAACTAGGCCCATGAAACGGGGGACACCTCTCAAATCCTCATCAACGTGCCCTTGAAGGACATATACATGTAACAAGCAAAATCCAAATGCCCTTCGCCTAGCAACATAAGAGATGGTGGGGTCGGCCTTGTTAATAAATCGGTCAATAAAGTCCACCATTCGCACTCCTTTCGAGGTCACTAGACGGTCCACCTCAATTCTAGTCAACCCAAGCAAGTCTCTAAATTTGTTTTTATACCCGTGTGAAGTAGAAGGAATAGTGGGCAAGTGTTCTGGGTCCCACCCACCAATCGCAGCAATTTCTTGAGGAAATGGGCAAATGTCACCTCCAGGGAAAGCAAAAACGTGATAATTCGGGTCCCAATAATCAAGACAAGCATCTAGGAATGGTTTGACCACCTTGATAAGCTTCAAACTCAACAACGATCCATGATTATAGGCACCCATGTCATACTTCTCCACGCTAGAGAACTCATTGGTCCACTCTTTTAAACGAATTTCAAGAGTATTCATGATGAAGGATTATTTTGAGAGTTTTATGTAATAAGACGAAGGAAGAGACGAAAGAATTGTGTGAATAAAATCTCTATCGACGTCTCTATTTATACTAAAATCTGTTTCCTAAAATCTGCCAGGACGGATACACCGGGGAACAGGCGCAGCACCTGCTGCGCCTCTTCAAAGGGACGCAGCTCCTGCTGTGCCTCTTCCTCAGCAACGTTTCTGTGATTTTCCGCGTTGGATCTTTCCTAAATTACTTAACGAATAATTTCCTATTCATACGGGTTATTATTTTGGTAAATACGTCAAAGTTACCATATTCCGTGTTTCCTAATTTCGCAGACGCGCATCTCGAGACGATATCGACATTTTCGTCATTTTAGCACACTTGGAATCATTTCACTCTCCATTTCAAACTTATATGTTTTTATTTTTTCTTTTTTTAGGGGGTAACCCTCCCTGCCGTCCGGTCATTTCCGACCAAATTTTTGCATTACATTTTTGCATTTTCGAGTCAAACCCTCCCTACCGTCCGGTTATTTCCGACCAATTTTTTGCATTTTTGCATTTTCAAGTCATTGTTTTGCGCCAATTTAGGCCATATGTATGCATACATGTTCTATGTGATTTCTATGTAAATTTCGGCAGCATGACGGCGTAAACCGTCATCTACCAAACCTGTTCAAAGCTAACCTGCAGGAACAAACAACGTAACCCAGCAGCAAAGGCACTCAGGCTGTCGTATATATAACCAAAAGTGGGATATGTACAACAAACTGGGGGCTCGAGCCCCAAGAAAAGTCCAAAATGTCCAAAATATAGGTCCTAAAATGTACAAATGTGCAAAATACAGCAAAAAAACAAAACAAACAACAAAAAAAAAAA
The DNA here is from genome assembly GCF_048544455.1 of Silene latifolia. NCBI lineage: Eukaryota > Viridiplantae > Streptophyta > Magnoliopsida > Caryophyllales > Caryophyllaceae > Silene > Silene latifolia. Next base: position 170,680,670 of record NC_133527.1, on the reverse strand, counting down.
AAACTAATGCCGGTCGCCGCCTAACTCCGCAACTCTCGCCTCGAGAGCAGCAACCTCGGCGTCGCGAACCTCGAGCTCCCTTAGCAAACGAGCTGTATCCTCCCGAGACTGGGCCAACTCTCGCTCCAGCTCGCACTCCCTCTGCAAACAACAAATTGGCTCATGTCAATCAATTCAAGCAATCATAAGAAAATTAGAAAATTCAAAAAATGAAGTAGACGAAAGGTTCATACCTGACGACCTCGACCGCCGAAAAGTGCCTCGACGGCAGTAGCTCGCAGCCGGTTGGCTACCCTTCATAACGACACAAACCGAGACGGCGCAACCTGCATTTTCAAATAAGAAGTTCTCAATAATTGGATAAGTTCAATCAAATGTGTTCTTACACAAAAATCATACAAATTAGAGGCTCACCCTCCGAATCAGATGCTGCCACTCGTCCAAGCTAGCATCCGTCACAGCCACGTCAAAGTCACGCAGCTCGGAGATCGTCGTCCTCCCGGTCGCGTCAGTGTACTCGAGAGTCTCGGGGTACTTTGGGGGCTCGATGCCGGCCGCCTCAACCTCCTGCAAAGATAAAGGATTGCCATTAAATCGATGATCATTCATCATGCTTTCGAAATGGTCATAAGGAGAGTAAATGCTCACCACAACCGGCCAGTACACCAACTTCCCGTGGAGGAACGCCGAGTAGTCCCCACCAGGAAGCAGAAGGGCGTCACCACCAACGCCAGCCTCCCTGAACATCGTCCTAGGAGGATCGATGGGAACCGTCAAGACATCTAGAGAGCACTGACGAGCCAAGCGCTCGCCCAAGTACCACACAGGACCCATCGACGTCCTCGGCAGCAACCAGCTCGAGCTTCTGGGTCGAAGGACCTCAGCCACGAAAGGAGGAGCGCCAGCGTACTCCGCCTAAGGCATGGGCACCCACTGGGAAAAGACAAGCAAGAAATCATTCTTATGATCGGTAAAAAAGGGTAATAAAGAAGCAAAACGAATATAAGTGAGATGCTCACGCTGCCCAGCTAAAGAGCGTTCACGTCCCGCCGGTAGACACCGTGAGAGGAACGCTTGCTCCTCGTGGGACACATCACCCAATCCCTCATAACGGGATAGGCCTTCTCCAGCGGCTCCGTCCTCTTGGGCGAGAGGCCCGGAAAGTAGGAGTACACCCACGCCTGTGAAGCAAGATAGTCAATAACGATCTTTCGTAATTCGATAAGGAAAAGAAGTGATTTTAGTCTAAATGAAGGTTCATACCTCCAACAGTAGTCCAGGGCCGACAGCACCAGGAGAAGTCCCTTTCCCCATCAACTCCGGACGAACCATGGCCCTCATGAAGCGGATGAGGACCGAAAAACCAGCAGTGACCCAGTCCCAACGTCCTAGGGAGCTCAGGTTAGAAAGAAAGGGAAGAAGCTTCATCGACAGCCTCTCTCCCTTGTCTCTGAGGTAGATCGAAGACAGAAACCCCCAAAGCCACAAGCGGGCCCTCTGCTCAGCTGTACAGGGAGGAGGAGCCGTCTCCCTCCCGTCAATCACCACCCGCGTCGAGGTCTTCCCCGCAAAGTAGTCTCGGACGTAAGAACTAGGCACCAAACCAGGCACTACAGCAGCCTTCGGCGCTAAGTTCCAGCCGATCAACCTCCTAGCCTCGGCCGAGTCCACCCTCATGGCTGTCTCCGGCCACTCTACCGCCTCGGTCCCACACGGCAGACCAGAGATCATGCCGTAGTCCTCCAATGTGACTCCCACCTCACCAAAAGGCATGTGAAAAGTGGAAGTCGTATCCCAGAATCGGTCCAAGAAAGCGCGGACCAGGCTAAGGTTAGCCCGCAGCTTCCTCTTCGCGATATCCCTTCAAGCCTGCACCAAGGCGCCGAATGCTCCCCGCTCGATTATGGCTCGCTCCTCCGCCAACAACCTCTCATAGCACTCCATCGCCGTCATGTAGCCCGAGAACGATCTGATGTTCCCGACCTCCTATTGTGATTTGAAACAAAAGCTATCTTTAGTTTGAATAAAATTGGAAAAGATATGAGCAAATGAAATAAAAAAGATGAATGATGAGTAATGAATCCAAGATTACCAAGCTCTTCACCGTCCTATAGGACAGGTGACCCTCCGCAGCCCAAAGCAAGTGCCTGCTGTCCCAGGTCTCAGCCCACGCAGGTGCTCCCCTCAGCTCACGACCGCCTCGCCCAACGCTGGCCTGCCTCGGGGCCTCCTCCTCCTCCACCTCATCCTCAGCAACTGCCTCCTCGAGAGCACGAGAAGCATCGACGGCTATGTCTATGTCCATGGGAGCTCTCCCAGAAGTAGAAGCCTCGTCATTTGCAACGTTAAAGTAATTGTAGGTCGCGTCAAGTGACGACGAACCTTGATTAGGGGATTTTCGAGTTTTAGAAGCCCCGAAGTCGCTCTTATCTCGCCATCTTTAGCCGTATTCCCATAAACCCAATCACTCATGTGGTAATTTGGGTTAAGTCAAGACTAATTTGAAGCCTAGTCATGGGTTCGAGTCGAAATTCCGACAGCATTTCGTTATAACGGCGATTATGCCCTAGAAAAGTGTCCTGAAAAAGCCATCACAAACCAAAATTCCGAGATGGTAGGAAGTTTACCCATCAGCCAAGGATTCCAAATATCAAGTTCCATCGCAAACGGGCAATCCTAAGGCTACTTTCGAAGCAATTTACAGTTTAGCTGTGAAACCGTCACAATTTTACTCAAATGCCCAAAACTCAACGAAAATTCGAAACAAACACATGGTTATGATCCTTATACTACCAATTAGCCATTTACAAGGTCAATTTTACAAGCCAAGATCATTTAGGGGGAAAAGCCCCAAATTTTCGACATTTTAGGGTTGAAAACCCTAAATTTTGTCGATCCAATTCGTTCATTATAGAAGATTAATGCAAGAATGATATACATACCTCGATTAGTCATGACAAATGAAAGCTTTTGGATCAAATTTTGACGGAAATGGTTGAGATTTGAGAGAGAAATTGAGGAATTATGTTTCGAAACAAATGAAATGAAACCCCTGTTTCATCGCGCTTTTACGCAGGAAAGACACCGTCAGGAAAAGACGCAGCAGGTGCTGCGCCTCTTCCTCAATTTCCCTTCATACGAATTTTCAAAAATTCGTTATGAGTTCTTTATTTGTGGGCCCATCTTTGGTGCGCCTCTTCCCCGATGCCATTTTTTTTTTTCTGGTCTGTTTGACGATTATTCTTCGCTCAGACCCGCATTTCTAAGCCAACTGCAGACTACCATACATTATTTATTTATTCCAAGACCTTGCTTGTCACAACGAGCAAGTATTCTCTGACAGGTGTTTCGACACGCCTTCATTATATTCCCCCAGCGAGAGTAAGCGGATAGACAATCCCTCTCGAGACATGAAGATGAATTCCCGATAAGGTTTTCCCCAACAAGAGTTCACGACATACAATCGTCCTTCTCAAGTTCTTCTGAAGTTTGTTTGAAGACGACCCAAGCAGATTTCTCCCAGCAGTTCCCGCCTGTGTCCTGCTACTCACGATATTTCTTGTTTCCCCACGGAGTGCGATACAGGTGTCGTTCTCCAGAAGTTCCCAGACCGGCAGAGTTCTTACACTCGAGCCTTAGTTACCCCTTAGGTCGAACTTATATTTGGCCTCCTTCCCATCGATGCTTTCCTTTAGGGCCCCACACCCTAGCACAAATCCTTACATAACTTTTAGGTCTTACCCTTAGCTCCTACACTTACCCTTAGCTCTTACGCTTACCCTTAGCTCCTACCCTTACCCTTAGCTCCTACACTTACCGTTAGCTCCTATGCACCTCCAGAAGCATCTTGAGAAAGATGTTTCAGGTATGGTCTCTTCTTATGGCTGGCGAGCTTCCTTATGTAGTCTAATGGACTTTAAACGACCCTCCCCGATAGTCGACAGACTCTAAAATGTTCCCGACGATAGGTCCTTGGTTCAGACCCCTTGAGCCGCCTCGCGTCGCCATAGTCGTCAGGTTGTAATGTTCGATTGACATGATGGCTATACTTTGACTTTTGCCTTGTCCAAGCCTCAGTCAAAGTGGGGGCTCTGTAGATACCTCATTTATGCACCTCCCGCAAACCACCCGGTGATGATTGGGCCGCATGTTTGGTACGCGGAACGATTTGTGACAGTTCGTAAGTTTATCGTCAAGTTATTTCTCAAACACTGGTGTCTACCTCTTAATTGTCATCTACACGCCGATACGGTTGTTTTGACAGTAATTAGAGTACATTTGGAGTCCAAGCCTAAAACCGTCTTCATTTCCTGATAACCGCTAAAACCCGAGTCAGAATGTTCTGGAATATTCCGGATATTTCTATTCCATATTTCACAATCTTTTAATCTTTAGTAAAGAATTTCCCGTAATATTCACACAAAATATTAAGGAAAATAAGATTAATCCGTTATTCCATAAACTAACAAGGAAATCTTTCTTCCGCAGGAGGAAACCACCTGGGAACAGACGCAGCAGCTGCTGCGCCTCTTCCAAGGGATGCAGTGCCTGCTGCGCCTCTTCCCAAGTTCTTTTCTGCGTATTTTTCGTATCTTTTCATATCTTTTCGAGATTCACTTCCAAAGTCTCTCCGAAAACCCTAATTCCTCCACGTGATTAGTATAAATAGGAGCCTTCGCTCCTCATATTTCTCACGCGAGTGTCCGCCCTTCTCTTCTCCCTTTGCATTCTAGACCACGTTCTTACTTTTTGGCGTCTACGTGCTTGAACTTTCGACCACGTAAGCTCGGATCCTTCTGAGTACCAGCCTCGTTTGCATGACCGACCAATTTGACCAACTCCACCATAATCAACTTAATAAATCTTAATCGTTTTCCTCTTACGAGGGCACTTTCGTTACATTCGAGTCGAGCATCACTAAAACATAAACTTAGTTCATCTCGTTTCGTCAAACATGTAAGTCTGAGGGTGTAAATCCTTCTTTGTTTATTGTTATTTACTTTTTATAATCATATTGTAAGGTTTATGTCGAAAGTATTTCTAAAAACAAATTTGTAAAACCATGTTTAAAACCCTTTTTACGGATTATCAGGAGACAGACGTCGAGAAAGGACACAACAACTGCTGCGCCTCTTCGAAGGGATGCAACACCTGCTGCACCTCTTTGTGAGGCTGCCGCAGTTCCTGCTTCCTTTCTTATTCCTTCTTCTTCTGTCAATTCGTTTGTTTTGTTATTTTCTTTCGTTTAGTGTTCATTGTTCATATGACGACTTAAGCATGATAATTCTAATAATTCAACATATTGTTAATCACTGTTAGTATATAATTCATCGTTAATTCCCGACTTAAATGCCTTATAATCTAATATTTGCGGGTTTTCGTCATTAAAATCAATCCGGGTTGTAGGGATTCGATTCTTTCATATTGAATTTCTGGAATTCGATCTTTGATATATTCCCACCTGTTTGTCCGTCATTAGTTCTTCATTAATTCGTCATATTTACCCTAATTAGTTCACTCATGTCACTAATCAATCTTTCATTCATGTAATTAATTCGTTTGCATTCGTCTCATCCATGTTTTATCGTTTCTGTGACTCATTCACATGTAATTAATGTATTAAATCACTTTCATCCGAGTCATATATCGTAATCAATCATTAAATTTCACCCACGAATACTAACGATTTGCGATTCGCTTCACAGCCCGGGAATCGAGCCTTGAATGACGCAAAAATCGCCGCGCCTCTTCCAGAGGGCGCAGCTCTGCTGCGCCTGTTCCAGGTTGATTTCTGTCTCTGAACTCCCGTTCTGCCTTGACCTAGTTTAATTAGTTTACGTATTAATCTACTATTATTCGTATTATCGCCTAATTCCTGTTCGTTAATTTATTCATTCTTTTTTCCCAAATTATCCGTTTTTAAAGGTATTTTCGACATAAATCATTAATCCGTTGTAATTATTTTATTTATTATTGTATTTCTTGTATCGCATTGTTTGTATGCTTCCACATGTAATTGAATCTAAATCACTACTTCGACTCAATTGTATGCTAAATTAATTGTTCACCGACATAGCCTAATTCTCACATGTTAGGATCAAAACTTGGATGTTGCATTGCATGCATATAATCGATAATATATCGAGTATAGACGATTTTCCCTAATCATTAGTAGAGGCCGCTATCGAGGCGGGCGGGATTAGGTGTTCGATCAAAAGAGCTTCCTAATACGTACCCTCACCCCTTACTCCAGATCTCTGTGAACATCCGTGTTCATTGGCATCCACGAGAGTCATTTTAGACATAGAATGCTAAGGGTAACGAGTTCTTGGTGTTCATGTCACTACTTTGTGTCTTGACATGGCACAAGGTATTCGAACGGTTTTCAATTTTCCACAATAAATTGGTGGCCACTCCACAAATGCAAACGCTTGTTCCCAAGCGCCCCCGTGGCCCATGTCCACAAGTGTCACGGACGAGGTTATGCCGATGTTTAACGCCCAGAGTGCCCGTACAAGAAACAACGTGGTCCGCAAAAACATCATCAGCAAAAACCCGAGAGCAAGCAGGACAGGGCCTAGATACTATGAATAACGGAACACCCAGACGATACCCAAGCACACTACGGTAAGTCCTCCCGTTCATAGTCTGACCCAACCCCGAGATAGGAACCGCACGCAACCAATCAGAGGAGTTGGAACCCTGCTGAGACTGCCACAAAGCAAGCTGGCGTGGTGTCAAAGAGAAAACAGACTCTGAGGCAGCAGCAACCGTCGCGAAATAAATGTCTGCCAATTTCTTCATAAGTTTGGGGGCAGCAATTTCTCTAGGGTTACCTAAGATACCAGAGCATGTAGTCTCAGTAAACACTCGCGCGACATCGTCAAAAGCAGGGCCAACAGCTACAATACCAGAAGGTCCGAGGAGCTTAGCCTGCAAATCAGCAGACTGCAAACGGGACGTAATAAAAGCATAGTGTAAAACATCTCCCGCCGCATAGACACCAAGACCACCAAGATGAAAAGGGAATGTAGCAAGGCGCCACTGCCAATCCCCAAAACCTAGGCCAGACGCGGTGACAATACGTTCTAAGCTGGAACGAAGAGCAGCATCAAAAGGAAGATGGACCGATCCAAAAACACATGGGGAGCAAGTACGAAGGGAGAAATAGAGCTTAGAAATACCAGTACAAGCTCGAAGCAGAAGCAACTCACATTGCGGGTCCTCAATCCTCGCAACCAAGTCCATTAGCTCAATGGTCTTAGTTACTCTCTTCGCCACAATCTCACTGCCAAAACCAGAAGAACTACTGACAGGTCCACCCAAAACTGTAACACCACGCAAGGGTCGAGCAATAGAAGGGGGGAAAACCCCAGGAAACCGACTATGAGGATCCTCAACAGGCCAAAAGACCTCCGTCTTGGAGACATTATGATACAGTCCAAAACGAGGGCCATCCGCCATAATCAAATCCAAGACCTTCCCCACCTCCAATGTATCGCCCATGATGGTGCCATCATCCAAGTACCATGCCTGCATAGTGAGGTCAAAAGTGTCCCGGATTTTGCATAATAAGGGATGCAAAACCAAAGCGAAAAGCAAAGGGCCCAAAGGATCACCCTGCTGGACACCCTGACAAGACCACAAGCAATGCTCCCCATAAAAAATACTGGCATGGCTGGAATAACAAAACTCCACCCAACGGGAAAGAACAGGGCAACGACGGTGGACTTCCTGAAGCATGGTCGCACGATAAAAAAGGTTGAAAGCATTCTGGAAATCAACTAGCAATATAGAAAGTCCCACCTCAGCACCCCGAGCATCAATAAGCCGATTCAAGGCATGCAAGATAGCCTCTCCTCCACCGGACACACCCACCCCAAACTGAAAACCAGCAAACTAAGAAGACAAGGAAGGACCAACCAGAAAAGCACCAACCTTAGAGACAAGCCGTCTCCAAACAGTGCCTACAGAAATCAGGCAAACACCTCCACCTGGTTTAACAAGCGGCGTGAGAGGGGCGCTGACAATGTACTCACCTAGAGCAAGAGGACACCGGCCCTCAAGAAAAAGATTAACCACTCTAGTAATAGAGGTGATCAAATCATCAGAGATAGCCACAGCTGCGCCACTCAAACAATCCATTAGGTGCTGGGCGCGAAAACCATCCCTCCCACAAGAAGTACCGCGTGGGAAGCTCCGAATCATATCCAAAACCACTGACGAAGAGGCAACCAAAGGATGATGATCCCCAGACAAAGGAGGCAATGTAGGAGGCGGGGCGACATGATGCTTCTCACGCAAGGCCACAAGAGTGGCATCAGAGTAGGGAGCGACCCCAGAGGAAGAGAGCACCCGAACAGCAGCAGTATAGTGACCATCACAAATCTTCCTCCGACATTGACGGAGGTTAAGCTCACTCAAATTCAGATCCTCCTCTACATTAAATAAAGAAGGACCCTCATCCAAACACTCATGCAACAGCTGCAACCCCCCCTCCCAGGTACCCCCCAAGCACGGATAGCCCTGGCAATACTCTCCTCCTGAAGCTGGCGCCGAATAGTAGTCCTAAAATCAAGATTAGTCCAAGGAGCGAAAGTCTTAAGCAGACAAAGTGGTAAAACAAGCAAACGAATCCAGCGGGAGAGATCACTAGGGGAACCAGCCACATCATCCAGGGCTCCTTTCAAAGCCCGAGCAAACCCAAGACGACACTTAGGAGGAATAGATTTCACGGTGCGAAGGCCTAAAGACAATAAACGATCAAGCGAAGATATAGACCACTGAACAAGTCCAACACTATCATCAGAAGAAACCGAAGTAGAAGGAGCCAAAGGTCTTGGAATACAATAAATATGAAAGCTGTAGAGGCCATCAACACACTCCGGAGGCATCGCAATATCACCCCGACTATGCCGACATCTAGCGTGAGTGGTACGGGTTTTAAAGCATACCTCACACAACCAAAGCCTCATCCGCTTCAAAGTACTCTCGGCATTAGAGAAAATAGTCAGACTATCAACAAGAGTTTGACATGTAAGCTCTAAAGCACCATCATGACAATGCCAGACCTGAAAATGTTTCTGCCATGCAGCCGTAGTAAGGCCTTTACCAAACCCATCCGGACACGCATGAAGACTCGAAAAAGGACAATGGAACCGTACAAGTTCAGGCATGAAGGAAGAATGAACCCCACCACCAACCTGCACAGTAACCGATCAGCTAACAACAACCGTGACAAGAAGGTACAGGTAGCAAGCGCATGTATATGACCAAAGCTCCAGCGAAGACACCCACGAAAACACCAGCCACACCACACACACGGCTAGCCCTAAACACCCAAGCCACAACACAAGGGTTGGCAAAGCACTACCACACCAACCTGCCACGACAACCAGGTAGCCCCAACCACGGCAAGACCAAGCACGAAGACGGAGCCAAAAATCCTACCACAACTGTAAACGACACAAAGCACGGACATGCCACCAGGCTATCAGCAGCAATAACCCACCAAAAACCTGCCAACACCACGACTAACCCACACCAACCAACAACAGCAGGAGGCAGCCAAAGGCACCAGCAGCGGTAGGTAAAAAAGCAGGCGACAGCAATGGCAGTAAACAGTTAAAGAAGCAGGCGGCTAAAAAGGAATACACAACGTAGAATCCAAAACCCACAGCTCCCGCAACCCGTAACACCCACACACAACCAACCCAAGCAATGACAGAGGTGGCCGAGATGGCCGGAGACCGGAGAACCGAGGGCAACAGACCGTAGAAGAGAGAAAACTGCGAAAATCCAAAAAGAGAAGAAAAGAATTGCAAACCGTAAAGCAAAAAGCAGCAGACACCGTCGACGACAGTGGTTGTATCCAGCCGGCCATACTTCGATGTGATCAAAGGCACAACCACCCACAAATCGAAAAGCAGTCGAAAAACCCGAAACCCGCAAGTCAGAGATCACAAACAACAACACACCGATGAGTACCACCGGAGACAAACGATTGATGACGGAAATGATGACCCAGACCAGCAGGTAACAGTCGACAACAATGGAGTCGTTGCACAAACTCTAAAACAGAACCAAGAAGAAGAAGAAAAAAGAAAGAGATGCCCTAATAGAAAGAGAACACGGCAACCCGCAGCAAATTACCAAAGAACTAATGACACCGGCGTCGTGAGGAGGCCGACGGTGAAGATAGGCCGGCGGAACCGTGAAGATTGGCCGGCAGCATGGCAGCAACGTGATCAAACGTGTAGATCGCCTCTCCAGTCGCTCTCCCTCTCCTCTAAGGAGGATGAATGTCTACAATTCTCAATAGTTTACATTTAGATTAGTGGGTTGTGATTGGAAGGAAGAAGACATTCATCCTCCTTATTTCAATTAAAGGTTCCTCCATTAATTGATGTTGGTATAATTCTCATCCTAATTTCATTGTTTTCTTCATTTATTTACATTTCCTCATAGTTTGATTAGTATAATCTCCAACATGTTTTCTTGTGTTTATCTTACGAGAAAGTTTGCATCTTTGTTTGTGGTTATGAATCCTATGTGTTAGTAGTCTTTTACTAGGATGGAGGGGGATCTCAAATAGGCTATAGGATGGAATTTTGATGAAGGGAGACTATAATCTTGAGTATTTGCTTATAGCTTTGTCATGCACATGTGATGTTTGTGAAAATGCTTGAATGAGAGTTTGAGTAATTTCCTTAGTTTTCTACATGTTGAGTGAGAACTCGATTAGTTATCCTAGAATTGCATGATAAATTGAGGGACGGTATTGATTAAGTGAGGACTTTATCGGTTCCATCCTAGAGTTAGTCTCATGTCGACAGATTAGGAATTTGCTTGCATTTATTCTTGATTTTATCAATCTGTACTTGTTTCCGTCTTTGACTACATGAGTGAACCCAATATCCTAGTCCCGTTAATTATCTTATTTTCTTGTTTGTTAGCTACTTTCTTTGTTTTAGTCATAGGTCATAGTTAACCATCATCGAATTGCATATATTGAACTAAACTAGAAATAGACAAACGATTTGAGATCCATAATCTCGTCCTTTGGGTTCTACTCTTGCAATACTACACGACTACTTGTACACTTGCAAGGGTTTAAATATAAAATTTCAAAATACTAACATGTAGACTTTTTGTCCTGGAGCTTGGGGTAGTTTGTCTACAATGTCCATTCCCCGCTTCATGAATGGTCAGGGGGCTAAAATGGAACGTAGTAGCTCTAATGGTTGATGTATGAATGGAGAGTGAAGTTGGCAGGCTTTACATTTTGAGCTGTAAGCTAGGTAGTCAGCTCTTAGGGTTAGCCTGTCCTTAGAACCTTGCTTACCAGGCTTCTGCCGCCTTTGTGATTTCCACAGTATCCATCATGTATGTCCTCAATAACTTGTTTGGATTCATGAGGCTCCAGGCATCGCAGGTAAGGTCCAGCCTGAGACTTTTTAAACAAGGTGTTATTTATAATAGTATAGGTAGAAGCTATAATTCTAAGGGCCCTTGCTTCATGCCTGTCTTTGGGTTGTAAGAACCAATCATAGTATGGTTTAGTCCAAGAGTTGGTGTCCTCAGTGACGGGACAAATTTGGTCAGGTTTTGTAATGGTCGGTTCGAGCAGGTGAACAATAAGTATCTTATCAAATATAGCAGGGCTGAAATTTGATCCCAAGCTGGCTAGGGCATCAGCCTGGGTGTTTAAGTCTCTTGGTATTTGATCAATGTCAAATGAATTAAATTTTTTGCAAAGGTTTTTGACATAGTCTAAATAAAGAACCATTTTGGAATCCCCTGCAGTGTAAGTTCCCTTGACTTGATTGGAAATTAAAAGTGAGTCAGTTTTTACCTTGAGATTTTGCACGCCAACATCTATACATACCATGAGTCCCGCTATCAGGGCTTCATATTCATCTTCATTGCTTGTTGCTTTAAATTAACAACTGATAGCCTGAGCTATTAAATCCCCTTGTGGCGATTTCAGTTCTAATCCCAGACCAGTTTTTATCATATTGGTTGCCCCATCTACATGTAAGGTCCATTCCTGGCGTAATTTATGGGTGTCTAGATGATTGACCTCTTTTATGAGGTCCGGTTCTAGGTTAGGACTGAATTCAGACACAAAGTCTTCTAAGGCCTGGGATTTAATTATTGTCCTAGGGTCAAAGGTTATGTCATAAGTACTGAGTTGTACTGACCATTTTGCCATCCTGCCTGAAAGTTCAGGTTTTCTGAGGACAGATTTGATAGGCAGGTTGGTCCTGACAATTGTTGGGTGACTCTCAAAGTAAGGTCTAAGTTTTGTGCAAGATACAATTTATGAAAGTACATATTTTTCAAGTAGTCCATACCTTATTTCTGGATCTATGAGGCTTTTACTTACATAGTAGACGTGATGTTGTTGGCCTTCAATCTCTTTGTTCAGGACTCCACTTACTGCTGTCTCAGTGATTGATATGTAGATAGTCAGAGGTTCTTCTTAGTTAGGTTTGGCCAGTAGTGGAGGAGTAGCTTGGTAAGTCTTTAATTCTTGGAAGGCTGTTTCATGTTCAGGCATCCATTTGAAGTACTTGTTCTTCCTCAGAAGATTATAGAAGGATTTACTTCTTTCAGATGATCTGGATATGAATCTGTTCAAGGCTGTAACTCTTCTTATTAATCTATGGATATCTTTGATTGACATAGGAGATTCTAACTCCAGGATGGCTTTTATTTGTTATAGGCTGGCTTCAATCCCTTCTTTTGTCACCATGTATCCTAGGAATTTGCCTGATGACACTCCAAAGTGGCATTTGGAGGGGTTGAGTTTCATATTGAATTCTTCCAAGATTTTGAAGGCTACTTCCAGGTCCTTCACATGATCTTCTGCCTTCTTTGATTTGACCACAATGTCATCTATGTAGACCTCCATTATGTCGCCAATTTGGTCTTTGAACATCATGTTAACCAGGCGTTGGTAGGTTGCCCCTGCATTTTTGAGGCCAAAGGGCATTGCTGTATAGCAATATATGCTCCTTTCCGTGACGAATGCAGTATTTTCCTGGTCAACTGGGTGCATTTTGATCTGGTTGAATCCACTTGAGGCATCCATAAATGTTAGTAGTTCATGTCCAGCTGTAGCATCTACCATTGCAGCAATGGGGGGAGTGGGAATGGGTCTTTTGGACACGTTTTGTTGAGATCTGTGTAGTTTAAACAGACTCTTCACTTGCCATTCTTCTTTTGCACCACGACCACGTTGGCCAGCCATTCAGGGTACATTACTTCCCTGATCATTCCCATGTCTCAGAGTTTGTTCACCTCTTCGTTAATGATTGTATTGCGTTCAGGGACAAACTTTCTCCTTTTCTGCTGTACAGGCTTCAAGAAAGTGTCAATATTGAGTTTATGGGTAATAATATTAGCATCTATGCCAGTCATATCAAAATGAGACCAGGAAAAACATGAAGACTTACTCTTGAGAAAACTTACTAGTTCTGGTTTGACATTATCAGGGACATCAGATCCTACTTGTACGTACCTATCAGGGTACTTAGGGTTTTAATACTACTTGATCTATTTCCATTTGGGTTTCTGCCACATAAGTGCTTCTGACAGGTACTGTAATTGCTAAGTGAGAGACTTACCTACCTTGGAAGGTTTTAATGATTCAGTGTAATATTCTTGGTCAAACTTTTGTTCACCTTTAATGGTTGTTATTCCCCATTCTGTTGGTATTTTGACGCACTGGTGGTTGGTTGAAGGAATGGCTCTGACATTATGGATCCAAGGCCTGCCTAGGATTTTATTGTAGGATGAGAGGCAATCCAAGACTCCACATTTTTCATATGATGAGACTCCTTCAATGTAGGTTGGCAGGTAGATCTCTCCTAGAATGTTCTTGGTTTCACCATTGAATCCTACCAAGACATTTGACTTCTTTATGATCTGGTTCTCATCGATCATCATGGCTTTTAGGACATCAAGCATAATTAAATCGACTGAGCTGCCACCATCTACTAGGATTCTCAGGACACGTGCAGTGCCAATTTGCATAGTAATTAGCAGGCCATCATGATGGATGTCCGAGATTCCCTGTATATCAGTATCATCAAAAGTAATCTGAGGTAAATTTCTATGTTTAAAAGGAGATTTCATTTTTTACTCCCTAGCTATTTTATTTGCAGCTGAGCTAGTCAGGCCGCAAATCTTAGCTCCTCCATTGATGAATTTGACTTTATAGATTGGTGGTGCTGGGGGCATATCACGTTATGGTCATTCCTAATTCTTTCTTGATCCGTTGTCTTCCTTGTTCTTTGATGGCATTAAATCCTTCAGGTATCCTTTCTTTAGCAGGTGTTGGGTCCGGAAATCCGCAGATATCCCTAAACAATATCTTACCTTGGCCTGACTGTCAGGGTGTCAGGATGTCAAGCTATCAGGACACATGAAGATTGGCGCCAGGCTATAGAGAGGACAACGGTCAAAATATCAGGACGATATTAGACCAGGAAGTCATATTATAAGAAGAATATACGCGCAGTAATTAACAGCATTAATTAGGAAGATTCTGCAATTAAAGGCAGGAATTAAGGACGCAATAATGGACATTATTGTGGGTAATTAAGACGGAATATTTGGTATTAATGGAGAGATGATCCAGCCGTTCAGCACTGATATATAAGAAGCACTTGGAAATCATTCAAGGGGGACAATATATATTCAAGCATACAACATTCTCTTACAATACTTAAACTAATTACGATCAATTGTGCTAAATAGTCAATATAATAGTGAAATCCTCTCCTGGCTTGGTGCCCGTGGTTTTTTCCCATTTAAGGGTTTTCCACGTACAAAAGTTCTTGTCTTATTATTGTTCTTTTATCGTACTTTAATTCTCTTGCATTATTCCCTGTCAACCTAACTCACAGATTGTTTGATCTAGTTAACCCTGCCTAGACCTACCCTGACCTGATTTTGCCTTGCGCAAAATCCACACAAAATAATTGGCGCCCACCGTGGGGCATCTAGCTCTGTAAATCTTTTTTCCCAGCTTACAAAAATCCAAATAACCTACAAAAATGGCCCAGTCTACCGTTGAAGAACAATTGAACGCAGCACTCCAACTTATAGCTGAGTTGGAAAGCTTGAAAGAAAAAGTATCTCAAACCGAGGCTGGAATCCTTCAGTTAAGAGAATCTGAGTCAGCTCTGAAACAAAAAATTGGAGAAAATCCAGGGAGCAGGCTCCAAATTCCAGGAAGGAACACCATTTGCATCGATTATCAAAAACATTGATTTTTCTAGTTTTGGGAGCCCAAGTGGTTCTAAATTCGTCAATGCTGATGACAATGGTGAGCCAAACAATGACAAAGAAAAACCTGATGAATCTGCAGCAGCCATCATGATGGCGGTGGTCCAGGAAATCAAGAAGCTAAATGAAAAATTCGAGAAGATACCTGGAGTACCTGCCAGTTTAGAAGAGGTTGCCCCTGACAGCTATGCTGATTCACCTTTCATAGACGAAATAGAAAATGTGGACTTGCCCAAAAAGTTTGTGGTCCTGTCTATGAAAATCTATGATGGAACTACGGATCCACAGAATCATGTGGCCCCCTACAAATAGAAAATGTTAGCTGCATCCATTCCCAGCGAGTTCAGGCAAGTTTGCATGTGTAAGGGATTTGGAATAACCCTGACCGGACCTGCTCTGCAATGGTACATTAACCTGCCAACTGGGAGCATCCACTCATTTGCAGACCTGATCAACAACTTCAACCAGCAGTTTGTAAGCAGCAGGGAGTTGGAGAAGCAATCCAGTGATCTTTACAGGATTACACAGAAGCCTGATGAAACTCTCAGGACATTCCTAGCCAGATTCAACAAAGAGAAAGTATCTATTCCCAGGTGTGACGTTGGAACAGCAGTGGAGGCATTCAGGCAGGGGTTACTACCTCATAGTGACTTGTACAATGAGCTCACTAAGTATCCCTGCCATACTTTCGAAGGTGTTCAGGCCAAAACCTTTGCCTTTATCAGACTAGAAGAAGACAAGACCTATAAATTAGGATCATCCAGTGGATCAAAGGACTATGAAAAAGAGCGACAGGAAAAGCAACAAAGGAGGCAATTACAGACCTACTCCATATTCCAGGCTGGACCATTCAGAAGTCAACCTGGCACATGAATATCAAGGTAAGGCTAACGTTTTCCCACCTATTTCTGAGCATAACTTCAGTGTTGATATTGTAGGGTTAATCCAGAGGCTTGACAACATGGGACCAGTAGTCAGATGGCCCAGAAAGGTGGAGAATCCTAACCCTAGGAGAGATAACTCCAAATGGTGCGAATTCCACATGGACATTGGACACACGATGGATGATTGCTTTACCCTGAGGAAAGACGGGGCTTACCTGCTGAAATCTGGGTACCTGAAAGACCTGATTAAGACGAAAGGCAGGAATGCAGACCAGGGCAGAGAGAACCAGGAGCATAAGCAGGATATCAGCCTTCCTCCACCACTTCCAATCTATGAAGTAAAGTTCATATCTGTTGGATCAGAAATCTGCGGCCTGACCAGTTCAGCAGCAAAAAAGATAGCCAGGACACCAAGGATTGCATCACCCTGTAAACCAGATCACCTCCCAACAATCACTTTCAGTGATTGTGACCTGGTAGGCATCCCTGATGTTCATCATGATGGCCTGGTAATTTCAATGCAGATTGGAACCGCCACAGTAAGAAGGATCCTAGTAGATGGAGGCAGCTCAGTGAACTTGATCATACTTGACGTGATGAAAGCCTTGAAAATCAATGAGGATCAAATCACCAAAAAGTCCATCCTTTTGGTAAGGTTCAGTGAAGAAACTAGAAGCACATTAGGAGAAATCCATCTTCCAACCTACATTGAAGGAGTCTCATTCTATGAGAAATTTGGAGTCCTAGATTGCTTGTCA
This sequence comes from Silene latifolia, assembly GCF_048544455.1. Classification (NCBI taxonomy): domain Eukaryota; kingdom Viridiplantae; phylum Streptophyta; class Magnoliopsida; order Caryophyllales; family Caryophyllaceae; genus Silene; species Silene latifolia. The sequence goes on along the minus strand of NC_133527.1, from coordinate 170,663,731 downwards.
TCCTACAACGCAATTCTGGGCAGACCCTGGATTCATAATGTCAAGGTTGTGCCATCGACCTATCACCAGTGTATCAAGATACCAACGGATTGGGGCATAGCCACAATCAAAGGGGATCACAAGACAGCCCAAGAATGCTATACAACAGCCTTGAAACCTTCCAAGGCAGGTAAGTCCCTTCCATAGCAATTACCGTACCCTGTCAGGAGTACTTATGTAGCACCTCCCAGAATGGAAAGAGATCAGGTAATCCTAGACCCTGAGTACCCTGACAGGTATGTTCTAGTAGGATCTGATGCCCCAGATTGTGTCGGGCCAGAACTGGTAAAATTCCTTAAAAATAAATCATCTTGGTTTGCTTGGTCTTATTTTGATATGACCGGAATTAGTGATGATATAATTACACACAAACTTAATATTGATCCATATTTTAAGCCTCTACAACAGAAAAGACGAAAATTTGCAGCTGAAAGAAATGTCATAATCAACGAGGAAATGGAAAAACTCCTGGATATGGGAATGATCAGGGAAGTAATGTACCCCGAGTGGTTGGCTAACGTGGTTGTTGTGCAGAAGAAGAATGGAAAATGGAGAGTCTGTATAAATTACACAGACCTGAACAAAGCTTGCCCTAAAGACCCTTTTCCCTTGCCTCATATTGATGCCATGGTAGATGCAACAGCAGGACATGAGATGCTAACATTCATGGATGCCTCTAGTGGATTCAATCAAATAAAAATGCACCCTGCTGACCTGGAGAGTACTGCATTCATTACAAACCGAGGCATATACTGTTACACAGCCATCCCTTTCGGCCTAAAGAATGCAGGGGCAACGTACCAGTGCCTGGTCAACATGATGTTCAAGGATCAAATAGGTGATATCATGGAAGTCTACATAGATGACATGGTAGTAAAATCCAAAAATGCAGAAGATCATGTGAAGCATTTGGAAGTAGCGTTCCAAATATTGGAAAAATACAACATGAAGCTTAACCTTGTAAAATGCCACTTTGGAGTATCTAAAGGTAAGTTCCTTGGTTGGTGATGAGAGTGTCGTTGGGGCTCTCAATCAAACACATTTATATTCTCAACAAACAACTAGTTAGTGGTAAGTCGAGGTCGATCCATGGGACGGTGGTACTCAAATTATTCAATCTAATTATAGTTGTGCTTGGGGTTGTCACAATTGTAATGGGTTGAAGATTCTAATCTAATAGAAGCAATGGAAAGTAAAACAATAAATTAAAGGAAAGATGTAAACAAATGACTAAAAATGCTAGGATATCATGGGTTCATAAGGGATTCATGGGAAGTGATCATACAAACACGTTATCTACTAGATGCAAGCATTTATTGATGTGATGGGATTCAGTTAGTATATATCTTACAATTCCTAAGAAGGTTTGGATCTCGGAGCCGAATCGATTAGATTGTACAACACCTACAAGTCGACTTAGTCCTTCCTATTCAACTATATGCATGGTCTAATGAGCCTCGAGTTGGTTTATGTCTTACAAGTCTCATTGAAAAGATAAGTGATGGGTAAAAAATGCAAGGATTCATAGGCTCGCATTTCATTAAACATAACATGTGCATAAGTTGAAATCACAACAAGCGAGCAAATTAATTATGGAGACATATTAGATTACGCATGAATCATTCCCCATGTTTATTTCCCCTAACTCCCCATTAATCCTAGCTAAATGACTACTCACTCATAATCAAGTTTAACATGTTAGTAAGGTTGTCAATCATACTAACAAAGCAAAACATGATGAATAAATGATGTGATTAACAATAATTAAACAAGAGTAAAAGAGATTATACCTATGAAGATGATTCCAAATAATAAAGCAAAGAATAAAAGAAGAGAACTTGATTGATTGATGAAGAGTTGTCAATTCTCCAATAATAACCCAATAATCTTCAATTACCCAATAATAAACTTGAACAATAATTAAGAAAAGATTAATGTGTAATTTTGTGGAATGATTTAGATAAATCTATTCTAAGCTACTCCTAATCTAATCTAAGAAAGCTTGATTTAATCTAAGGAAACTTGATCCTTTGATTATTACATATGGAGTATATATTGGTACATCATTAGGTTAAGCAAGGGTAGATTAGTAAATAGCATTGCTAAGTGTTGAGTAGGGAAATGCTCCTCTCGAAGGAGATGCGCATATCTTAGGACTGGGATGCGCGGATCCACAAACAGACTATTCTGGAAATGACACTGCAGCTTGGGACGAGCGGATTGGTCTCGGGACGCGCGAATCCCGGGACAACTTGTCTATTTGAGCTCGGATTGTAAAACGGACGTCATTTCCTCATCCGGACTCCTATTGGAGTGATTCAAAAACCTAGACCACTTGATTTTTCGATGCCGTTTCATTTAGCATACTTTCAGAGCCAAAGAAATAATTCTTGGTTTGAGTTCCGAGCAATTTCTTCTTGCAATGGCTTCCTTCTCGTCATCCTTACTTTTAAACCTATGATCCTTCTATATACTCTTTATTCCTACATCCTTGGTCATCATTCTTGCCTTCTCTTTATACTAGTCCATCCAATATCATCAAAAAGCTTCCAAATATCCACGGGAGAGGGGGAATTCCACCTCATTATCTTCTTTTCTACAAAACATATACAATGCAATAGAAAAACCAAATAGGAAGGAATTGACGGATAAAATGGCCATGAAATGTTACAATAGTATGCAAAATAGGTTCAATTAGGGGACTAAATGTGCGCAATTAAGAGTCACATCAAATATCCCAAAACCGAACCTTTACTCGTCCCGAGTAAAGAGGTGACTAGAACTAGACCTTTATTTAAACTATCCTACTAATATAACCGACGTGAGACAAATAGCGGGTCTCACTCCTCCCCTTCAACTCACAACAAGACAACCATGAGGTAGGATGACTTCTTGCAAGGCAAGGTGGGGCTTGCCAAAATGACGATACATCCAAGCATTAAAGCACACAAAACAAGTAATGGATGCATCTACAAAAATGAATGGCCACTTTCCTCATCTAAGTGGCGGAAATTATCTACAAGGGAAGCAATCTAAGGGTACACATTCCATCATAGATATGGTTTCTTAAAACTACTAAGCCTAGAAGGATACCAATAAATCACCTCCAAGTTGTGTCAAGTTAGGGTACCTTTGTCCTCAATCGTTAAATGCTTTTGTCAAGAGTAGACTCCCTATGGTGTTAGAAATACTGGAGGATCGCGGAATTCTCCTTCTTACCTAGACAAGAAGAAGGGTCGTCCCCTCTCTACCATGCACAAAAGTGGATACGATGGAAAAAGGGATCAATAGAATTTGAGTTTCATATGGGAGTTTGCTTTGTTGTTGTTTTTCCCTTCCAATTTCTTGTGGCATTTGATTTTTTGAGAACATTTCTTTTTGCCCCTTTCTTTTGATGTTTGGCATTTCAATACTTGACAATTTTTCAACTTTTTGCATTTTTGAACATTTTCAAAGTTACCCCATTTGTAGTGAGGGTGCTTATATTTGAAGCATAGGAGTCTATTTTTGCTCCTATTTTCTTTTTGATGCAATTGCAAAATTTTTCAACTTTTTATTTCATTTCTTGAACTCAAATTTTGAACAATTTTTGTGCCCATTCCCTTTGATGATAAAATGTGGTAGAACATGGATGATAGAAGGTTGCATGGTTTCAATGGTCACCTTGGAATAAACGGTAGCCAAGGAGTTATCACACCACAAGGTACTCTTGACTAGGCCTTAATCCATGGGTCAAAGGATACTAGCATGACACATCCTAGGGTGTTTTACAAGCATTATAACAAGCAAAGTCTTAAGAAAAAAAGATATCTACAAGGGCCTTATATACACTTGTCAAGCTTCCCAAATAGATGTTTCCACAAAAATTTTCTAACCATGCAAACTACATGCCATGATGCAACTAACATATATACATCCTAATGCATATGCTTCTACCAACTAGTATGCCAAATAATCTAAATGCAATCCTAAATTCACATTGTTTATACCGCATTAATAAAAATAAAGCCACATAGTCATTAACATAAAGAGGAAAAAGAAGATTGGAAAGATCATACCATGCAGTATTCTATATCCTCATGTCTCGGATGTGGCGTTGTCGATCAATGTGAAAAAGGATGAACAAATACAATATATACAAAACAATACATGTTTTTGGATTTTTGAAATTTTCAATTTTTTATGGTTTTTATGATTAATGAAATAAAAAGACATGTTTTTGTATTTTTCAAACAATTTCAATTTTTATCATTTTTGGAATATAAATTCTCATCCCCCACTTTATTTTGGACATTGTCCTCAATGTACATGTAGGAGTAGTAATGAAAAAGAAAGTACATGTTTTTTGGATTTTTAAAGTTTTATGGAAATTAAAGTACTAATGCAATGGTATGATATGAATGAATGCATGCTCTAACTAAATGCAATTCTATATGGCATATTAACAAATGAATGCAATCTAAACTACACTATATGATGTATGTTCTTCACATATGATCAAACCTTCCGAAACCGATTTAAGCAAAATTTCTAGTGTAGAAAGGAATAGGTTTGGTCATTAGTGACTATGTATGAATTCTAGTCTGTATGCAACTAACTACATGAATCATGTGAGATATAATACAATGCAACCTATACTATATGAACTAACTAATATAAATGCAGCGCAATATGAAATATAATACAAATGCAAGCCTAAACTATATGATATATGTATGCCGCTTCATGGTTTAACCTCCCCAAATCGATTTTAAACATTATTGCTAATGTAGGAAGAAAGGGGTTTAATCATAAGGCAACTACATAAATGCAACTATACATGAGTGATAGGGAAAGAAAAGGGTTCTTACAATCATTGTAGGAGATGAAGATGGTAGATAGGAAAGCTTTTCCTTTTTCCTTGTCTTTCAATCCGCGCGGATTGGACTCGGGATGTGCAGATTTCCAAAAATTTCGACCCAACACCTTTTTAATGATAACAAAGGTGCTCACAAGCCCAAGATCTCCATTTTCTTCATTTCTATACATTTTCCATCTTCTCATTTTCATTAATTTCCTTCAAAAAGCTCAATTAAAATATGAGATCCCTCCCTCTCATCTCTACCACTTTTACTATTGCACTCAATGGCAATACTCATGGGTTTTTCAAAGGAGAGCGTGGGTTAAGGCAAGGTGACCCCTTGTCTCCTTTATTATTTACCTTATGCATGGAATATTTGAGTAGATTACTAGAGGTAGTCTGCAATGGGCCAAGCTTCACTTACCATCCTTTATGCAAAAGCCTCAAATTGTCCCATTTGATGTTTGCTGATGACCTTCTCTTATTTTGCAAAGGGAATATGGCATCAGTGTTTACTTTGGTTGGGGGATTTGACTGCTTCACTTGAGCTAGTGGTTTGCATATTAATACTTACAAGACTGATATAGTGTTTATTGGTGTTCACTATGAAGTGGAGGAGGTCATATTGAGCAGGACTGGTTTCAATAAGGGCAAGTTACCTTTTAAGTATTTAGGGGTTAACATTTCTCATAGGAAACTATCAAAACTTGACTGTTCCTTGCTGGTGGAGAAGATGATTAATAGAATTATGGGTTGGAATAAGAGGAAAATTTCCTACACAGGCTGACTGGTTTTGGTCAAATCTGTCTTGGCTACTTTGGACAATTATTGGGCGCAAATTTTTGTGCTTCCTGCAGGAGTGATGGACAGAATACAAGCCCTGTGCAGGAACTTCCTGTGGAAAGGGCCTGATAGTTATTCTAAGGCACCTCTCATCTCTTGGAGGATTGTTTGCTTACCTACTATTGCAGGTGGTCTGGGTGTCATTGATAACAAGGTCTGGAATTTTGCAGCTGTAGGGAAGTTAGTCTGGTTGATAGCTTCTAAGAAGGACATCCTTTGGATTAAGTGGATTGACAAAGTTTATTTGAAGGGTAGAGACTGGTTTGATTACCAACCTAGTCCTAACAGCTCTTGGGCTTGGAGACAGGTCTGTATGGTTAAGGGGAAGTTTGCAGGAGGTTACAGTAATGGCCAGTGGAAAGGTAAGGATGGGTACTATACTATTGAGGATGGTTATGAGTAGCTCAGGCAGGGTAATGATCTTAAAGTAGCCTGGTATAACATTGTTTGGAGTAGACTTAGAAAGTGATCTTCCCAAGATTTGGAGTTCCTAGAGCGATTATTAGTGATGGTGGATCACATTTCCATGAGAAGAAACTTGCATCTCTCTTGACAAAGTATGGTGTTCAACATACGACCGGCTTAGGATACCATCCTCAAACGAGTGGTCAAGTTGAAGTTTCCAATAGAGAGATCAAACAAATCCTTGAGAAGGTTGTTAACAAGACCCGTAAGGATTGGAGCATGAAGCTTGATGACACTCTTTGGGCTTATAGGACGGCCTATAAGACACCCATAGGAGCTTCACCTTACAAATTGGTCTATAGAAAGGCTTGTCACTTGCCACTTGAATTCGAATACAAAGCCTTTTGGGTAATCAAGACTCTCAATCTTGATCTCAAGTTAAGTGGCGAGAAGAGGATCTTGCAAATTGAATAATTGGAGGAATTCCGGCTTCACTCTTATGAAAATGCAAGGATCTACAAAGAACGAACCAAATTGATTCATGATAAGAGAATCAAACAAAAGGCCTTGCACAAGGGAGACAAAATTCTTCTATTCAACTCTCGATATCAGATCTTCCCCGGAAAGTTGAACTCACAATGGACGGGTCCCTTCGTAATCACAAATGTTGGAAAGTATGGAGACTTTGAGCTAATGTCGGAATATGGGAATCGGCTCAAAGTCAATGGTCAACGTATCAAGCCTTATTATGAAGGAGCTTTTGTAGGAGAGGTTGAGGTCACTCGCCTTGAGCCTCTCCCACCATGATTTATGCATTGAATAGGAGGAGAGTTTGGTGGAGTCCTCCCTAAACCACCACTTGTAAATATACTAACCCACTTACTTGCATTCTAACTTCATTGCATTGCGTTCTATTTTCTTGCACAATTTTGACATGAGAGTAAGTGAGGGAGGGTTACTAATCAAGTGTGATGTGTGAAGGATTCGAAAATTCAAGTGTAAGGAAGCTTGGAGCAAGCTTAAGAAAGAGAAGGAAGGAAGAAAAAGAGCAAAAAGGTGGATCCCCACGAGCTGGGCTCGACTCGTGGGAGCTGGAGCAAAGCTAAAAAGAAAATTTTTCACTGGGCGAAAATCTGGGCGTTCTAGGATCTGGACGGACGTCTCATGCCTCAGGACGGGTGGACCATCTTTAGGTCTGGCGTCCCTTTATGCATTTCAAGAAAATTTTTCACTGGGCTGAAATCTGTGCAGATCAACCTACGGACCCACGTCCCTGCCGGCCTCTAAAAATACAACTTTTTTGCTGTGTTGAAATCTGGCGTCCCACGGCTGGGGCGGGCGACTCATACACCAGGATGGGCGGGCCGACTCTAGGCCGCACGTCCCACTCTGCTCATGCGAAATCTGCAAAAAGAAGGAGACGTCCGACTCCTCCTTCAGTCCGCGCGTCTCCCTCCCGTGATACTCCTCTTTTTAACTTCAAACCACTCTTTCCACCACACATATCAAGCCACATCAACTCCTCTCACTTAGTAAACCCAAAATTCCCTCACAAAAATGCTGCCGATTTGGCGCAGCAGCGGGCTGATCTGAAGGAGCGTGTGGTGGAGCTGAAGACTGAGCTTGCTGTCAACAAGAAGAAGCTGAAGGAGGGGGCTGATCAGCTGGCTCACACTCAAGCGGTATGCAACACTTTCTCTGACTCCCTCAAACGCTCTGATGAGAAGATCAGCGAGCTGATCTCCCTGGCCACCAATGTTGTTGCCTATGCTACCTGGCGGGGAAAAATCAGCGGGATGCGTGCTGCTCTTAAGGAGGCTCCCACCCAGTAAGCTATAGAGGAGGAGCAGAAGCAGCTGGAGATGCTTTACCCCACCCAACCTTATCTGAGTGCGCTGATGCCTGAAGTTGGGGAGGTGAATTCTCCTGCATTGGCTGAGCAAGCCGGGAGTGACGGGAATGTCCCGGATGCTTTGTGACGGAGCTCAGGAAGCTATGGCAGCTGAGGATGTGCAAGCTGGTGTGGTACCTGAAACGGGAGGTCATCAGGCAGAGGAGATACCAGAGGTGGAGGTCATTAATGTGACCGATAATTAAGTTGTTTTTCTTTTTATCAATGAACGTTTTGGCAGTCTGGCCCAGAGGTGGCAGACTTGTAAGTTTAAAACTCTCTTTTTGTGGTTGCTCCACCAAGGTGGCGGTTAAAACTAAGGGGCCGTATTTTGGAATACCCTTGCCGCGGTTTTGGCAAGGTTTAATTTATATCTTGTGCTTGTTTCTTAGATTCCATTAGTTTAGGAATTTGCCGTGTCAGCCTGCTTTACTGATTTAGGCTAGTCCTGTCATCCTTAGAAGGCTGACGTTCTGACTCAGCTAGCTGCCGTGTCAGCCTGATGGCTGATTTAGGCATATGCCGCAATGTAGGGAGGAGTGGCCGTGTCAACCTAAGAGCCTGATTTAGACCAGCCTGGTCAGCCTGAAAAGGCTGATCCAGACTAAGCTAGCTGCCGTGTCAGCCTCATGGCTGATTTAGGCGTATGCCGCAGTTTTGGACTACTTAACCTTGTTCATGACGCAAGGTGTGTTCATCACGCTTTAAGCCAACAGGGGCGTAATTTAGGCAAGTTTATCGTCATTCTAGGACCAATGGGACGCTTCAGGATTCTGGTAGCGCAGATATCCCTACGTTCCATGTTCGTGTGCATGTATGCTGGGGCCCTGATTAATTGCGATTAGTGCGAGCTACGTCCAGGGGGTGGTATCAGGGGTAGCTGGGTAAGCGTTTTTAGTCACAACCAGGCTCCCTTTCGTATGTTCCACAGTCCGCCTGGTGAGGGTGCTCCTTGTGGAGAAAATAGGTTAGGCATGTTGGAGTGCCATGTGCCTTGTCACCCCGCGTTGGTAGTTGACAGTCCTGCTAGACATCCTTTCAAAGTACCATAGACACTAGGATTCAAAGTGATGTACTTAGAGAAGCCTGAAAATAAGAAAATCTATTAAAATGATGTGAAGTACTTGTCACCATCTCATGGGGTACCAGAGCAATTGTGGTCCCAGGACGCTGCCAGACCACACCATCTGCTAGTAGTTTAAAGTTTTAAAAGAGCTAGAGACACCAGAAATAAAAGTGAAATTGGCAGTATGCCTACAACCGGATTTTTATTTTAACTTTAAAAATGATTTGGCTTTTCATAGTACACCATTCTGAAAGCTAAAGTCTACTTATTATTAAAAGTAATATCTCTTCAGGTGAAGTATGTTCCATGGGCGTTGTATGATTTGACTGTCCATAGTCATCAGTCTGTATGCACCATGGCCAACAACTCCTTATACCTGGTATGGTCCTTCCCATTTGTAGGCGAATTTGCCTGCTTTTCGATTCTTGGTGTTTTGAAACACTTCTTGGAGAACCAGGTCTCCTACCTCCAAGAGCCTGACTTTCACATTCTTGTTATAACTCCTGGCCACTGACTGTTTGTAGGCAGCCAGACGGATTTTTGCGCTTGCTCATAGCTCGTCAATTGTGTCCAGGCTTCTGATCATCTCTGCATTGTTCAGTTCCCCCGTCATATTTTCATACCTGTGAGTGGGAACTAGAACTTCTGACGGAATGATCGCTTCGCGCCAAACACCAGTGAAGGGTGTTTGACCTGTTGTTATCTTTGGTGTCGTTCTGTCCGACCATAATACTAGTGGCAATTCATCTGCCCACTTTCCTCCTAACTCCTGTAACCTCCTTCTCAGATTGTCCATGATGATTTTGTTGCTTGATTCAGCTTGCCCATTGGACTTCGGGGTCCTAGGTGCTGACTTTTTTAGGGTGATATTCCACCTGGCACAGTATCCCTCGGTGTCGTTGGATATGAATTGTGAGCCATTGTCATATATGATTTCTGATGGGATACCAAACCTGCAAATGATGTTTCGTTTTATAAACGAAATGACCTGTTTATCTTTTACTTCTGTGAATGCTTCTGCCTCTATCCACTTGGAGAAGTAGTCTGTCATTGCCAGCATCCAGGTTCTGTTTCCTGTGGCTTATGGCAGAGGTCCTACTATGTCCATGCCCCATGCCATGAATGGCCAGGGAGAAATGATAGGGTGCCTGGGTTCTGCTGGCTAATGGATCATTGGTGCTGAGCACTGGCAGGCGTCACATTTGCGTGCATACTCTGCTGCATCTGCCTTCATTGTAGGCCAGTAGTATCCTTGCATGAGGGCTTTATTTGCCAGACTCCTACCCCCTGCATGGTTTCCACATTCGCCACTATGGAGAGCATGTAACACAGTCTGTGCTTCTTTCTTTTCCAGGCATCGTAAGTAGGGGCCTGCCAGTGATTTTCTGAATAATATATCATCAATGAGTATGAAACTGGAGGCCTTCACTCTGAAAGCTCTCACTTCTTTCATGTTGTCTGGCAGCTTGTTATGACGCAACCAGTCTAGGTAAGGTGTACGCTAATCCTAGTCATCTGCCTGCTCAGATGTTTGATCAGGTGACTGTGAGCTCTTACCTTCCTCTGTAACTACCTGGGTTCCTTCTCCATTCTGTGGATCCTCCAGTTCTCCTTTGTCTACCTCATCTGCCTTCTGGATGGAAGGCTCCAGCATGTGTGCTATTGGAATGCTGGATAGCTCTGTTGGTTTAAATGTTGCCTCCAGAGTTGCCAAGGCATCCGCTTCCACATTTTGATCTCTGGGGATCTGCTTAAGGTTGCAAGTTGCGAATTTTTGTTTTAACTCCTTTGCTATTTTCAAGTATGCAATCATCTTTGAGTCTCTAGCTATGAACTCATCATTTACGTGGTTGACTATTAGCAAAGAGTCACTGGATATGTGCAGGTGCCTGACCCCTAACTCCAGAGCTAGCTTCATTCCCAATATCAAGGCCTCGTATTCTGTTTCATTATTGGTTGCCTTGAATTCACATCTTACTACTTACGCTGTCAGGTCTCCCTGTGGTGATCGTAGGATTAATCCCACACCTGCCCCCCTTTGGTTGGAGGCTCCGTCAATATGCATCTGCCAGACTTCTGCCTCCTTGCTTCCCTTTAAGGTGAGGATCTCCGTATCTGCGGTTCTGGATGGTCAAATGAAGTCGACACGAAGTCGGCCAGTGCTTGCGATTTGATTGTTGTTCTGGGGTCATACTGGATATCGTACCCACTGAGGTGTACAGACCATTTTGACATTCTGCCTTATAGTTCAAGCTTCCTCATGATAGATTTTAGCGCGTAGTTGGTCACGATATGTATGATGTGGGACTCAAAATAGGGGCGCAGTTTGCGAGATGCTACTACCAATGCTAGTACTAATTTTTCAAGAGATGTGAACCTGGTCTCTGCCGGCAGCAGAGACTTGCTCACGTAGCATACTGGCTTCTGCTCTTTTTCCTGCTCTCGACTGCAACAAAGACTCACTCGCCACCTCTGTGACGGCCGGGTATAAGAATAGTGGTTCCCCCAAGGCCGGCTTCAACAAAGACGGGGGGTCGCCGAGGTAGTGTTTTAGCTCTCTGAAGGCTTGCTCGTGATCTGAGGTCCATTCAAACTTCTGGCTTTTCCTTAGTATGTCGTAAAACAGCCTGCATTTGTCTGAAGATCTTGAAATGAACCTGTTCAGGGCTGCTACCTTTCCAGCTAGTCTTTGAACATCCTTAGGCTTTTCAGGTGATTCTAGTTGTAAGACAGCTTTGATCTGCTCGATGCTGGCCTCTATCCCTCTTTGAGTTACAATATAGCCTAAGAATTTGCCAGAATATACTCTGAAGGTGCATTTAGAAGGGTTTAGCTTCATTTTGTATTCCCTGAGGGTGTTGAATGTTTCTGCCAGATGCCGCATGTGATCTTTGGCCTTCTCTGATTTCACCACCATGTCATCAATATACACCTCCATAGTTCTTCCTATCTGCTCTTTGAACATTCGGTTAACTTGACCTTTGATATGTGGAGTCTGCGTTCTTTAGGCCGAATGGCATGACGTTGTAGCAATATATTCCTCTTTCGGACATGAATGTCGTCTTCTCTTGATCTGCAGGATCCATCTTAATCTGATTGTATCCACTCCATGCGTCCAGGAATGTCAACATCTCATGTCCAGCTGTTGCGTCCACCATTGCATCAATATGAGGCAGCGGGAATGGATCTTTGGGGCATGCTTTGTTGAGGTCGGTGAAGTCCACACATACTCTCCACTTTCCATTCTTCTTTGGCACAACCACTACGTTAGACAACCATTCTGGATATTTTACTTCTCTTATTTTCTTTGCTGCCAGTAGGCTATCTACCTCTTGGTTGATCACTTTGTTTCTTTCCGCTGCAAACTTTCTTCTTCTCTGCTGGATGGGTTTACACTTTGGGTCCACACTAAGCTTATGCGTTATGATGGACGGATCTATTCCTGTCATGTCATCGTGTGACCATGCGAAACAAGCCATGTTATCTTGTAGGAACTTGATTAGTTGCTGTCTCATGCTTCCTGTGCATCCTGCTCCAATGAGCACGGTTTTTTCTGGGTGCAGCTTGTCCAGGTTGATTTGATCCAGCTCTTCTGCCAGGGGTTCGATGTATTCGTCCTGGACAGGCTGTTTCTGTAATTGCTATGCGGGAGGGCTGGCAGTGCATTTAAGTGCCTTCTTATAGAAGCCTCTAGCTTCCCCCTGATCTCCCCTTAATTTTTTTACTCCCCATGGTGTGGGGAACTTTATGCACTGGTGATATGTTGAGGGGACCGCCTTCATCTGGTGCAGGCATGGTCTTCCCAAGATGACATTGTAGGTGGAGGGGCCGTCTATAACCAGGTACCTGACTTGCTTGTTGACTCCTCCCACATAGGTTGGGATGACTATCTCGCCCAGTGAGCTGGCTGTTTCCCCGCTGAAGCCTACTAGCGGAATAGTCTTCTTCTGCAAATCCTTCTCGCTGGATCCCATGTTTTCTGTGGTTTTCATCATGATTAGGTTGACCGAGCTTCCTGTATCTACCAAGACCTTCCTAACTGTGCAATTGGCCATTGATAAGGTGATAATAAGTGCGTCGTGATGTTCTCGTTCGTCGTATGTATCTCCTTCATCAAAGCTGACTGCTGGCAGGTCGCTGTGAGAAATTCTGCAAGAATTGGTTGGCCTGTCTCCTTTGGTCTCGGTGGCACGTCTCTTCGCTGCTGAGTATGTCAGCCCGCTTAAGTCTGAGCCGCATGTTATTACGTTTATGATTTTGGTGCATGTGAGTGGGTTTGCAGGCTTGGCGGAGCCTACCTTATCCTGCTGCTTTCCCACACGTGGTAATAGGTGGCTCAGCTTTCCTTGTTCGTACAAGTGCTTGATCTCTCTTCGTAACGTGTAGCAATCCTCAGTATTGTGCCCAATATCACGGTGGAACTAACACTTCTTCTTGCTATCCTTTCTCCATGCATGCTCTCCTACTGGTGGGTTGGGCCACCTGACTCCATCTCCCATCTCCCTGAGTGCCTTCAAGATTCCCCCGATACCTGTAGTAAATCCATACTCTGCCAGAGTGGGGAGTTGCTGATTTTCCTCGATTCTGTTGACTCCCCTTCCATATGGTCTCACCCTCATCCTTCTTGCTTTGGTGGTTTGCTTTCTTCCCGATTTCTCCACTACCGAGGTAGTCTGAAATACTTGGCGTGCTAAGTAAGTCGCTCTGTTAGAATATCTTCCTCCATTCGATTCGCGGTGCACCGCTTCTCTTAGATCGCCTCGAAACTATGGCGGGGATGCATAGTTAGCTGCTTGTATAGGTCGGAGTCGTGGTGAAGGCCTCTTCTAAAGGCTTCTCTCTTTGTTGAGACATCGCACTCTCGTCTCGCTACCTTCTCATTGTTGAACCTAGTATTGTATTCGCCAATGCTCTCTCCCCGCCCCCTGGATGATTAAATACGGATCTCCCCGCGTGCTTCGTGGTTTTCTCGCGCTTTGCGAACTGTTGAGTAAATACGTTCACCAATTCAGCAAATGTAGAAATTGACCTGTTGGGTAGGCTCACAAACCATCGAAGTGTCGGTCCTGTTAGGGTGGACCCAAACCCTTTGCACATGCAAGCCTCCTTAACTTGCCCTACAGCTGTTACTGTCATCATCTTCTGCTTGTACTGGCTTATATGATCAAAGGGATCTGCTGTGCCGTCGAAGATGAGCATATTTGGATTTGTGAATCCCTTTGGCATGGCTGTGATGGATATGGTGTCCACGAATGGCGAGTCGGCATAGTTGTCTAGTGCTGCTTTCTCGAGTGGGGATGGCAACCCTGGGACCCTGCTTAGTATTTCTTTTAACTCAATCTTCTTGATTTGTTATCTTTGCTGAATACGGGTCCGCCCGTTTGGTACTTTCTTTGTTCAATGTCTTGCCTCCCGATCCGAGCTCTTGAAGATTCGATGTGTACCAGCTGCTAGAGGAGTTGTTGTAACGACTGTCCCCTGCTGCCAGTCCATTTGTTGGTTTGACTCGGATCCTGCTCCAGGTGTCTGATCGATCGTGGCGAGTATGCTGATGGGGATGTCACCTGCTCGTACTTCCACACAGCTGTCCGCAGGCTAATTACCCGGCGTGAGGTATCCCAGCCCTTGTGGGGTTATCCTTCCATCTGATGGTATTGTGGACAGATCCAATCTGGTTATCAGTTCAGCCGGTATCTGTCGAAGTGGATTCCTGCTGCCTGATGCCCCCTGCGTCAGATCTACTAGTGGAGACCTTCCCACGTCTACCCTACTCGCTGGGGTGGCAGACTGCTGTTTCAGGATATCTATCTGTGCCCAGAGCTCTCTGTCCCTTTTTCTTGCTTCAGCTTCAGCTTTCTTCTAGTCTTCTCTCATGTTTTCCATGGCTTTCTGGAGATTCTCTACGCCAGTGAGCAAGATTAGTGTGGGACTAGGTGGTGGGGTGAGGCCTGAGCTTGACGTTCCTTTATCCGATCTGGACTGGGTTGCGACAGCAGGAGTCCTAGGAGGTAGAGAGGTTTTTGCTGTAGGTATGATTCTTGAGGTGTGTCCCGGAGCCTGTGTAGCCACTGTTGATGCCGGATTTTGAGTAGAGGGTGGTGGTGGCGATGGCTGTCTGCTCCCTGACACGGCGTCTGATGCTTGCTTATCCATTGTGTATCTAGAGTATCAATGATTGACGACCACAATGCCCCATGGTAGGCGCCAAACTGTTTAGGTATTTTTTACCAAGTTGATTGATTAGGGTCAATGCAGTCTTACTCGTTGGTTGATTATATAATTGTTCGTATGTTGATAAGTAAATAGAAAAATAACTACGTAATGTAAATTGACACGTGAGATTTGGTGACGCGGAAAACCCAATGTGGGAACAACCGCGGGAGGGACGGTACCCTGCCAAATATTGCACTACTTGAATAGGAGGATGATTACAATTGAGGCGTAAAGCTAATCCTGCTGGCGCTAGGCGTCAGGCTTGCAAGATCTTGGACGGATGTATATTTGAATATAATAATATGCTAATGCCGTGGTGTTGATGTGTTCTTGAATGTGAATGTGTGAATATGTGGATGTGTTGAATGTCCTTCTTGATTTGCTTCCTTGGCTATTTATAGGGTGAGAACCCTAGATATGTCCTACTTTGATTATGGAAAGGGAATATAATTTCTATAAGAACTCTTTCCAAACTCGGCCGCCTTTCCCAATTCTCCCTGATCTCCCTAACTTCTCCCTAACTTCTCCCTGACTTCTCTTTCCTTAATCCGGACGCCTTCTACGATGGGCCCCTGATCTTCTCTCAGCCCGTTTCCCCTTTTTCCCATTACGGTCTTCCTTCCTCCTTATTACTCCTCCCATAACCTTTTATTTTAGTTTAATCAAGTTAATTTACCAATTTAGTTTAGTAGATCTTCCGAATCAAGTTGTAGTTACTCAATTCAATATTAATCAAATCTTAATTCCTCTTTAATCATTCAAGTGTTCGTAGATTTAGTTGGGTAATTTGAAGACTATTTGGGGTTTTTTGAAGACTTGACAATTATTCATCATCCATCAAGTTATTCTTCTATTATTCTTTGCTCTTTATTTGGATCATCCTTAAGTTGGTACAATCCTCTTTACCCTTTGCTTAATTAATTATTGCTTTACTCATTCACCATGTTTAACCTTGTTAGTATGATTGACACCCTTATTAACTTGTTTACCATGACCATGAGTGAGTAGTCTTCTAGCTAGGGTTAATGGGGGATTAGGGAAACTAAACATGGGGGTAGATCCATACTTGAATTTAATATGTTTTCATAAAGAATGCTTGCTTGTTGTAGTTTCAACTTATGCACATGTTATGCTTGATGAATTGCTTGATTGACAACCTTGCATGAATCTCTTATCCTTTCAACAAGACTTGTAAGATATAAACTAACTCAAGGCTTGTTAGACCATGCATATAGTTGAATAGGAAGAAACTAAGTCGATTTGTAGGTGTTGTACAGTCTTGACCGACTCGGCCCCGGGACCCAAATCTTCCTAAGAATTGTAAGACATAAACTAACTCGATTCCACTACGACAATAACTTTATTGCATCTATCTAAACATATTTGTATGATCATTACCACGAATCCCCTATGAACCCATGACACCCTAGTGTCTTTCATTAATTGTTTACATCCCTATTTACTTTAGCTTGCTTGGTTTTTCCTTTCATTTTAGTAGTTTTGATAACCATCTCAACCCAAACATAATTGCGACACCCTAAGACTTAGCCACTTGCAAATCGGTAACTTGACTCAATACCCGTCCCTTGGGATCCGACCTTTACTTACCTCTCTACTAAGGGTAGTTTGTAGAGTTTATAAATATTATTTTGAACGGTTAGCTTAGATGACAAAGTTTCAAACCGTATCAAGATGTCTGTCCTATCTGAGCTTTTCGCTCAGGTTGACTTAATGAATGCTAAGTTTGCTTACGATTCATCTAAATTTAACTGCAATGCAATTCTGAACGAATATAAGGAATTTGACTTGAGAGACTACCCACCTCACCTAGCCAAATAACTTGACAAACGCAAACTTAGAACACCCATCATTGAGGAGACCGATCCCATCAACGTAGGGACCAACAATGCACCTGAAGAACTTAGGATAGGGACCCCCCTTGACCCCTCAGAAAGACAACAATTCATCGATCTCTTGCACGAATACAAGGACGTATTCGCATGGTCCTATAAAGACATGCCTGGGATCGACAGATAGATTGTAGAGCACAGGATACCCGTTAAGCCTGGAGCTAAACCCGTGAAGCAAAAGTTGCGCCGTATGCGCCCTTAGTGGGCCCTGAAAATCAAGGAAGAGGTAGACAAGCAATTTAAAGCCGGATTTATCAAAGTTTTCAAATATTCCGACTGGGTGGCCAACATAGTCCCCGTACCCAAGAAAGATTGGAGAGTTCGGGTTTGCATCGACTTCAAGGACCTAAACAAAGCAAGTCCAAAAGAAGACTTCCCTCTACCACATGTTAACATCTTGGTAGACAAGACCGCCGAGCACGCCCTATTATCATTCATGGACAGTTATGCTGGGTACAACCAAATCAAAATGGCTAAGGAAGACATGCACAAGACTGCATTCACTACGCAGTGAGGTACGTATTGCTACACTGCCATGCCCTTCGGCCTAATCAACGCTGGAGCAACCTATCAAAGAACCGCCACCACCCTCCTAAACGACAGGATGCATAAGGAAGTGGAGGTATACGTCGATGATATGATCGTCAAATAAAAAGAGCGAGACGGCCACATCAACGGCCCTCGAAAATTCTTCGCTCGCCTTTGAAAATAAAACATAAGACTAAATCCTCAGAAGTATGCATTCGAGGTCACCTCCAAAAAACTCTTGGGACACATCGTCAGAAAAAGAGGCATCGAAATCGATCCCACCAAAATCAAAGCTCTCCAACAAATGCCTCGGCCTAAGAATGAGAAGGAGATTCGGGGATTTCTCGGTAAAGTCCAATACATCAGCCGCTTTATAGCCAAGCTCGCTATAATTTGTGAACATATCTTCAAGAAGCTCTGCGTCACCGATCACACTGATTGGGACGATGACTGCCAAAAGGCCTTCAACAGGATAAAGGAAATCATATCCAAGCCTCCTGTGCTCATGCCGCCACAGTAGGGAATTCCCTTATCTTTATACCTGACCGTCACCGACACGGCCATGGGAGCAATGTTAGCACAAACAGTCGACGACGAAGAATGAGCCATCTACAACATCAGCAAAAATTTCATCGAATATGAAACCAGATACACCCAACTGGAGAAGACATGTCTCGCCCTGGTTTGGTCAACAAAGAAGTCGCGACATTATATGCTCAGCTACATGGTTCATATCTACTCCAAGATGGACCCCGTCAAATACATCTTCGAAAAGCTCGTGAGAAACGAAAGGTTGTCCAGGTGGACACTCATGCTATCCGAATTTGACATCAAATTTGTACCCCTCAAGATTATCAAGGAAAGGGTTGTCGCCGATTTCCTAACAGAAAATCCCGTCAATGAGGATCCAACAACCGACACATGGTCACTCCCTAACGAAGACATCCTCTGTGCAGACACCGACGCATAGGACCTATACTTCGATGGTGCATCAAACCTGAGAGGCTTCGGGGTAGGAATCCTTCTAATATCACCGGAAGGGGGACACGTTCCGATCTTATTCTAACTAGACTTCGCCGTCACCAACAATGCTGCCGAATACGAAGCATGCCTCATCGGCTTGCAAGCAACCGTAACACTTGGCATCAAGAGGTTGAGAGTCCACGACCATTCCTCACTCATCATCAATCAAGGGTTCCGGATCAAGGAAGATCCGAAGCGACAACTTAGGACCATACCAAGCAAAAATTAACCAGGAGGCTGAATTCTTCGAACAAATCAACTACTTCCACTTGCCATGGGAGGAAAACCAATTCGCCGATGCCCTAGCAAAACTTGTCGCGCTCGTCAACATACCCAACGATATGACATCTATGCCCTTATGTGTCGAAACAAGTACTGAGCCAGCTCACATCTGTGCCATCAACAACGACGTGGAAAACCATGTCGAACCTTGGTACCAAGCCATCCTCAGCTACAAAACCAAAAATGAATTCCCTCCTAACTCTGATACAAGAGAACAAAGAGCCATTTGTTTACTTGCATCATAATTCGTGATAAACCAAGAACAAGTATACAAAAGAACACCCCAGGGGATCCTTCTCCTTTGGATTGACCACAACAAAGCCAAGAAAGTCATGGAAGAGGTCCACGACGGAGAATGCGGCCCTCACATGAGCGTAATGATGCTAGCCCAAAAAATTATGTGGTTAGGCTACTACTGGACCACCATGGAAACCGATTGTAGAAACTACGTCAAACATTGCCACAAATGCCAAATATTCGCCTACATACAACATATACCACTATCTCTTTTATACACCATGACATCACCCTGCCTTTCTCGATCTAGGGCATTGAGTTCATCGGCAAAGTCAACCCAATAGGCACTAAAGGACATTGCTTTGTCGTTGTCGTAATCGACTACTTCAACAAATGGGTAGAAGCAAAATCCTATACAATCTTGACCGCCAAACAAGTGGCCAAGTTTATCCAAGACAACATCACCCTGGCCTTTCTTGACCTGGGGCATTAAGTTTATCGGCAAAGTCAACCCGATAGGCACTAAAGGACATTGCATTGTCCTTGTCGCAATCGACTACTTCACCAAATGGGTAGAAGCACAATCTTATGCAATCTTAACCACCAAACAAGTGGCCAAGTTTATCCAAGATAACATCATCTGCAGGGATGGGGTACCCCATGAAATCATCAGCGACTAAGGCTCCCACTTCCGGGCCGTAACACAAGCCTTGTTGGACAAATAAAAAATCAAGGGACACCATTCATCCGCCTAACGTCCCCAAACCAACGGAGCGGTAGAGGCAGCAAACAAAACACTCATCACCATCATAAAAAGATGCAGGACAATTACCGCGATTGGCTGAGCAAACTCCCATTCGCGCTCTGGGGATACCGAACCTCCATTCGAACACCAACAGGAGTGGTTAATTCGAAAGTTGAGCAATTTCCGGAGTAGAAGATGTTGTTGCTTCCATGGGAGGTTGTTCTTGTTGCACTTCCAAGTTTGGGCTAGCTACCACCATAGCCAATGCTTTCTTTGCTTGAAGACTCTTTTGTCTTGATGAGAGTGCCTTTGCCTTTGGTGCCTTTGCCTTTGTTGCTTTTGTTGCTCCCTTTGTCCTTGCCATTGATGAATAAACCAAGAAAAGAGAGAAAAATCTTCAATTTCTAGTGCACCCAAATCGATTTAAAGATGAAAGGCTTTGCCTTTATGAATTCAAAAATCGACTCAAAGGTTGAAGATTTTGTGCTTGGTTTTGATTTTTGTTGAAAGAGGAGTGATTGATTTGTTGTTAAAAGGATGTTTTGATTTGATTTTGGTGAATGTTGTTGAGGAATCTTGTTTTTGTGATGGAGAGGATGAGGGTTTTGGAGTTATGGAGTTTATGGGTAGTGTTTTGAATGAAGAAATGAAGAAATGAATGTGGGAGGGGGTTTATAATAAACCCGAAAATTTGAACAAAGACGGGCGGATTTGAAAATGCGAGACGGGCGTCTTTCAGAGAAGACGGGCGGATTCCTTTCCAGGGATTTTTCTTGTTTTCCTCAGCCAAAAAGACGGGCGTCTTCCCTTTAGGACGGGCGTCTTTCTGAAGACAGGCGGATTCTATAGCAGGACGCCCGGATTTGCTAACAGTCACAAAATTTCAAAAGTTCAGCTTAGAAGGACGGGCGTCTTCTGCCCAATATGCCCGGATTTCAGCAAGACGGGCGGGTTCTCCTGAAGCCGCTTGGATTCGACCCCTTTTACCCGGATTCAGTTCCATCCATGTACCTTGCATATCCCTTGTCATTTTTCCATTCTTCAAAGTCTCGTGTTCTTCATTGTGGGGGCACTACTAAGGCATGAATAGCCTAGGCAATTGCTATCCCCACACTAAGCTAAAGCACTACACATCAATTGAAATTATTAGTCCCTCCCTCACTTCTCTCAAACATGATAATTATCTTGATCACAGTATAAAAATCCAAAGATGACAAAAATGCAAATTAAGAATTGAAATGCGAGTTAGGGAGTTAGAAATATTTACAAATGGTGGTTTAGGGAGGACTCCACCAAACTCTCATTCTTGATGAGATGTCAAGGGGGCATGTTCAAGGTGTTGTTGATGTTGCTCAACACCTTGAAAAAGTAATCAAAAGCTTGTTCATTGTCATGATAAAGTTCTTCAATATACCTTTGCCCTTGTTGTCGATCTTGATCGATGGCATTACCAATGTAGGGATTGAAAATCCCTTCAAATTCGTCGTCCCAAAGACCACAAACTTCATTAAGTTGATCATTAAAAATCTCTTGATTTGATGGAGACAACTCTCCCATTTTCTTTTCTTGGCCAATAAGGCCATCTTCTTCATTGCTTGACTTTGGTGAGCTTTGCAAGCTCTCTTTGCCACAATTCACTTGCTCTTTGAATGGAGCATCTTCAATTTTCTTCTTCCATTGGAGTTCCGACTTCTTCCTATCATCCTTCCGACTATAATGATCGATCATACAACACGGTTCATGTAAACGGGGAGCTCTCATAGTCTTGTCAAGATTAAAAGTTATACTCTCATCTCCCACTTCTAGAGTGAGCTCTCCATGTTTACATCAATCACCGCACCCGCGGTGTGTAAGAAAGGTCTTCCTAGAATGATTGGAATGTTGGAATGTTCTTCCATATCAACAATGACAAAGTCCACCGGGATGAAAAACTTCCCAATTCGTACGGGAACATCTTCCCATATCCCTAATGGTGTCTTCGTCGATCTATCGGCCATTTGGAGTGTGATATTGGTGCATTTAAGCTCTCCCATCCCCAACCTTTTACTCACCGAGTACGGCATAACACTCACACTAGCCCCTAGATCACATAAGGCTTTGTTGATCGTGGTGTCGCCAATGGTACACGGTATTGATAAGCTTCCCGGATCCTTGAGTTTTGGAGGTGAACTCCCTTGAAGTATTGCACTACTCACCTTAGTGAAGGCGATAGTCTCAAGCTTCCGGATCGACTTCTTCTTTGTGAGGATGTCTTTCATGTATTTCGCATAGGCCGGCACGTGATTGATTAATTCCGTGAAAGGAATTGAGACTTCCAAATTCTTCACAATTTCCATAAATTTTCCAAGTTGGTCATCAAATTTGGGCTTGGCTTGACGACTTGGAATGGGAAGTCTAATCACAATGGGCTCCTTCTCCTTAACCTTGTCTTCATTTTTCTTTGAAATTTATTCTTTTGATGATTCTCCATCCTTGGAGTTTTGCACAATTTCTTCCTTATCACTAGCTTCCACAACTTCATCCTCAACTTGCTTCTTTGGTGCTTCATACCTTGTACCACTTATCAAGTGAATGGCACTAACCGTTTCATGTCTTGGGGGATTACTTTGAGGTGGTAATTGCCCCTTTTGTCTTTGTGAGCTTGAAGATGCTAGTTGAGTCAATTGGGTTTCCAACATTTTGGTGTGAGCTAGAATGTTGTTGATGGTGGTTTCCTTTGCTTGACAATCTTTTTGCATTTGAGTGAAAAATTCTTGTTGATTCTTTTGCATTTGGAGGACCGCTTTTTGAACATCAAAACCTTGGTCATTTTGTTGATTGTATGGAGATTGATTTTGGTAACCTTGGTTTTGGTTGTAAAAGGGTCTTTGATTTTGGTTTCTCATGGGAGGTGGGGTGTATGTTGTTTGAGGGTTTTGAACATTTTGGCTTTTATATGAGAGATTTGGATGGAATTTGGTGTTTTCATTATAATAGTTGGAATAAGGGGTACCACTCTTGTATGCTTGGAAAGCATTCACTTATTCATTTGTTCCCCTACATTCACTTTGGTCATGTCCCAAAGTTCCACAATTCTCAAATATCCCACTTGGGATTGATGAAGATGCCGTCATGGCATTAACATGATGCTTTGGTGATTTTGAGGCTTCTTCAAGTCTAGCCATAGCTTTTTCAAACTTCAAATTGATGGTATCAATGTGCGCACTAAGTTGAGCACCCAATTGAGTAACGGAGTCCACTTCATGCTTTCCTCCTCTAGTAGCCTTGCGAGGTCTACTATATTGTGAGTTCTGGACCGCCATTTCCTCAATTTTGTTCCATGTTTGATTGTCATCAACTTCGGTGAACATTCCATTTGATCCCATGTTGAGAATGTTCCTTGAATCTTCATATAGACCGTTACAAATTGTTGTACCAAGAACCACTCGCTAAGTCCATGATGAGGACATGAGCGACAAATTCCTTTGAACCGCTCCCAAGCTTCATACAAAGATTCTTCATCCCTTTGCTTAAAACCCGTAATTTGAGCTCTTAGCATGTTAGTCTTTTCCGGTGGGTAGAATTTTTTGTAGAAAGCTAGAGACAACTTCTTCCAAGAATCAATTCCGAGAGTGGCCTTATCAAGGCCCTTCAACCATTGTTTCGCGGTGCCAATTAGAGAAAAAGGAAATAAGACCCATCGAATTTGGTCTTGAGTTACACCGGTTTGAGAAATCGCATCACAATAGTCACAAAAGGTCTCCATATGAGAATGAGGGTCTTCACTAGGCATCCCCCCAAATTGGCTCCTTTCGACTAATTGGATAAATGCGGATTTGGCAATAAAATTTCCGGTCAAATGTTGTGGTGTGGGAGTACCATTGGGTAGGTTCTCCTCGGTGGGTACGGAATGTGATGAAAACTTAGGCATTGTGGGTTGATTTTGTGTTGTATTTTGTGTTAGGTTCTCCTCACCTTCTCTTGCAAAAGGGTTGATGAACTCAATATTTGGTTGAATATCTACAACCTCACTAATACCTCTCAAATTTCTCCTAGCAAGTCTTCTATTGGTTGTCAAAGTTCTTTCAATTTCACGATCAAAAGGTAACAAATCACCTTGTGACCTTCTAGACATGCCAAATATCAAACAACTCGAAAACAATTAAAACAAACCTTGAGGAGTTTTACTTCCTCAAGGCAAAGAAAGACACATCTAATAACAATATAAGAAAATCTAAATCAAGTTAACACCATCCCCGGCAACGGCGCCATTTTTGGTCGGACTCGGAGCTATATTCTATTTTTCGGAACAATTGTCGTTGGAAGCTCCTAGACCAAAACACAATTTATAGCTTCACAAACAACTCTACAATTAGTAAAGAGGCAAGTAAAGGTCGGATCCCAAGGGACGGGAATTGAGATGAGATTTCTATTGAAACTAGTGGTGTCTTAGAGGTGTCACAATTGGGGTTGATGTAGAAGGTCACTAAACTAAATAGCAATGAAAATAAACAAGCAAGATGAATTAAAAGGGTTGTAAACAATTGATAAAAAGTACTAGGATGTCATGGGGTCATAGGGGATTCATGGGAATTGATCATACAAACATGTACTTCAATTATAAGCAAGCAATTATTGTTGTGATGGATTGAGTTGGGTTATATCTTACAATCCTAGGAAAGTTTGGGTCCCGGAGCCGAATCGATTAGATTGTACAACACCTACAAGTCTACTTAGTCTTCCCTACTCAACAACATGCATGGTCTAATGAGACTCGAGTTGGTTTATGTCTTACAAGTCTCATTGAAAAGATAGGTGATGGGTAAAAATGCAAGGATTCATAGGCTCGCATTTCATCAAACATAATATGTGCATGAGTTGAGATCAAAACAAGCAAGCAAATAAACCATGAAAGCATATTAATTTAAGCATGAATCATTCCCCATGGTGGTTTCCCCTAATTACCCATTAACCCTAGCTAGGTGACTACTCACTCATTATCATGTTGATCATGCTAGCAAGGTTGTCAATCATACCAACAAAGTAAAACATAATGAACAAATGAAAGTAATTAACAATAATTAAAAAGGGATTAAGAGAATTATACCTACTAATGATTCCAATAATAAAGCAAAGAATAAAAGAAGTACTTGATGCTTGATTGAGAGGTTATCAATCTCCCAATAATAACCCAAATAATCTTCAATTACCCAAAATAAAGGATGAACAAAAGAGAGATTAAGGAAATAAAACTTGTATTAAAACTTGATTAATTGTTGATTACAAAACTAAAGAGAGATTTGATTGATATTAACTACTCTAAGAATTGATAAGAAGAACATGCTCTTCCAATTAGACTAATGGGGTATTTATAGTGGAAATTAGGTGGATGCATTAGGGTTAACTAAGGGCTAAACTAGTAATTACACTTTTGAGATTTGAGCAGGGAAACGCCGGTATTTTTCGAAGAATGGGCATCTTTCATTGAAGCTTGAAGAAACGAAATCTTGCTGTCTTGGAATCCGTGCGTCTTAGGCACAGGACGACCGGATTCAACAGTCTCTGCCCGGGCGTCTTCAAGGGAATCCGGGCGTCTTCTGGTCTTGCTGCCCGGGCGTCTTTGGGAGAAGACGGCCGGATTGTGGAGGTGGAGGACGGGCGTCTTCCAGTCAATCTGTACGGATTGTTGGACAGCTTCACTTCTTTCTTCATTTCTTCCTTTCCTTCATAAAATCCTTGGGGATTTCCTCGAGGATGCAAGGATCTTTCCTCATCATTGCCCAACTACTATAATATGTACAAAGGCCTTCTAATCTTGTCTCTCCTTGATGCTTGGTCATTGAATTCAATCAATTTAGTCTCATTTTGCCATGAAAATGCAAGGTTTGCACTTCTTTCCTACCAAGGACACAAAACCTCAAAGAATATGCAAAACATAGAACTAAAGACAATAAATGACCCAAATATGCACTAAAAAGCATGGGAACAAGGCTAATTCGGGGATTAAATATGCGCTAATTATGGTCACATCAAGGAGCAACGCCCTTCTACCTAGCATACAGTATGTAGGCAATACAACCAGTAGAGTTGCAAGTCCCATCTCTATGCATCCTACTGGAAAGTCAAGTCCCTGAGGCGGAATGGACCCGTCGAAGGTTCGAGCAACTCACCCTCCTAGATGAACGGCGACTCAACGCCATTCACAACGTCTGGCTATACAAACGGCGTATACAATGGGCATTCAACAAAAAAAGTCAAATCCAGAAACATCAAAGAAGGCGACTTGGTCCTCAAGTCGGTTCAAGCACCGTTACCCGTCGATCCGAGGGGGAAATTCAAACCCAATTGGGCCGGGCCATACCTAGACAAGAAAATCCTTTCGGTGGCGCAGTGAGATTGAGTGACCTAGATGGGGAAGAGTTCACAAACCCAACCAACCTAGACCAACTCAAGAGATATTAACCTTGAACCTTAGCACCAACAACTAGCAACCTTTCCCTAGTTTCACAACTAGTGACCGCAATCCCCTTTCAAGTCAATTCCTCAAAAGTTCTGATTTAAAATTGCATGTTTAATCGAGTCTAAGTTACGACACCTTGCCATGTTTTCAGCAGCCTTTGATATGTCATAGGCACCATCCATTTGCACAATCAAACGAAACACCTGAACTACGAGCATGGTTTGATTTCACCTTTTCAGGTGAATACTTAGGCAGTCCTTTCTTATAGAAGAAGCATACAACCACAACACCCAAACAAAAATATACACCCCAACTCAAACAAAACACCTGAACTACGAGCATGGTTTGATCTCACCTTTTCAAGTGTATACGTAGGCAGTCCTTTCTTACACAAGAAGGATACAACCATAACACCTAAACAAAAATATAAACCCCAACTCAAACAAAACATTTGAACTACGAGGATGGTTTGATTTTACCTCTTCAGGTGAATACATAGGCAATCCTTTCTTACACAAGAAGGATACAACCATTCCCACACACACAAAACAACAACCCAAACAAACTTCAAAAACACTCATCCCCTTTCCTCACAACAAAACAAAAACAAGGCTCCTCTTCTTCGGCGGCCTCATCATATCCGGGCTCACATTATCGCCAAAGTCGTCAAAGTAGGCACGGTTTGCCTTACCAACCTCCCGATACTTCAAGTCGACGACTTCGTCTTTGCGGAACTTTGACCTTGCTTCCAAGTTTTGAGCTCTTGACCATTTGACATAGCGGGAGTCACCCATGTCGTTAAAGCGGGGTTTGGCACCTCCCAAATTGGGAGAGTGATCCACCACCTCTTGAAAACCTCCACAAGCTCGGAGTTTCGGAATATACTCTCTTGGACGAGAGTATCTTGAGCGGGCACCTTTTGTTGATTGCCCATTTGCCTCATGACCTTTTCCGGATAGATGAAGGAAGCAACCTTAAAGCCCACAACCATCAAAGAGCAAGAACAAGTGGCCGGAGCGGGTAACCCCGTAAAGGACCTCAAGTGCCACCACAACACCACCCATTGGATGTGAGGACCACCCTCCTCCACCAATTTCGAGGTCCAATAGACCTTGGTGGACGCAAAGCTATCCGCATACAACTTCTTCCTCATGGTAAGATGACGAAAGGAGTAAGAAGAAGCATCAACCAGAGGCTCAACATACTTTAGCCTCTCCATAAGCCATACTTGGAGGATCCTTGGGGACCCAAATGAAGGGACTTCTTCACAAGAGCCTTTCTTATTCAAAGCTTGAACAATCTCACCAAGCACTAACCAAGATGGATACAACCCATGCTCCATTTGCTCGAAAACATGAACAAGGGTCATGCTACTATACCACCTTGACCCCTCCTTCTTCAAAGCATCAACAAGGAGGTAAGCATGCACTAGGCAAAAGGCAAGAGCCCTTCTCCTAGCCACCTTCGAAGTATTAGCATCCAAGGGATCGGATCAGAAAAGATGTTGATAAGAGACAACATATCAACCCCATGAGGAGCAAGAAGAAAGTTCACTTGGCTCATAGACAAGCCTAGCATGGAACGAAGCTTCTCCTTATAGCACAATCGAGTAGGAGGAAGCACCGGAGAACAAGTTGGTCACCCTTCAGTAGCAGCTACCTCTTCGGCAAGAAGGCAAATTTCATCTTTCGGTAAAACGAAAACATGATGTTTCGCTTCCCCAAAGCGAGAGCATGCTTCAAAGTATGAGGATTGCACCTTGACTTGACGAAGCACCAACAATTGACCAATGTCGCAACCTATTTTCGAAAGTATCCATGAATTATTTTTGTGGAAGAAGAAGAGAAGGTTTTCGTAGAGATGTTTTGTGTTTCGGATAATGAAACAATGAAGCACAAAACTCCCTATTTATACAAAACAATCAGCACCTTTTTTCGAAAAAAGGGGAGGTCCCTTGCATCGCCCAGGGGCTCGCGCCTTTTTGGGCTACTTCTAAGAATCTGCACCTTGACTTGTCCTTGTCAAGTTGTGTTTCTTTCTGACACCTCGCTGTTCTCGCCTTAGGGCTCGCGTTTCCATTTCAGTCAAAAATTTTCGCATTTCCGCGACATTGATAACATGGCATCAATTTTTCTCAAAACACTTTTGCAAATTCGAGTCTTGATCTCGCAAAACTCAAAATCAACACACTCACAAAATCTCTTTTGAAATTCATTCATGGCGGTTTGAGTATTAATTTTTGAGTTGCAAATCAACTTTAGCAAAATTCGATGCGATTTAATGCAAACACGAATTAATTTCTCGAAATTTCAAAACAATTCCAAACGTGACGTCTTGTCGCGGAATTTTCAAAATTCTTTTTTAACAAACAATTTCAATTTTAACTTTGAGTCACCATGGTTATTTTTGTTTATAACAAATACTTTGCATGTTTACGTGTACGCGTATGTGCTACCTGTTGCCTATTTTCTACACTAACAATGCAGGAACAAAAGTCAAAGCAAATGGGGAATCAGCGGTTGACCGTGCTTCTCCGAAACACAACACAAAAAAAGCCAAGCAAAAACAAACTACAAACCAAAAACACATATATACAAACCGCCTCAAGCAAATATACACATATACAAATCAAAGTCCAAAACACGGGCAAACAACCTACAAACTACTCCTGCCTCATGGCGGACCCGCCTCGGTCCCGCTAAGAGTCGCGGGCAGACCAAACACCACATCCTGCTCTGGCGTCCTCTCGGGAGAACTCTCCAGCGTCTCCCGCTCCATCGTTACACAAAACTCCTCTGCCTCGGCCAACCGAGCCCTAAAAGAAGCGATCTTAGCTTCCCGGCTCCGCAACTCTTCCTCACGACGCCTCAACTCCTGACCACGAGTAGTGTTTCCAAGCTCCTGTGCCTAGACCGTCGTCCTCGCCTCGTCCAACTCAACACGGACCCGAGCAAGCTCCGCCGGATACGCAGTACTCTGCAAAACACAACATAGGTCGCTAAGATCTGACCATGAAATGAAACACAAAAAAAAAATAACACAAAAATAACCAACAAAAGGCACTTGCACAAGCCGAGGCTCCCTCGCAGCCAGGTCACCTGCAAGTGCCATCCACCGGTTAGCCATCTGCTACAGAGCCTGATGACTAGCGGTCGACACCAATATAACAAAGCAAAACCTTTCAACAAAATAACAACACATAGAGCAAAATAAATTACAATCAAGGAGGAGAGTTCAAACTAGAAGCTCACCCTCCAAACCGTCAACCTACACCCATGCCAGCATCGCTCAGCTCAGGAACCGCAGGCTCTAGCAGACGGAGCTGCAACTCCTCGGCGATCGAGCCTAAGAAGGTGGTATGTGCCGTGAAAGCTGGGGGCTCATGAGGTGGTCAACACACTGCAACGGAAAACCATGTCAAAGGTAACGAACCCTTCTACCGAAAAACCAAAAAACAACAATGAGCAAGAGCTGAGGGAAACATACCTCAATCAGGTACCAAGAAGCCTCAACAAGCGAAAGGTGTCGTAGTGTACCCCCCGCAACAACAAGTCCTCACCTCCACGGCCATGAAGGTGCTTCGCAACCTCGTCAGGCGTCGACTCCTGGAACAGCACCCTAGGCGGTTCGTTAGGCACCCCAAAGATCTCGCTGAAGCACTGGCGAGCCAAACGCTCACCAAGGTACCAAACAGTGTCGATCGCCGTCTCTAGGTACAAGCGTTGAGAACTACGGGGCCGCAAACGCTCTCTGACAAAGACAGGCACACCTGTGTAGTGGTCCCATGACCACCCAACAAACTGAATCCATGACAAAACTAGTCCATTAACCAGGGATTTCTAGCTACCTAGTCATCCTATCTCTACCTCTTTTTTACAAAACAAAATAAACAAGGAACGAAAACTCACATCGCCGAGCTGAATGGCGTTCACTTGACACCTACAGTCCAAGTAAGTGGACTTGGTGGACTTCTTCCGAGCCACCGTCCACCGCCTTCGGACGCAAGGAGGGTAGGTAAGAAAATAATCAAGCCTGTGACACAAAAATGTAGCAACGACAAAACAGCCAATTTTCAAAAACACTGCAACACAACACAAAAGAAAACAAAATAAAAAACAAACAACCAACAAAAACACTCGAACCTCCAAGATGAGGCCGGGACCAACCAAAGCGGGAGAACTCGCATCCTCCATCGTCTCCAGGCGGACGGCGGCGTGCAAGTAGTGAGTGAACCGGGCCAGAGCAGGCGTCACCTAGTCGTACTGACTTAGGGCGTCCAAGTCAGCAAGCAGAGGAAGGACCTTGATCGACAAGCGCTCGCCCTTATCACCAAAGTACGTGGTACCCAAGAAGTACCAAAAACACTACCGCTACTGATACGTGCATTTTATATAGTCCTTTTAGGCCTTTTTATGCACGTATTTCTATGCTATTATCATAGTTTTATGCTACGAAATGCCCCGAATATGCTACTTTGGTTTGTTTTGTCTTATTTGCAGGAATGAACCAAAAAGTAGTGAAATCAAGCCTTTTACAGTCCGTTTAGCATGAATTTGGAGGAAGAGTGAATTTAGAGTGGGAATGTAGCTATTTTGAGATGCGCAAAGAAGAAAGATAGCTAGGCGAGCAAAGGAAGAAGTTCAAATTACTAGTGCCTACTTTGAAGAGCCATATCTCGAGTTCTACAATTTATATTCAGGTGAGTACAATTGGAGATGAAATATTGTCCTCTTATCTTTCCAACGCCACCGAAATCGCCCTGTTTGCGCAAGTAATGAAGAAACGGCAGCCGTTTGAAGTTCAGTGCGCAAAGCAGGAAATTGTGCGCTGGAAAGTACTCGATCGAGTACAATTATGTTCGATCGAGTCCTTTTTCTACTCGATCGAGTAGTTGCATTTTAGGATTTACTCGATCGAGTAGATTTTCTATTCGATCAAGTGGTTTAAGCTTTATTTTACTCGATCGAGTAGTTTAAAACCACTCGATCGAGTGGTTTCTCTTATGGGCTCGGGCTTTTAGCTTTAATAATCCGTCATTAGGTTAAATAAAATGCTATTTTTCTTATAAATAGGAAAGGGAGACGTCATTTGTAATTCTCCCACACACATCACACGTTACTTTTTCCTCTGGTTACTGTTGAATACTATTTTCTCTCCTATTTTCCGGATCCTTTTCTACTGTAACTTTCTTCCTTTCTTTTTTTTCTTTAATTTAATTAATGCTTATTGTTTTTCTTCCCTTTATTCTTGTTCTTTCTTTTACTATGTTTAGCTAATTTCCTCTTGCTAGGATTAGGTGATTCAATGGACTAATGTTAATTGCTAATTAGGTTTATAGGTTGTCGTTGTTGTTTTAGTCTATGTTGTTAATCGCTGCTATAATTGTATCCTGCTAGTTGAATCGATGCAATTAGCCTTTTAATTTTGGTAAGCCTTGACCTAGACCGAAAGGTTGGAAGGGGTGAGACCCGCATTGAACAATAGGATGCTTTAGTGAGGGCGAAAGTTAAGCTAATGGCATTTTAGGGCGAATTGAGACCGAAAGGAGATATTCATTGCCCCTTAGACCGACACATCGACTGATCTGTGACCTTAACAGCGATTGACTGACGTTCATTGATGACCCGAAATCCTAGTCCTCTCCCCCTTGCTTGTTAATTCCTCTCATTTCTTTTTCTCTTGCTTTATCTTATTTAGTTTAGTCAAACAACTCAAAACCCCCAACTTGTGACATAGACAGACCGAATAGCCAAGTAGATAGTGACCGCCTCCCTGTGGAGATCGACCCTACTTACCGCTGACTTCTGTTAGTAGTAGCTAGGTATTTATTTTTGGTACATAACGACCGTATCAGCTACCTCCAGCACACCACCTGAAGTACTGATCGGGCCGGACCCAGCGGGCCTAGTAGCCCCCAAACACCCACCTGAAACCAAAACAAAAACAATGTCAGCCAAAATTTTGGTATTACGACGACACAAAACGGGCAAAATCCCAAAAACAAAATCACCTGCAAATGCAAAACAAAAGTAAACAACAGCAAGGGAAAACCCGCCCATTCCCATCAAGCAAAAAAAAAAAACTCACAAAAAAATGACTCGCCATTCTTCCAAGCAAAAGACGAGTCAAAACAACAGAAGAAAAAACAATAACTACAAAAACAATCCAGCACCCTCGGGCCCACACAAGGTTTGCAAGAAAACATTAGTAACAAAATTTCCGACACAACTGGGCATTTTACACAGCTAAAAAAAGGCAATTTTACGCCAAATTGATCGCAAACGGGTAAAAAATTCAAATTACGGCCACAATAATGCAACGTGACGCGATCACGCCCCTAGACGACCTAAACTACCGTTAAGTTCTATTCAAAGCAATATGGCTCAGTTCGAGCCCAAACATGCGCTTATTTCGTCAGCATAAGATCGTCTGACAAGGGCAAATTGTGGAATTTTGCCCCTAGCACCCAACGAAGGTTTAACATAGCAAATACGGCCTTCCCCGACTACATGAAACCTTATATATGGGGCACAGAAATCAAGCAAACAAGCACGACATTGCAAAATGAGACGATTTCTTGTCTCCTTCGCATTTTTCGCGCCTACGGAGCGGGAACGGGGACCAAAATGCGAGCTAAAAGCACCCCTATTCTCCTAAATAGGTTTCTAACCTAATGCAAGCATCAATTCAACTCGAAATGGGCAAAACAAAAACGCCCAAATCGATTTCAAAAGGGTTAGGGTTTCATCCTAATTCAATCAACAAAAAGGCAAACAAATTCAAATTGAATCAAGAGGATTTACATACCTTGAGAGGACATAATGACAATGGCATGAACACAAGCAAGAAAACGGGATCAAAAATGGCGGTTTTGGTGATTATGGGCGTTTTGTCGAAGAAGACGAAGTGGAATGAGGAGCTACTGCTTCTCGCGTCCTTTTAAGAGAATAAGGAGAGGCTCCTTATATCGCACAAAGGCTCACGCCTCTTTGAGGTGATCCTAGCAAAATGGCAAAATTTTGGGCTTTGGCCCATACTCACACAAATTCGTTATTTTCACAATTTTCAAACGACAGAAAAAAAACAGCCATTTTAAAAAAAAAAAAAAAAAAAAAAAAAAAAAAAAAAAAAAAGCGAAATTCAAGCTTGCTATTTCCCACAAATTTCAAACGACAAAATTAAAAACCGTCATTTTCAAACGAAAAACAAAATAGCGAAATTCGAACTCGCTATTTTCACGAATTTTAAACGGCGGAATTAAAAACTGTCATTTTCTAACAAAATAACGAATAGCGAAATTCAAACTCGCTATTACTTCTCAAAATTGCAAACAACGGAATTAAAAACCAATATTTTCTTCACAAATAGCAAAATAGCGAAATTCAAATTTGCTATTTCTCTCAAATTTCAAACGAAGAAATTAAAAACCGTCATTTCTTCACAAATAGCAAAATAGCGAAATTCAAATTCGCTATTTCTCACAAATTTCAAACGACGGAATTAAAAACCGTCATTTTCTTCACAAATAGCAAAATAGCGAAATTCAAACTCGTTATTTCTCACAAAATTGCAAATGACTGAATTAAAAACTGCCATTTTCTTCCTAAATAGCAAAAGAGCAAAATTCAAATGCGCTATTTCTCACAAATTTCAAACGATGGAATTAAAAACCGTCATTCTCAAACAAAGAAAAAACAAAATAGCGAAATTTGAACTCGTTATTTTCATAAATTTCAAACGACTGAAGTAAAAACCGTCATTTTTTCACAAATAGCAAAATAACGAAATTCAAATTCACTATTTTTCACAAATTTCAGACGGAATTAAAAACCGTCAATTTCAAACGAAAAACAAAATAGTGAAATTCGAACTCGCTATTTTCACAAATTTCAAACGACGGAATTAAAAACTCATTTCCAAAAAAAAATAGCAAATGGCAAAAATTCAACCTCGCTATTTCTCACAAAATTGCAAGATAATGGAATTAAAAATTGTTATTTTCAAAAAAAGACGACAAACAGCAAATGGCGAAAGTAAAACTCGCTATTATCACAACGAAATTTTCCAAACACAAAATAGCAAATGACGGAATTCAAATTCGCTATTTTCACAAACTCTAAGCAACGACAATAAAAACCATTACTTCTCTTCCAAACTACGAGTGGCAATAATAGAGGCCGTCATCCACAAGAGTCAGGCTCAAACTACAAAAAGTCTATCCTTTCCTGGCACCGCAAACATCCATAATAAACATCAAAATCCCCTAGCAGAACACCTGGAAACCTCCCTGCGGAGTCCAGTAACAACAAGCAACCTCTTAAAATAGGCCCGATAAATCAGGCTATTTCCTGCAGTCGATTACTCGACCTTCAACGGCTTGCGAGTCTCTACGCATCAATTTCTTGAAATAAGCCCGATAAATCCGGCTATTTCCCGCAGTCGATTACTCGACCTTCAATCGACTAGCAAGTCTCTATGCACCAACCTCTTAAAATAAGGCCGATAAATCAGGCTATTTCCCGCAGCCGATTACTCGACCCTCGATGGCTAGCGAGCCTTTGCGCACAAACAAGAAGCAAAGATGCCTCAGGTATGACTCCTCCCTATGGCTGGCAAGCCTCTATACGTAGTCTAATGGACTTTAAGCGATCCGCGCTGGCAGTCGACAAACTCTAAACTGTTCCCGACGGCAGGTCCTTGACTCGAATCCCCGAGTTGCCTCGACATCGCCCTTCCTGAAGGCAAGTCCTTGGCAAAATCATTTTGAGCCGCCTCGACGTCGCTTCGGTCTCCAGGTTTTAATCATTGATTGGCCTAGGGGCTGTACTTTGACTTTCGCCATGTCCAAGCCTCAATCAAAGTAGGGGGTCTGTAGATACCCAGTATCTGTTGAATCCTTAACAAGCAGCCGATGATTATCAGACAACAACATGCTTAGGATTCGCTACGTTTGATCGACAGTTTATATTAACTATGCGTCGGAAAAATGAAAAAACGATTTCGAAAATGAAACATTTTTAAAACATTTCAAAAGTACCTGGAGTGTTTTGTGCACGACGACGGGGTCGCAATGAAACTAACTAGAGTCAAAACCGACACCGGACCAAAAACCGATTCAAAATTCAAATCCCGACTCCAACAACGGGTCAAACCGAGTCAAACCCAAAAAACAAACTTCACAAACCTTCCATGCTAAGTATACAAGGTATACTTGATGGTCAAGTACAACAATCATGTCCTACAAA
This sequence comes from Silene latifolia, assembly GCF_048544455.1. NCBI lineage: Eukaryota > Viridiplantae > Streptophyta > Magnoliopsida > Caryophyllales > Caryophyllaceae > Silene > Silene latifolia. The sequence goes on along the minus strand of NC_133527.1, from coordinate 170,628,025 downwards.
ACCTGGGATAGAACAAACCTGAAATCCAAATGCGTGATAGTGACAAGACAACTTGAAGACCCGCGGACATGCTCGCGCCTCTTCAAGCAGCCCAGGTGGCCACGTCGCTCAAAACGCACCCAAGTACGATGATGAATTTTGACTAGTTAAACCAATGAACTTAATATAATTAGTTCATATCAAGCACTTTTTACACTTTATTTACAAAGCAATGAACTTAATATAAATAGTTCATAATAAATATTTTCACATCCTTTTTACAAAATTATCCATGTCAAGCTTGCAAAACCGAACCCGACATCGAATATTATCAACATAATGATAATTATTCCGAGTTCCGTTCCTCATATTAGCACGAAAGCGGTCTTAATGACCTTTTCAACAAAACGGGTTTTGACACCCTTTTCACAAGCGATTTCACAAACAATTCCATAAGCGTTTTAAACAACCAGGAGAGGCCTCATACGTTGCCCAACGGCTCGTGCCCCAAGGCAGATCCTGCCTTCTACATTTCAAACCAGGACAGGCTCCATTGCATCGCCTCATAGCTCGCGCCTCCATAGGTTGCCTGTTGCTGCTTCTATTTCCTTTCCAGCACTCATCTAGGACGATCCTGACTTCGGCTGACCCGAATATAGGACGGATCAGATTGATGAGTTCTCACTTTACAAAACACTTTTTTAAGACAAATGGATCATGTTATGCATCATAAACCTAACTCGTTAAATGGATGTTTAATTTCCGTCTTGTATGCAAATCTACATTAAATCTAACTCGACATCAATTACTTGATATTTGGATAAACAACCGACATAGAAAAATCTCACATGTTAGGTTTAAACTTGTGGATGCGCATTCATGCATTTCACCCGTTTTATCAACTTCTGCACTTAACCAACAAAGATCGATCAGTAGAGGCCGCTACCGCGGGCGGAATTAGGTTTCTGATTAAAGGGCATCCCAGTACGTACCCTCACCTCTTACTCAGAAACTTTGGATAGTGGATGACCTTATCCAGGGCGAACGAGAGTCATTCTAGCGATAGGATGCTAAACACGGACGACTCCTTATCTTTAGTACCTATGTCAATCACCGCTTTTTGCCTTGATTGACCTAGGTATAAAGTGCACCCGAATGATTTCCAGACATCCCATAATTGTTTGGTGGCGACTCCGAACATCTCAACATCGTTTCGAGACCTTTGCCGAGATGAAACCGACCGATCTAAACGATCTGGTCGAAAGAATTTCTTACGCCGCCAAGCGTGGCTATCTGACTGCCGCATGTCCACGGATTAGCTTGGCGTGCGGGTTGCCCTTGTCCACACTAACCCATTCAAATATGTCAAATCTTTCTACATCTTAGGTACCCCTATCTATTTAAATTTTGATATGTAATTGTTATACAAGACTTGTTATATCATTCAAATCTCAGAGTAATTAAAACCTTTAAGATTGTACAAATATATGTGAAAAAAAAAAGTAATTTAATCTATTTAAAATCACATAGATGAACATAACTTCATTGAATTTTAGGTTTTCATCAAACCTCATAACAGATCGGATCTTGTCGGATTCGTGTTTGTGTCATATGTAAATGGGTTAAGAACCCTTACAACCCAAATGATCAGGATAGAATAAGATTAATTTAGTAAGCATATCATTCGTTTCGGGTTTGAGTTTAAAGAGTTTAACCCAAACGCGACCCAATTAAATCTTGTATCATGTTCGTGTCAACCCACTTACAAAAGCGGGTTATTAAGCCTCCACCGAAACCCGTAATTTCGTGTTGTGTTTGTGTCCCGCTTTCATGTCGTGCCATTGTTTGCCACCTCTAGTTTTCATTAGTACTTTTTTATTTTTTTGGGACAAATAAAATGAAAACATATCTACTATTTAAGGAGGTAGCACACGTAAAATTATTTTATCTTAGATTATAGTTCAACAATAACGTTTAATATGGTAGCCAGCATGGCAAAACTTACATTAAGAGTCTCAAAGAAACACACAACTTCTCATAATTTTATCGGCATAAACATTCAATAAATAGCGAAGAGAAACTTATTATTATTATTATTATAAATGATGCATATAAATTAGCTTTAGTAAAATATTAATTATGAGATAAGTTTTATTTTGTATAAACTAAAACGTTACATTACGTCATATAATATAAATTAGTACACGAGAACATTAGTTTTCAAACAATCATCGCAGGAAAAAAAAGTTAATTTTTATAATAACAAAAGTCAAATATTTTAATTAAATTTTCATAATGGAGTCAAAAACACAAATGATGGCTCTTCTATTAGTTTCATTGGTTGTCATTGCCGAAAATGTTTTTGCAACTAATTCTTGCCGATGCACCTAGCCCCGCGACGTTGGATGCGTTCCAAAAATGTGCAAGCGGCTTAGGCGCAACTTGTGGTGGTGTCATTTCAAAATATGTATTTGAGGACGGAGTGCATGTATCAAAAGAATGTTGTACTGCTTTGCTAGAGGTTGGAGAGGATTGTCACGAGCTTCTAACAGAAGTGACTATTGTTTACAAGCGTCTTTATCCCGCTAAAAAAGCTAAACAAGCTTGGCGTAAGAATGATCAAATATGGCAACTTTGTAAGAAAAATAGACAAGTTTCTAATTAGAGTTCTAACTTAAAAAAAAAATTTATTCATAAAAACATATTGAATAAGAAATGTTTTTTTTTTGCCATATTCGAACGATCCAAATTGTTTAGTGAATACAGTACAATTATTATTGTTTCATACTAAATTGTTAAAATAGCTAATGTGAACATGTTGGTCCATATTCATCTGATAAAGCACAAGAAATTTGATTGAAATCATTTGGTTGCATCTTATTATTGGTTGATTAACGAAATATGTTTCTGGCTTTCAACTTCCATATCTGTTAAGTATATTTTATTTTTATCGCTAATTAATTAATATTGGTATGTATTAGTTAAACATTGTAACTAAATTACATATACATCCTAATACTAAATTCACTTTCATCAAATAATTTAAGTTTAAATCTTTTGATCAAAATATTCTCGTATAGTCTATCGAACTATTACATATACATTTGCATATCTATCTTCTGGTTACCAATATATATAAATAAAATATTAGGACAATTTGTGATGGGAACAACTGTTCAATGTATATGTTATATTATGTTTAACTTATAAAATTCGGTAATAAACCTGTTAACGCAATAACTTTTTAGGTCGTAGTTGGTACACGTTTTTAACCCTAAAAAAATAAAAAAGTCCCTAAGACTAACAAAGTCTTCAATTCTAAAAAGATTAAAATTGACATTAGTTGAAATCATCACTTCTAAATTTTTGTGAACTCGTTAAAAAATAATAACATATAATTTATGTCAAATAATTCATAAACTTATTCCCTAAGAACTTCAACTTTTAACCGATATCAAGTAGTTTAGTTGGTAAGACATTAGAGATGGTGGTACTTATTACTCGAGTTTAACTCCCTTTAGCATCAATATCGCCATTGTGGCTCCCTTCACAACAAAAGAAAAAAATAAATTTACAATCGGCTAATTAAAGAGATAATAATTATGTACATTGTTTAGGCCACGAAACTATTTGCAAACTACACATATGTTGAAGTACATTGTCAATATCTTTAAAAATTTAGAACTAATATATTCAATCAGAACAAATAAAGGGCATTACATTCACTATGACATAAATTTTTCGTACACTAGAACGACCAAATTTATTACTATGCAAAACATATTCTTCTAAGAAATGTTTTATGACAAATTTAAAAATACTTAATAAATAAAAATACGTCTTAACTAACCCATTCTAATATGTCAAATCTTTCTACATCTTAGGTACCCTTATCTATTAATTTTTTATATGTAATTGTTATACAAAACAGGTTATATCATTCAAATCTCAAAGTAATTAAAACCCTTAAGATTGTACAAATATATGTCATAAAAAAAAGTAATTTAATATATTTAAAACCACATAGATTAACATAACTTCCTTTAATTTTAGGTTTTCATTAAGCCTCAAAATATATCGGATGTTGTCGGATTCGTGTTTGTGTCATATGTAAACGGGTTAAGAACCCTTACAATCCAAATCCAACCCAATTAAATCTCGTGTCGTGTTAGTCTCGATCCATGCACATAACTTGGTCATCAAGCCTCAACCCAAACTAGTTAATTGTGTCGGTTTCATGTCTTGCTATACTGTTATGTCAATATTTGGAATTTTAAATATATTTTTGTGATAGATGATCATGATAGAATAAAATTAATTTAGTAAGCATATCATTCGTTTCGGGTTTGAGTTTAAAGAGTTTAACCCAAACGCGACCCAATTAAATCTTGTACCATGTTCGTGTCAACCCACTTACATAAGCGGGTTATTAAACCTCCACCGAAACCCGTAATTTCGTGTTGTGTTTGTGTCCCGTTTTTATGACGTGCCATTGTTTGCCACCTCTAGTTTTCATTAGTACTTTTTTAAGTTTTTTGGACAAATAAAATGAAAACATATCTACTATTTAAGGAGGTAGCATACGTAAAATTATTTTATCTTAGATTATAGTTCAACAATAACGTTTAATATGGTTGCCAGCATGGCAAAACTTACATTAAGAGTTTGAAAGAAACACACAACTTTTCCTAATTTTATAAGCATAAACATTCAATAAATAGTGAAGAGAAACTCATTATTATTATTATTATTATTATTATTATTATTATTATTATTATTATTATTATTATTATTATTATTATTATTATTATTATTATTATTATTATTATTATTATTATTATTATTATTATTATAAATGATGCATATAAATTAACTTTTGTAAAATATTAATTATGAGATAAGTTTATTTTGTATAAACTAAAACGTTACATTACGTCATACAATATTAATTAGTACACAAAGACACTAGTTTTCAAACAATCATCGCAGAATAAAAAAAGTTAATTTTTATAATAACAAAAGTCAAATATTTTAATTAAATTTTCATAATGGAGTCAAAAACACTAATGATGGCTCTTCTATTAGTTTCCTTGGTTGTCATTGCCGAAAATGCTTTTGCAACAAATTTTGCTGATGCACCTAGCCCCGCGACGTTGGATGCGTTCCAAAAATGTGCAAGCGGCTTAGGCGCAAATTGTGGTGGTGTCATTTCAAAATATGTATTTGAGGACGGAGTGGATGTATCAAAAGAATGTTGTACTGCTTTGCTAGAGGTTGGAGAGGATTGTCACGAGTTTCTTACAGAAGTGACTATTGTTTACAAGCGTCTTTATCCCGCTAAAAAAGGTAAACAAGCTTGGCGTAAGAATGATCAAATATGGCAACTTTGTAAGAAAAATGGACAAGTTTCTAATTAGAGTTCTAACTTAAAAAAAAATTGTATTCAAAAAAACATATTGAATAAGAAATGTTTTTTTTTGCCATATTCGAACGATCCAAATTGTTTAGTGAATACAATTATTATTGTTTCATACTAAATTGTTAAAATAGCTAATGTGAACATGTTGGTCCATATTCATCTGATAAAGCACAAGAAATTTGATTGAAATCATTTGCTTGCATCTTATTATTGGTTGATTAACGAAATATGTTTCTGGCTTTCAACTTCCATAATCTGTTAAGTATATTTTGTCTTTATCGCTAATTAATTAATATTGGTATGTATTAGTTAAACATTGTAGATAAATTACATATACATCCTAATACTAAATTCACTTTCATCAAATAATTTAAGTTTAAATCTTTTGATCAAAATATTCTCGTATAGTCTATCGAACTATTACATATACAATTGCATATCTATCTTCTGGTTACCAATATATATAAAGAAAATATTAGGACAATTTGTGATGGGAACAACTGTTCAATGTATATGTTATATTATGTTTAACTTATAAAATTCGGTAATAAACTTGTTAACGCAATAACTTTTTAGGTCGTAGTTGATACACGTTTTTTACCCTAAAAAAATATAAAAGTCCCTAAGACTAACAAAGTCTTCAATTCTAAAAAGATTAAAATTGACATTAGTTGAAATCATCACTTCTAAATTTTTGTGAACTCGTTAAAAAATATTAACATATAATTTATGTAAAATAATTCATAAACTTATTCCCTAAGAACTTCAACTTTTAACCGATATCAAGTAACAACAAAAGAAAAAAATAAATTTACAATCGGCTAATTAAAGAGATAATAATTATGTACATTGTTTAGGCCACGAAACTATTTACAAACTATACATATGTTGAAGTACATTGTCAATAATCTTTAAAAATTTAGAACTAATATATTCAATCAGAACAAATAAAGGGCATTACATTCACTATGACATAAATTTTTCGTACCCTAGAACGACCAAATTTATTACTATGCAAAACATATTCTTCTAAGAAATGTTTTATGACAAATTTAAAAATACTTAATAGATAAAAATACGTCTTAAATAACCCATTCTAATATGTCAAATCTTTCTGCAACTTAGGTACTCTTATTTATTAATTTTTTATATGTAATTTTTATACAAAACAGGTTATATCATTCAAATCTCGGAGTAATTAAAACCCTTAAGATTGTACAAATATATGTCATAAAAAAAATTAATTTAATATATTTAAAACCACATAGATTAACATAACTTCCTTTAATTTTAGGTTTTCATTAACCCTCATAACAGATCGGATCTTGTCGGATTCGTGTTTGTGTCATATGTAAACGGGTTAAGAGCCCTTAAAATCCAAATCCAGCCCAATTAAATCTCGTGTCGTGTTAGTCTCGATCCATGCACATAACTTGGTCATCAAGCCTCAACCCAAACTAGTAAATTGTGTCGGTTTCATGTCTTGCTATACTGTTATGTCAATATTTGGAATTTTAAATATATTTTTCTGATAGGTGATCAGGATAGAATAAGATTAATTTAGTAAGCATATCATTCGTTTCGGGTTTGAGTTTAAAGAGTTTAACCCAAACGCGACCCAATTAAATCTTGTGCCATGTTCGTGTCAACCCACTTACATAAGTGGGTTATTAAGCCTCCACCGAAACCCGTTAATTTCATGTTGTGCTTGTGTCTCGTTTTCATGTCGTGCCATTGTTTGTCACCTCTAGTTTTCATTAGTACTTTTTTAAGTTTTTGGGACAAATAAAATGAAAACATATCTACTATTTAAGGAGGTAGCAGACGTAAAATTATTTTATCTTAGATTATAGTTCAACAATAACGTTTAATATGGTAGCCAGCATGGCAAAACTTACATTAAGAGTCTGAAAGAAACACACAACTTCTCATAATTTTATCGGCATAAACATTCAATAAATAGTGAAGAGAAACTTTTTATTATTATTATTATTATTATTATTAATTTTTTTTTTTTTTTTTGCAAGAAGGTATAATCCTTTTATTCATCCTCAAGTTCGGGAAAAAGAAAAGGATAAAATCTTACAAAAGAATAGCCCATATAGCCTTAAGAAGAAAGGCTATCAAGAATGTAAGGTAGCAATAAAACGAGAAGAACATCGTGAAGAAGACCTATATAGCAAAGACACAGAAATTATAAATTTGGCCTGATTGAGCATCTGTTGCACATTGTGTTCTTGGGTGCTATATATCCTGCAATTACGCTCTTTCCAGATAGTGTAGATGGCACAGGTAAGACAGCTTAGAAACCATGTGTGCTTCCAATGTCGTCTAGACTGCCTGTGCAAACACCAGTCCAACTCCCTGTGATAATGATTACTCATGTTGGAAACGCGAGTCCAGACCATGAGCTCCTGCCAAAGCTGCTGAGAGAATGGGCAAGCAAAGAACAAATGGTCATGAGTTTCACTATCTTGCTTGCAGAGGACGCATCTATTAGGAGTGATAAATCCCTTTAGGATTAGGTTGTCCATTGTTGCTAGTTTCTGTTGACAAGCCAGAGAAGATATAATGCTATGTCTAGGAACCACCACCCTGTGAAAAAGACCCTTGGACCAAGAGACAGTAGCGTGACAAGGCCTAAACCAGGTATAAGCTGCAGCAACATGGAATTTATCACCAGAGCACCAACTATGGAGTAAAGCTTTTGCAGCAGCAGGAGAACCAGTGGCAGACAGCAAGTCATTTTTGACACTAATTATACTCCTGAAGCTTTCACTGTACCTGTCCTGAACAACAACATCCCAGATAGAACAATGGGAGAGATGATAGACAGAGTGCCAAATGCTCCAAAGTCCCTAAGGAGTCCTATCTAGCAACCACAACCATTTAGATATAAGCGCTTTGTTCCAGGAGAGTAGCTCTTTGACCCCAAAACCACCTTCATTAGATGGAGCACAGATACTGGACCAGCTCTTGACAATCATCTTTTTGTCAGTGGCTTTGATATTCCAGAAGAAATTCTTGCATAATTTGTTGATTGTTTTAATCACACTTTTGGGGAGTAAGACACTGGCACACCAGAAGTTCTCAATGCCAAAGACTACACTGTTGAGAAGCTGAAGTCTACCAGCATAAGAAAGTAATTTGGAAGACCAGTGTTGAATGGAGGCCTGAATTTTGTTCACAAGGATACCATACATATCCACAGTAGTGCGAGCTGTGTTTAAAGGCAGCCCAAGATACCTGAAGGGGAAAGATCCCTCAGAGAACCCAGAGGTGAGCAGAATCTGGGACTTGATGCTAGGGGAAACTCCACCAAAGTAAATTTCAGTTCTATCCACATTAGCTTGAAGCCCAGACCAGCAGGAAAAGAGGTTGAGGGTTTGAGAAACAGCCTGCACAGAGGGCACATCCCCTCTAATAAAGATCATGAGGTCATCAGCAAAGATTAGGTGAGTGAGCTTCATTTTAGAGCACTTTGGATGAAGAGACACTTGAGGATGAGAGTTGAGGCATCTCAAGTATCTAGAAAGTATCTCCATGCTTAGGACAAAAATATAAGGGGAGAGAGGGTCTCCTTGCCTGACTCCACTTTTCCCTTGGAAGAAACCATGGACTGAACCATTTAGCTTAATAGAGAACCAGGAGCTAGTAAGGCATCCCATAATCCAACAGATGAATTGAGGAGGGAATTTCAGAGTTGTCAGCATATTCTCTATAAAAGACCACTGGAGAGAATCAAAGGCTTTTCTAATATACACCTTAATCAAGCACCTAAGAGTGAGATATTTGCGGTCATATCCTTTAACTAAAGATTGGGAAAACATAATGTTTTCATGAATGCTCCTCCCTTTCACAAAAGCTGCCTGTTCAGGGCCAACTAAAAGAGGAAGGACAGTGCTGAGTCTAGTGGATATAATTTTTGAGATTGTCTTGTAAAAAGTAGTACAGCAAGAAATTGGGCGAAAATCCATGACAGTGGAGCTAATTAACCTTCTTTTTAGGAATAAGGGCAAGCAAGGTAGAATTAGCTTGCTTACTCATTCTACCAGTAGATAAGAAGGAATGAACAACTTTGCAAAAAGTCTCCCCAATAAGAGGCCAACTGTGTTTAAAGAAGGCAGAGGAAAACCCATCTGGCCCAGGACTTTTGTCTGAACCAATAGTAAAAAGAGCAGCTTTAATTTCTTCATTAGTGATAGGAAGAATCAAAGTATCAGCTGCTTCTCTAGAAACAATAGGGCTCAGCTGAATGAAATCATTATCCAAGGGAGAGACATGAGAGCTAGCACCAAGAAGACTTTGATAGTAATCCACAAAGCCAGCAGCAACATTAACCAGGCCAATTTTATCAGTGCCATGTCTATCCTTAATCTGACCTATAATTTGCTGTTGTTTTCTTTCTTGAATTTTTGCATAGAAGAATTTTGAAGCATAGTCATCATGAATGATATTATGAACCTTAGCTTGTTGCTGAGCTATGTTTTTCTCAATAGGCTTAAATTTGCAGTAAAGAGACAGGAGCTCTTTTTCTTTGGAAATTAGGTCAGGAGAAAAATTAACAGCTTGCATAGCCAGTTGACAGTCTTTCAGTTCTTGCTTCAATCCCTGAACCTTAATAGAGATGCTAGTAAAATGCTCTTTATGCATTAGTCTTAAGCTTTTCCTGACATTTTTCAGCTTAGCAAACAACTTATAAGTGGAAGAGCCATAAACAGGAACATTCCAAGCTTCATGGACAATGTTATCATAATCAGAATTATCAAGCCTGCAGTTTAAGAAACTAAACCTTGATTTTCTGCAACGATCCTCAAAAATAGTGACCACCACTGGAGAGTGATCAGAAACTCCAGGCTCAGGAAAATTAGCAGAAGTAGCAGGGAAATGCATAAGCCACTGGACATTGGCCATAGCTCGATCAAGCTTAGTCCAGACCTTAGATTCAGGATGCTGCTTATTATTCCAAGAAAAGTCACATCCTGAACTGTTAAGATCCTCCACCTCACATTGATAGAGATAGGAGTTAAAGTCCATAATATCAGCTAAATCAGGGAGAGTGCCACCAATCTTTTCAGAGATATCCCTAATAACATTGAAATCTCCCAAAATTAACCATTTATCAACCAGAGGTTTTATATTTAAAAGATGTGTCCAGAGACCATCTCTTTCCCTGGCATCATTACTAGCATAAACAAAAGTGATATAAAAGACCTGGCAAGTAGCATTATGGAAGACCTCACAATGTATAAACTGGGGATGAACTTGAATAGGAGTAACAACCACAGTAGAAACATTCCAAAGCAACAGGATTCTACCATTAGAGTGGGGTTCAAGATTGCAACAAGATCCCAAATTACTGAAGTAGGAAGAAATAATCCTACCATAGTTCCTCTGTTTAATTTTTGTTTCCAAAACACCCAAAATATCCAAATTATTAACCCATAGGAAGTACTTAATTTCCTGCAACTTCAAAGGGTCATTACACCCTCTAATATTCCAAGAAGAGACTTTCATTGACCACCAGTATCAAAAGGATGAGTATCCCTTATGCTCTCAACCAACAAAGTATGGGAGGGCAAAGTTCCAGTATCTATAGGAGTCAAACCCATTTTGAGAACCATCTGGGTGTCATCAGAGGCATCCTCCTCCAGACATGGAGTAGCAGAGCTATGATTATGCAAATCAAAACTATTATCCAAAGAATAAGACTTAGTTAGATCCCCTCTCTTCATGGCTATTTGAGGCTGATCAACTTCATCCTTCTTGTTGCATACATCGAGTGCATTTCAACATTCAAAGAAGGAGATTCAGATTCAGAGGTCTGGTGAGAAGAGCCTAGCAGCAAGCATTCTGAGCTGTGCACCAGACTGTCTGAATCAGAATGCAACTTCTGTGAACCTGAGGTATCACCTAGCAAACAAGGAACAAGGGTGCCAGGAACCAAAACAGATGTGGGTTCCTGAACATACTGAACAAGATCTTCCTCAGAAGGAAGAATGGGAAGAGGCTCAGGCTCATCCACAAGAGCTAAAGGAGTAAAAGAGTTGGTCACTGAAATAGCTGGAGATGAACTCCCTCTCTTCAAGGCTATTTGAGGGTTCATACTCACCTTCTGAGTGCTTCCTGAGTGCATTACAGTATTCAGAGAAGAAGAACTAGTCCCAGAAACCAAGGGGATAGATTGACCTTGGCTCAGGGGAGGAGAAACTTGCTTCTGTGAACCTCAGGTACCACCTAGCAAATCAGAAGTGGAAGATTTTCCAGTAGACTTCTTCCTGTGTTTCTTGCAGGAATTGAATTTGTGCCCCATTTTCCGACAGTCAGAGCAATAGAAAGGGAGCCATTCATATTCTACCCTCTGGGTGGAAGGACTAAATGGGGTGTTCAGAGAAATTTCCACTGGTAGGGAGGAAGAGATATCAACCTCAATCAAAACCCTAGCAAAAGAAAGCTTTGCTTTACAGGTGGTAGGGACATCAGCAAACAATGGCTTGCCTATTCTGCTAGCCATCTTGCTCAGCACAGTGCTAGACCAAAGATATGGATCCAGATCATGAAACAAGACCCAGACAGGAACCCATGAAACCCTTTCCATCTCAAAGGAGAAAGAGGGAGACCAATGCTTCAGAATGAAGGAAGAGGATCCAATTTTCCAAGGACCCTTCTGCAGAACCGTGTTCATTTCAACCTCAGATGAGAATCTGAAACTGAACCATCCTTTTTTGTAGTATTGAACCACTGGTGAAGCTATAGATGCCCAATGCTTAGAGACAAAATCAGAAACCTGGGTAAGAGTAGGCCTAGATCCAATCAAATGACCCATTAAGGTAAATTGCCAAAACTTCAGTTCATCAGCAATGTCATCAAGACCCACATCAATTTCAGAGGCATGTTTACTCTCATGGTGCATGAATAAACTCATTCCAACCGGGTTCTTGGGTTTTGCAATTTCAGACCAAGTGGGTTTAGCCTTAGGTTGCCCTACTAATTCTGAGATTATTATGACAGGAACCTCTGGAGTAGCAGATGAAGTCTCTTGAGCAACTGAAGGGCCCTCCTGTGTATCAGAAAAAGTCTCCAACACAGGGGTTTCAGAGACTTCTCCAGAAGCAGTTACGGTAGTCGTCGTGGATATCACAACAGTTTCAGAAACAGGGGCATCAATGGCGGTAGGGTTTTCACAATTAGGCGCTGAATTATCCAAATTAGAGGGAATAACAATGGAAGTCGCAGGAGAACTACGCTTAGGATTTGATCGAATAGCATCAACAAGATAATCATTCAAGATCACAGGTTGACGTGGTGTAGAAGTCAAATCATCACTAGGCGAGTCCGAAGTAGAAGAATTGGGGGCAAAAGAAGTACCTTGAGCTGCGGAAAGAGATGGAGAATCCATTGGAGGTCTCCCTTTTGGTGGTCGACCTCGGCCGCGAGCCATGGAGAAAGCTTCAGGAGCTCGAAAGCGTAAAAATGGCGGGGATTTTCAGAGAATCTGTTTTAGAGAGAGAAAGTTCTTCTCTCTAAACGGTTTTTATTATTATTATTTATTATTATTATTATTATTATTATTATTATTATTATTATTATTATTATTATTATTATTATTATTATTATTATTATTATTATTATTATTATTATTATTATTATTATTATTATAAATGATGCATATAAATTAGCTTTAGTAAAATATTAATTATGAGATAAGTTTTATTTTGTATAAACTAAAACGTTACATTACGTCATACAATATAAATTAGTACACGAGAACATTAGTTTTCAAACAATCATCGCAGGAAAAAAAAGTTAGTTTTTATAATAACAAAAGTCAAATATTTTAATTAAATTTTCATAATGGAGTCAAAAACACTAATGATGGCTCTTCTATTAGTTTCATTGGTTGTCATTGCCGAAACTGCTTTTGCAACTAATTCTGCCGATACACCTAGCCCCGCGACGATGGATGCGTTCCAAAAATGTGCAAGCGGCTTAGGCGCAACTTGTGGTGGTGTCATTTCAAAATATGTATTTGAGGACGGAGTGGATGTATCAAAAGAATGTTGTACTGCTTTGCTAGAGGTTGGAGAGGATTGTCACGAGCTTCTTACAAAAGTGACTATTGTTTACAAGCATCTTTATCCCGCTAAAAAAGCTAAACAAGCTTGGCGAATGAATTATCAAATATGGCAACTTTGTAAGAAAAATGGACAAGTTTCTAATTAGAGTTCTAACTTAAAAAAAAATTGTATTCAAAAAAACATATTGAATAAGAAATGGTTTTTTTTTGCCATATTCGAACGATCCAAATTGTTTAGTGAATACAATTATTATTGTTTCATACTAAATTGTTAAAATAGCTAATGTGAACATGTTGGTCCATATTCATCTGATAAAGCACAAGAAATTTGATTGAAATCATTTGGTTTCATCTTATTATTGGTTGATTAACGAAATATGTTTCTGGCTTTCAACTTTCCATAATCTGTTAAGTATATTTTATCTTTATCGCTAATTAATTAATATTGGTATGTATTAGTTAAACATTGTAGCTAAATTACATATACATCCTAATACTAAATTCACTTTCATCAAATAACTTAAGTTTAAATCTTTTGATCAAAATATTCTCGTATAGTCTACCGAACTATTACATATACAATTTCATATCTATCTTCTGGTTACCAATATATATAAAGAAAATATTAGGACAATTTGTGATAGAAACAAATGTTCAATGTATATGTTATATTATGTTTAACTTATAAAATTCGGTAATAAACTTGTTAACGCAATAACTTTTTAGGTCGTAGTTGGTACACATTTTTAACCCTAAAAAAATATAAAAGTCCCTAAGACTAACAAAGTCTTCAATTCTAAAAAGATTAAAATTGACATTAGTTGAAATCATCACTTCTAAATTTTTGTGAACTCGTTAAAAAATATTAACATATAATTTATGTCAAATAATTCATAAACTTATTCCCTAAGAACTTCAACTTTTAACCGATATCAAGTAGTATAGTTGGTAAGACATTAGAGATGGTGGTACTTATTACTTGAGTTTAACTCCCCTTAGCATCAATATCGCCATTGTGGCTCCCTTAACAACAAAAGAAAAAAATAAATTTACAATCGGCTAATTAAAGAGATAATAATTATGTACATTGTTTAGGCCACGAGACTATTTACAAACTATACATATGTTGAAGTACATTGTCCATAATCTTTAAAAATTTAGAACTAATATATTCAATCAGAACAAATAAAGGGCATTACATTCACTATGACATAAATTTTTCATACCCTAGAACGACCAAATTTATTACTATGCAAAACATATTCTTCTAAGAAATGTTTTATGACAATTTTAAAAATACTTAATAAATAAAAATACGTCTTAACTAACCCATTCTAATATGTCAAAACTTTCAGCATCTTAGGTACCCTTATCTATTAATTTTTGATATGTAATTGTTATACAAAACAGGTTATATCATTCAAATCTTAGAGTAATTAAAACCCTTAAGATTGTACAAATATATGTCATAAAAAAAATTAATTTAATAAATTTAAAACCACATAAATTAACATAACTTCCTTTAATTTTAGGTTTTATTAAACCTCATAACAGATCGGATCTTGTCGGATTCGTGTTTGTGTCATATGTAAACGGGTTAAGAGTCCTTAAAATCCAAATCAAGCCCAATTAAATCTCGTGTCGTGTTAGTCTCGATCCATGCACATAACTTGGTCATCAAGCCTCAACCCAAACTAGTTAATTGTGTCGGTTTCATGTCTTGCTATACTGTTATGTCAATATTTGGAATTTTAAATATATTTTTGGGATAGATGATCAGGTTAGAATAAGATTAATTTAGTAAGCATATCAATCGTTTCGGGTTTGAGTTTAAAGAGTTTAACCCAAACGCGACCCAATTAAATCTTGTGCCATGTTCGTGTCAACCCACTTACATAAGCGGGTTATTAATCCTCCACCAAAACCCGTTAATTTCATGTTGTTTTTGTGTCCCGTTTTCATGTCGTGCCATTGTTTGTCACCTGTAGTTTTCATTAGTACTTTTTTATGTTTTTTGGGACAAATAAAATGAAAACATATCTACTATTTAAGGAGGTAGCAGACGTAAATATATTTTATCTTAGATTATAGTTCAACAATAACGTTTAATATGGTAGCCAGCATGGCAAAACTTACATTAAGAGTCTGAAAGAAACACACAACTTCTCATAATTTTATCGTCATAAACATTCAATAATTAGTGAAGAGAAACTTATTATTATTATTATTATAATTATTATTATTATTATTATAAATGATGCATATAAATTAGCTTTAGTAAAATATTAATTATGAGATAAGTTTTATTTTGTATAAACTAAAACGTTACATTACGTCATACAATATAAATTAGTACACGAGAACATTAGTTTTCAAACAATCATCGCAGAATAAAAAAAGTTAATTTTTATAATAACAAAAGTCAAATATTTTAATTAAATTTTTGTAATGGAGACAAAAAAACTAATGACGGCTCTTCTATTAGTTTCATTGGTTGTCATTGCCGAAAATGCTTTTGCAACTAATTCTGCCGATGCACCTAGCCCCGCCACGTTGGATGCGTTCCAAAAATGTGCAAGCGGCTTAGGTGCAACTTGTGGTGGTGTCATTTCAAAATATGTATTTGAGGACGAAGTGCATGTATCAAAAGAATGTTGTACTGCTTTGCTAGAGGTTGGAGAGGATTGTCACGAGCTTCTAACAGAAGTGACTATTGTTTACAAGCGTCTTTATCCCGCTAAAAAAGCTAAACAAGCTTGGCGTAAGAATGATCAAATATGGCAACTTTGTAAGAAAAATGGACAAGTTCCTAATTAGTGTACTAACTCAAACAAAATTTGTATTCAAAAAAACATATTGAATAAGAAATGTTTTTTTGCCATATTCGAACGATCCAAATTGTTTAGTGAATACAATTATTATTGTTTCATACTAAATTGTTAAAATAGCTAATGTGAACATGTTGGTCCATATTCATCTGATAAAGCACAAGAAATTTGATTGAAATCATTTGGTTGCATCTTACTATTGGTTGATTAACAAAATATGTTCTCGCTTTCAACTTCCATAATCTGTTATGTAAATTTTATCTTTACCGCTAATTAATTAATATTAGTATGTATTAGTTAAATATTGTAGCTAAATTACATATACATCCTAATACTAAATTCACTTTCATCAAATAATTTAAGTTTAAATCTTTTGATCAAAATATTCTCGTATAGTCTATCGAACTATTACATATACAATTGCATATCGATCTTCTGGTTACCAATATATATAAAGAAAATCTTAGGACAATTTGTGATGGTAACAACTGTTCAATGTATATGTTATATTATGTTTAACTTATAAAATTCAGTAGTAAACTTGTTAACGCAATAACTTTTTAAGTCGGAGTTGGTACACGTTTTTAACCCTAAAAAAATATAAAAGTCTCTAAAACTAAGAAAGTCTTCAATTCTAAAAAGATTAAAATTGACATTAGTTGAAATCATCACTTCTAAATTTTTGTGAACTCGTTAAAAAATATTAACATATAATTTATGTCAAATAATTCATAAACTTATTCTCTAAGAACTTCAACTTTTAACAAATATCAAGTAGTTTAGTTGGTAAGACATTAGAGATGGTACTTATTACTTGAGTTTAAGTCCCCTCAGCATCAATATCGCCATTGTGGCACCCTTAACAACAAAAGAAAAAATTAAATTTACAATTGGCTAATTAAAGAGATAATAATTATATACATGGTTTAGGCCACGAGACTATTTACAAACTATACATATGTTGAAGTACATTGTCAATAATCGTTAAAAATTTAGAACCAATCAGAACAAATAAAGGGCATTACATTCACTATGACATAAATTTTTCGTACCCTAAAACGACCAAATTTATTACTATGCAAAACATATTCTTCTAAGAAATGCTTTATGACAAATTCAAAAATACTTAATAAATAAAAATACGTCTTAACCAACCCATTATAATATGTCAAATCTTTCTACATCTTAGGTACCCTTATCTATTAATTTTTGATATGTAATTGTTATACAAAATAGGTTATATCATTCAAATCTCAGAGTAATTAAAACCCTTAAGATTGTACAAATATATGTCACAAAAAAAAGTAATTTAATATATTTAAAACCACATAGATTAACATAAATTCCTTTAATTTTAGGTTTTCATTAAACCTCATAACAGATCGGATCTTGTCGGATTCGTGTTTGTGTCATATGTAAACGGGTTAAGAACCCTTACAACCCAAATCCAACCCAGTTAAATCTCGTGTCGTGTTATTCTCGATCCATGCACATAACTTGGTCATCAAGCCTCAACCCAAGCTAGTTAATTATGTCGGTTTCATGTCTTGCTATACTGTTATGTCAATATTTGGAATTTTAAATATATTTTTGTGATAGATGATCAGGATAGAATAAGATTAATTAAGAAAGCATGTCATTCGTTTCGGGTTCAAGTTTAAACATTTTTACCCAAACGCGACCCAATTAAATCTTGTACCATGTTCGTGTCAACCCACTTACATAAGCGAGTTATTAAGCCTCCACCGAAACCCGTTAATTTCGTGTTGTGTTTGTGTCCCGTTTTCATGTCGTGCCATTGTTTGTCACCTCTTGTTTTCATTAGTACTTTTTTAAGTTTTTGGGACAAATAAAATGAAAACATATCTACTATTTAAGGAGATAGCACACGTAAAATAATTTTATCTTAGATTATAGTTCAACAATAACGTTTAATATGGTAGCCAGCATGGCAAAACTTACATTAAGAGTCTGAAGGAAACACACAACTTCTCAAAATTTTATCGGCATAAACATTCAATAAATAGTGAAGAGAAACTTATTGTTATTATTATTATTATTATTATTATTATTATTATTATTATTATTATTATTATTATTGTTATTATTGTTATTATTATTATTATTATTATTATTATTCATATAAATTAGCTTTAGTAAAATATTAATTATGGGATAAGTTTTATTTTGTATAAACTAAAACGTTACATTACGTCATACAATATAAATTAGTACACGAGAACATTAGTTTTCAAACAATCATCGCAGAATAAAAAAAGTTAATTTTTATAATAACAAAAGTCAAATATTTTAATTTAATTTTCATAATGGAGTCAAAAACACTAATGACGGCTCTTCTATTAGTTTCATTGGTTGTCATTCCCGAAAATACTTTTGCAACTAATTATGCCGATGCACCTAGCCCCACGACGTTGGATGCATTCCAAAAATGTGCAAGCGGCTTAGGCGCAACTTGTGGTGGTGTCATTTCAAAATATGTATTTGAGGACGGAGTGCATGTATCAAAAGAATGTTGTACTGCTTTGCTAGAGGTTGGAGTGGATTGTCACGAGCTTCTAACAGAAGTGACTATTGTTTACAAGCGTATTTATCCCGCTAAACAAGCTTGGCGTAAGAATGATCAAATATGGCAACTTTGTAAGAAAAATGGACAAGTTTCTAATTAGTGTACTAACTTAAAACAAAATTTGTATTCAAAAAAACATATTGAATAAGAAATGTTTTTTAGCCATATTCGAACGATCCAAATTGTTTAGTGAATACAATTATTATTGTTTCATACAAAATTGTTAAAATAGCTAATTTGAACATGTTGGTCCATATTCATCTGATAGAGCACAAGAAATTTGATTGAAATCATTTGGTTGCATCTTACTATTGGTTGATTAACAAAATATGTTCTCGCTTTCAACTTCCATAATCTGTTAAGTAAATTTTATCTTTACCGCTAATTAATTAATATTAGTATGTATTAGTTAAACATTGTAGCTAAATTACATATACATCCTAATACTAAATTCACTTTCATCAAATAATTTAAGTTTAATCTTTCGATGAAAATATTCTCGTATAGTCTATCGAACTATTACATATACAATTGCATATCTATCTTCTGGTTAACAATATATAAAAAGAAAATCTTTATACAATTTGTGATGGGAACAACATTTCAATGTATGTGTTATATTATGTCTAACTTATAAAATTCAGTAGTAAACTTGTTAACGCAATAACTTTTTAGGTCGTAGTTGGTACACGTTTTTAACCCTAAAAAAATATAAAAGTCTCTAAAACTAACAAAGTCTTCAATTCTAAAAAGATTAAAATTGACATTAGTTGAAATCATCACTTCTAAATTTTTGTGAACTCGTTAAAAAATATTAACATATAATTTATGTCAAATCATTCATAAACTTATTCTCTAAGAACTTCAACTTTTAATTGATATCAAGTAGTTTAGTTGGTAAGACATTAGAGATGGTACTTATTACTTGAGTTTAACTCCCCTCAGCATCAATATCGCCATTTTGGCACCCTTAACAACAAAAGAAAAAAATAAATTTACAATCGGCTAATTAAAGAGATAATAATTATGTACATTGTTTAGACCACGAGACTATTTACAAACTATACATATGTTGAAGTACATTGACAATAATCTTTAAAAATTTAGAACCAATCAGAATAAATAAAGGGCATTACATTCACTATGACATAAATTTTTCGTACCCTAGAACGACCAAATTTTTTACTATGCAAAACATATTCTTCTAAGAAATGTTTTATGACAAATTTAAAAATACTTAATAAATAAAAATACGTCTTAACCAACCCATTATAATATGTCAAATCTTTCTACATCTTAGGTACCCTTATCTATTAATTTTTTATATGTAAT
Source organism: Silene latifolia (assembly GCF_048544455.1). Lineage (NCBI taxonomy): Eukaryota > Viridiplantae > Streptophyta > Magnoliopsida > Caryophyllales > Caryophyllaceae > Silene > Silene latifolia. The sequence goes on along the minus strand of NC_133527.1, from coordinate 170,607,803 downwards.
TGTTATACAAAATAGGTTCTATCATTCAAATCTCAGAGTAATTAAAACCCTTAAGATTGTACAAATATATGTCACAAAAAAAAGTAATTTAATATATTTAAAACCACATAGATTAACATAACTTCCTTTAATTTTAGGTTTTCATTAAACCTCATAACAGATCGGATCTTGTCGGATTCGTGTTTGTGTCATATGTAAACGGGTTAAGAACCCTTACAACCCAAATCCAACCCTATTAAAGCTCGTGTCATGTTAGTCTCGATCCATGTACATAACTTGGTCATCAAGCCTCAACCCAAACTAGTTAATTGTGTCGGTTTCATGTCTTGCTATACTGTTATGTCAATATTTGGAATTTTAAATATATTTTTTGTGATAGATGATCAGGATAGAATAAGATTAATTTAGTAAGCATGTCATTCGTTTCGGGTTTGTGTTTAGACAGTTTAACCCAAACGCGACCCAATTAAATCTTGTACCATGTTCGTGTCAACCCACTTACATAAGCGGGTTATTAAGCTGATGCGAACCAAGCTAATGACTCAGAATTGGTTGACGAGCTGGACGAGTTGGTTGTGAACATTCACGGTGATAGTCTGATTATGGTTCGTGGTTTTCAGCCTTTATGCTTCAGTTATCCTTCCTTTGTGAATTTGCTAAGTATGGACTAAGGGAGTTGATTTGTGGCACGCATTACATTGGAAGGGCGGGCCAATATTACGTTTTTATTTTACTTATCAGATTATGTTGTTAAAATAAAATCTTAAGCTTAATTAGTAGTTGTCTAGGTACATTGAACTTGTTGCTTTAAGTGTTGTAATTAAGTGAAGAGTGAATGCTCAAACTCTTCAAATTTTTGGCTGCTCATTTCAGCTCATTTGAGGCTATATAAAGCCTTGAAGTTTATGAATAAAATCATCTCAGAATTTTCAGAAAAACACTTGTGTTAAACTCGTTTCTTGCTTAGAAACAAAACTGATTTTGATTGGAATGTGATTCTGATTAAAATTCCCGAGTTGTTGATCAATAGGTCTTGGTCTCACTCACTTTGATCAAGTAATAGGTCTTGCTTGTTCAAACACTATCCCTTTTATTCTTAAAAACTAGAACTGGTCGTACCTAGTACGTTCGGTTCACCAAAAACAGTCCGCTATTTTAATAGTTCTTGTTGTCTAAATCAAACAGTTTCAGGTCTGCGCATACCTCGTACGAACAGTCCTTAGCACTGTCCAATTCGTCCCTAATTCCGCTGCTCAGTTCGTATCATTTGTGGTATCAGAGCTTCGGCTCTTGATCCTTGTTTAACTATGTCGGTAGATTTCAACAGTCCAGAATTCATTCATCAATTACGGGAAGCTTTGAAACATGCTCGTGAAACTGAAGAGCGTTGGCAACCTAGGAGAGGAGAACGAATTGTTGATGCATTCAAGGCGAGTGATCTTCCTGAATTCGTTGGAGGGGCTGATCCCGAAGCCTATTTGGAGTGGGAACGGAAAATCGATCGTTTATTCGATCTTAAAGACTTGGATGATGACAAGAGGTGTAGGTTTGCAATTCTGAAATTGAGCAAAGGAGCATCGCTGTGGTATGAGGCGATGAAGGCCAAGAGGGTCCGGGAAGGTAAGGAGAAAATTGATTCTTGGGTGTCCCTAAAACGCAAACTACGGAAAAGGTATGTACCATCGACCCATAGGCTGTCTACTTATCGCAAAATCGCTGATTTTAGACAAGGAAAGTTGAGTGTTAGCGAGTATTTAGATGAATTTCAGAATCTTGCCATTATGGGTGAATTGGAGGAAATAGAAGAGCATAAAATGTCTCGATTTTTGCGTGGATTGAATTATAACATTGCTAGTTCTGTTGAGTTTTATCCCTATTCTGATTTTGATACTCTTGTTGGTCTTTGTCTGAAAGTAGAGTCACAAGGGGAGGGTCGAGTTCGGAATCGAGTGAGCCAAAATCATGGTCTAAGCCCGAGTCTAAATTTTTTGGTACTCCTAATAACCACGCCGTGTCTCATATTTCGATTGGTAGTCCTAAAACCAGAGCTGGTCAGTCCTCTAAAACATCGGGTAAGGAGACTAGTTTGGCTAAGGTTCGATGCCTTAAGTGTCAAGGATTCGGTCATTATCAAAGTGCGTGTCCTAATCAACGAGTTGTGACCTTAAGAGAACCCTTAGAGTGTCGGGATGAGTTGTTGGCCGAGGAGGAACAAATGGATGAGTTTCTGATTTCTAATGATAATGAGGAGGGGGAAGAAGAAGTAGAGGGTTATGAGGCACCTCATGTCGATACTAGTTTGGTTTTGCGAACTTTAAAAGTTGATTCTAAACCAATTGAGTCGGGACAGCGAAACCAATTGTTTCATACCAATTGCAAGGTGAATGATAGATGGGTGAGTCTAATTATCGATGGAGGGAGTTGTACTAATGTTGCCTTTACTGAAATGGTGTCTAAATTGGGTCTTAAGACCATGAAACATCCCCGTCCTTATGCGTTGCATTGGCTTGATAATGGTAGTAGTGTTAAAGTCACGAAACAGGCCCGTGTGAACTTAACTATGGGTTCGTATATTGACGAGGTTTTGTGTGATGTTATACCCATGGATGCTTGTCATATCTTGTTGGGTCGGCTTTGGCAATTTGATCAGGATGTATTGCATCGGGGAAGGTGTAATGAATATGAATTGAAGGATAAGGGAAAACGAATTGTGCTCAAGCCTTTATCACCTCAAAACAGCCGAGTTGCTGCCACAAACACGGTTCCCAAGGCTGGTATGTCGTTGTTGATTGGAGAACGGGATGAGGAGCGTGCTATTGATGATGGTAAGCGAGTTTTCTTACTTGTTGCTAAAGAAAATTCGAGTTCTAATGTTGTTTTGCAGGAGCATGGCCGAATTGATAAACTCCTTATTGAGTTAAGTGATGTATTACCCGATGATTTGCCGATTGGTTTGCCTCCTATTCGGGGCGTTGAACATCAAATTGACCATATTCAGGGCTCATCTCTCCCGAATAAGGCTGCCTAACATTGTAATCCCGAAGAAACAACGGAACTCCAAAAGAAAAAGGATGAAATGGTACATAAAGACGCCGCATCAAAGTGGAAAGCAATGTTGAAACTCCATGAGCAAGTCCGGGCCAAAATTGAAACCGTGCATGCTGCCTATCAACACAAGTCCAACAAAAATAGGAAGCGGAGGGTGTTCGGGATTGGAGACTTGGTTTGGGTGCAGTTTAGGAAAGAAAGATTCCCGAGAAAACGCAAGAATAAGCTCATGCCTAGGATCGAGGGCCCTTACAAAATCATGGATAGGGTCAACAACAATGCTTACAAGGTTGAACTTCCCGGTGATTATGGTGTTCACGCCACTTTTAATGTTAGTGATCTCTCTCCTTACTTGGATGACGATGGCCTAGCTGAATTGAGGTCAATTCCTTTTCAAGGGGGAGGGGATGATGCAAACCAAGCTAATGACTCAGAATTGGTTGACGAGTTGGACGAGTTGGTTGTGAACATTCACGGTGATAGTCTGATTATAGCTCGTGGTTTTCAGCCTTTAAGCTTCAATTATCCTTCCTTTGTGAATTTGCTAAGTATGGACTAAGGGAGCTTATTTGTGGCACGCATTACAAGGGAAGGGCAGTCCAATATTACGTTTTTATTTTACTTTTCAGATTAAGTTGTTAGAATAAAATCTTAAGCTTAATTAGTAGTTGTCTAGGTACATTGAACTTGTTGCTTTAAGTGTTGTAATTAAGTGAAGAGTGAATGCTCAAACTCTTCACATTTTGGCTGTTCATTTCAGCTCATTTGAGGCTATATAAAGTCTTGAAGTTTATGAATAAAATCATCTCAGAATTTTCAAAAAAACACTTGTGTTAAACTCGTTTCTTGCTTAGAAACAAAACTGATTTTGATTGGAACGCGATTCTGATTAAAATTCCCGAGTTGTTGATCAATAGGTCTTGGTCTCACTCACTTTGATCAAGTAATAGGTCTTGCTTATTCAAACACTATCCTTTTTATTCACAAAAACCAGAACTGGTCGTACCTAGTACGTTCGGTTCACCAAAAACAGTCCGTTATTTCAATAGTTCTTGTTGTCTAAATCAAACAGTTTCAAGTTTGCGCGTACCTAGTACGAACAGACCTTAGCACTGTCCAATTCGTCCCTAATTCCGCTGCTCAGTTCGTATCATAAGCCTCCACCAAAACCCGTTAATTTCGTGTTTTGTTTGTGTCCCATTTTTATGTCGTGCCATTGTTTGCCACCTCTAGTTTTCATTAGTACTTTTTTAAGTTTTTGGGACAAATAAAATGAAAACATATCTACTATTTAAGGAGGTAGCACACGTAAAATTATTTTATCCTAGATTATAGTTCAACAATAACGTTTATTATGGTAGCCAGCATGGCAAAACTTACATTAAGCGTCTGAAAGAAACACACAACTTCTCATAATTTTATCGGCATAAACATTCAATAAATAGTGAAGAGAAACTTATTATTATCATAATTATTATAAATGATGCATATAAATTACCTTTAGTAAAATATTAATTATGAGATAAGTTTTATTTTGTATAAACTAAAACGTTACATCACGTCATACAATATAAATTAGTACACGAGAACATTAGTTTTCAAACAATCATCGTAGAATAAAAAAAGCTAATTTTTATAATAATAAAAGTCAAATATTTTAATTAAATTTTCATAATGGAGTCAAAAATACTAATGATGGCTCTCCTATTAGTTTCATTGGTTGTCATTGTCGAAAATGCTTTTGCAACTAATTCTGCCGATGCACCTAGCCCAGCGACGTTGGATGTGTTCCGAAAATGTTCAAGTGGCTTAGGCGCAACTTGTGGTGGTGTCATTTCAAAATATGTATTTGAGGACGGAGTGCATGTATCAAAAGAATGTTGTACTGCTTTGCTAGAGGTTGGAGAGGATTGTCATGAACTTCTAACAGAAGTGACTATTGTTTACAAGCGTCTTTATCCCGCTAAAAAAGCTAAACAAGCTTGGCGTAAGAATGATCAAATATGGCAACTTTGTAAGAAAAATGGACAAGTTTCTAATTAGTGTACTAACTTAAACAAAATTTGTATTCAAAAAAACATATTGAATAAGAAATGTTTTTTTGCCATATTCGAACGATCCAAATTATTTAGTGAATACAATTATTATTGTTTCATACTAAATTGTTAAAATAGCTAATGTGAACATGTTGGTCCATATTCATCTGATAAAGCACAAGAAATTTTATTGAAATCATTTGGTTGCATCTTACTATTGGTTGATTAACAAAATATGTTCTCGCTTTCAACTTCCATAATCTGTTAACTAAATTTTATATTTACCGCTAATTAATTAATATTAGTATGTATTAGTTAAACATTGTAGCTAAATTACATATACATCCTAATACTAAATTCACTTTCATCAAATAATTTAAGTTTAAATCTTTTGATCAAAATATTCTCGTATAGTCTATCGAACTATTACATATACAATTGCATATCTATCTTCTGGCTACCAATATATATAAAGAAAATCTTAGGACAATTTGTGATGGGAACAACTGTTCAATGTATATGTTATATTATGTTTAACTTATAAAATTCAGTAATAAACTTGTTAACGCAATAACTTTTTAGGTCGTAGTTGGTACACGTTTTTAACCCTAAAAAAATATAAAATTCTCTAAAACTAAAAAAGTCTTCAATTCTAAAAAGATTAAAATTGACATTAGTTGAAATCATCACTTCTAAGGCCTCGTTTGGTTCATACGGGAATCAAATGCATGTGTTAATTTGCAATGCACGGGAGTTTAATTCCAACATCACAATTCACATGAATAGCAAGAATCCGTTTGGTTGCCATGTTGGACTTCTATTCTCCTAGGAGTTTTCAATGACCATGAGAGGGGTAGGTTGTTAAATTCCTCCATCATGCAGGAGTTGGAAACTCTTTGGAGTTTGAAACTCCCCCATTTTACAAAAAATAGGGTAACCAAACAACCTGCAAAAACCACAATTCATGGGATTTTATAATTCCCATGAATTTGGTGGGCCCATGAATTTAGTTGGTAAGACATTAGAGATGGCACTTATTACTTGAGTTTAACTCCCCTCAGCATCAATATCGCCATTATGGGATCCTTAACAACAAGAGAAAAAAATAAATTTACAATCGGCTAATTAAAGAGATAATAATTATGTACATATTATTTAGGCCACGAGACTATTTTTAAACTATACATATGTTGAAGTACATTGTCAATAATCTTTAAAAATTTAGAACCAATCAGAACAAATAAAGGGCATTACATTTACTATGACATAAATTTTTCGTACCCTAGAACGACCAAATTTATTACTATTCAAAACATATTCTTCTAAGAAATGTTTTATGACAAATTTAAAAATACTTAATAAATAAAAATACGTCTTAACCAACCCATTATAATATGTCAAATCTTTCTACATCTTAGGTACCCTTATCTATTAATTTTTAATATGTAATTGTTATAAAAAATAGATTATATCATTCAAATCTCAAAGTAATTAAAACCCTTAAGATGGTACAAATATATGTCACAAAAAAAGTAATTTAATATATTTAAAACCACATGGATTAACATAACTTCCTTTAATTTTAGGTTTTCATTAAACTTCACAACAGATCGGATCTTGTCGGATTCAAGATTGTGTCATATGTAAACGGGTTAAGAACCCTTACAACCCAAACCCAACCCAATTAAATCTCGTGTCGTGTTAGTCTCGATCCATGTACATAACTTGGTCATCAAGCCTCAACCCAAACTAGTTAATTGTGTCGGTTTCATGTCTTGCTTTACTGTTATGTCAATATTTGGAATTTTAAATATATTTTTGTGATAGATGATCAGGATAAAATAAGATTAATTTTGTAAACATATCATTCGTTTTGGGTTTGAGTTTAAAGATTTTAACCCAAACGCGATCCAATTAAATCTTGTACCATGTTCGTGTCAACCCAATTACGTAAGCAGGTTATTAAGCCTCCACCGAAACCCGTTAATTTCGTGTTGTGTTTGTGTCCCGTTTTCATGTCGTGCCATTGTTTGCCACCTCTAGTTTTCATTACTACTTTTTTAAGTTTTTGGGACAATTTGTAACACCCTCATACTCCAAGTGCCTTACCAGGACCACACAGGTATGAAGATGTTACCATCTCGGTTACCCGAGGCAATGATAATCATAAGACAATAACGAAACGTACTTTATTAAATAAGTTTAAGTGATTACATAACAAAACCAACTGTAAAGTAAAATTACAACTGTTCTCAAACTATAAACCAACTAACTAAAACTGTCTTAACAAACACAACGGAAGACTAAAGACTCTGACATGTGATGACTCCATCCCCAGCTAGATCCCTCGCGTATCCAAGATATACTTGTCAAACAACTGCTCACCACCCCCGAATGGATCACCACAGTTTTTAAAACATTTAAACGGGGTCAGTACTAATCACACAATTTATATAATCCAACAACACAACAAACAACACAGCTCAATCGTCATAGATACACTCCGAACTCCATCACCAACTCCACAATACTGGCTACACACTAAAGTGTGTAGCTCTGCCAGAGTGCCCATCGCAACAGGTCACTCCACGCCGCCAGTGGGGGACCGCAGCCCATAGCACTGTCCAATTCGTCCCTAATTCCGCTGCTCAGTTCGTATCATAAGCCTCCACCAAAACCCGTTAATTTCGTGTTTTGTTTGTGTCCCATTTTTATGTCGTGCCATTGTTTGCCACCTCTAGTTTTCATTAGTACTTTTTTAAGTTTTTGGGACAATTAAAATGAAAACATATCTACTATTTAAGGAGGTAGCACACATAAAATTATTTTATCTTAGATTATAGTTCAACAATAACGTTTAATATGGTAGCCAGCATGGCAAAACTTACATTAAGAGTCTGAAAGAAACACACAACTTCTCATAATTTTATCGACATAAACATTCAATAAATAGTGAAGAGAAGTTTATTATTATTATTATAAATGATATATATAAATTAGCTTTAGTAAAATATTAATTATGAGATAAGTTTTATTTTGTATAAACTAAAACCTTACATTACGTCATACAATATAAATTAGTACACGAGAACAATAGTTTTCAAACAATCATCGTAGAATAAAAAAAGTTAATTTTTATAATAACAAAAGTCAAATATTTTAATTAACTTTTCATAATGGAGTCAAAAACAGTAATGATTGCTCTTCTGTTAGTTTCATTGGTTGTCATTGTCGAAAATGCTTTTTCAACTAATTCTGCCGATGCACATAGCCCCGCGACGTTGGATGCGTTCCAAAAATGTGCAAGCGGCTTAGGCGCAACTTGTGGTGGTGTCATTTCAAAATATGTATTTGAGGACGGAGTGCATGTATCAAAAGAATGTTGCAAAGCTTTGCTAGAGGTTGGAGAGGATTGTCACGAGCTTCTAACAGAAGTGACTATTGTTTACAAGCGTCTTTATCCTGCTAAAAAAGCTAAACAAGCTTGGCGTAAGAATGATCAAATATGGCAAATTTGTAAGAAAAATGGACAAGTTTCTAATTAGTGTACTAAATAAAACAAAATTTGTATTCAAAAAAACATATTGAATAAGAAATGTTTTTTTGCCATATTCGAACGATCCAAATTTTTTAGTGAATTCAATTATTATAGTTTCATACTAAATTATTAAATTAGCTAATGTGAACATGTTGGTCCATATTCATCTAATAAAGCACAAGAAATTTGATTGAAATCATTTGGTTGCATCTTCCTATTGGTTGATTAACGAAATATGTTCTCGCTTTCAACTTCCATAATCCGTTAAGTAAATTTTATCTTTACCGCTAATTAATTAATATTAGTATGTATTAGTTAAACATTGTAGCTAAATTACATATACATCCTAATACTAAATTCACTTTCATCAAATAATTTAAGTTTAAATCTTTTGATCAAAATATTCTCGTATAGTCTATTGAACTATTACATATACAATTGCATATCTATCTTCTGGTTACCAATATATATAAAGAAAATCTTAGGACAATTTGTGATGGAAACAACGGTTCAATGTATATGTTATATTATTTTTAACTTATAAAATTCGATAATAAACTTGTTAACGCAATAACTTTTTAGGTCGTAGTTGGTACACGTTTTTAACCCTAGAAAAATATAAAAGTCCCTAAAACTAACAAAGTCTTCAATTCTAAAAAGATTAGAATTGACATTAGTTGAAATAATCACTTCTAAATTTTTGTGAACTCGCTAAAAAATATTAACATATAACTTATGTCAAATAATTCATAAACTTATGCTCTAAGAACTTCAACTTTTAACCGATATCAAGTAGTTTAGTTTGTAAGACATTAGAGATGGTACTTATTTCTTGAGTTTAACTCTCCTCGACATCAATATCGCTATTGTGGCTCCCTTAACAACAAAAGAAAAAAATAAATTTACAATCGGCTAATTAAAGATATAATAATTATGTACATTGTTTAGGCCACGAGACTATTTACAAACTATACATATGTTGAAGTACATTGTCAATAATCTTTACAAATTTAGAACTAATATATTCAATCAGAACAAATAAAGGGCATTACATTCACTATGACATAAATTTTTCGTACCCTAAAATGACCAAATTATTACTATGGAAAACATATTCTTCTAAGAAATGTTTTATGACAAATTTAAAAATACTTAATAAATAAAAATACGTCTTAACTAACCCATTCTAATATGTCAAATCTTTCTACATCTTAGGTACCATTATCTATTAATTTTTTATATGTAATTGTTACAAAAAAAAGTTTTTATCATTGAAATCTCAGAGTAATTAAAACCCTTAAGATTATACAAATATATGTCACAAAAAAAAGTAATTTAATATATTTAAAACCACATAGATTAACATAACTTCCCTTAATTTTAGGTTTTCATTAAACCTCACAACAGATCGGATCTTCTCGGATTCGTGTTTGTGTCATATGTAAACGGGTTAAGAACCCTTACAACCCAAACCCAACCCAATTAAATCTCGTGTCGTGTTAGTCTCAATCCATGTACATAAATTGGTCATCAAGCCTCAACACAAACTAGTTAATTGTGGAGGTTTCATGTCTTGCTTTATTGTTATGTCAATATTTGGAGTCTTATATATATATATATATATATATATACATATATATATATATATATATATATATATATATATATATATATATATATATATATATAGAGAGAGAGAGAGAGAGAGAGAGAGAGAGAGAGAGAGAGAGAGCAGTTCTTATAAGGCCCTTACATCCATTGAGTCCCTAAGTCTTTATAAGGGCCTTTGGATGGAAGGGATGGAGGGATGAGATTACATCTCAATGGATGGTCATAAATCTCCCTCCCTAATCTCCCTTCCTAATCCATGTACAACTCCATCCTAATTTGTATAACTCCATCCTCCTTCTAATTCTCCCTTCTCACTTCCTCATAATTCACCCTCTCACTTCTCTCTCATTCACTCATTCTCTCTCATTTCCCTCTCATTCTCACAAAACCAAAAAAAACCAAATAAACTAAAAAAAACCCAAAAAATACCCACTCCCTCTTCCACACCTCCGGCTGACCACCACCCAACCCGGCCACCACCCGTCACCCACGGCTCAACCTCCTCCTTCTCCTCACCCACGGCTCAACCGGCCACCCTCCCTTTTCCTCCTTCCTTCTCGGCTCCTCCGACCTCCCTTCTACCCAGCCCCCACCCGACCTCCCTCCTCCCAGCCCACATCCCTCCACCACGACCCTCCCTCAACCACCCCACACACACGCCGCCACCTCCTCCCTCCTTCACAGATCCGCCGCCACCTCCTCCCTCCTTCATGCCTCACTGCCGCCGCCGTCTTCTTCTCCTCCATTCAATTTTTTTTCTTTTTTCTTCACAGATCCGCCGCGGCCGTGCGTTTTTCTGGTTTTTTTTTTTTTTTCTTCAAATAGTGCGGTTGTGCTTCTTCACTGAGTGCATGCTTTTTTTGTTAAGTTTGATTTTTTTTTTTTCAGATCTACTTTTTTCAATATTGTTGGTTTTGTTTTTGTTAGATTTCGAAAAGTTTGATTTTTCTTTATTAATTTTTTTTTGTTATTTGGTTGTTATTGTTATTTGTTTTAATTTAATACTCCCTTCTATTTTTTTCTTATTTCAAAAATGGTCTTGTGTGTCTTCGGATTTAGTTTAATCGTCTCACATGTAGTTTTTGTTTTTGTTTTTTGTTTTTGTTTTTATTTTTTATTTTTTTATTTGGTTGTTATTGTTATTTGATTTTTTGGACTAAAGTTATACATCTTGTCTATTAAAGTTATACACTGCGTGCATTAGAGTTATACACACGATATTTAAATTTGGTTTTTTTATTATTGTTATTTGGTTTATTTCAGATTTCGGGTTGGGTTGGGTTGTTGGTTTTTTGGTTTTATTATTGTTATTTGGTTTTTTGTTTTTGTTATTATGAGTTTTTTTGGTTTTTGTTATTATTTGTTTTTTTTCAGATTTAATATTTGTTGATTAATTACGATTTTTCATATTTATTTGGTTTTTATAAAAGTTATACTATTTACGACTAAAGTTATACACTTAAAACATTAAAGTTATACACTGGGTGCATTAAAGTTATACATCTTGTCTATTAAAGTTATACACTGCGTGCATTAAAGTTATACAATTTTGGACTAAAGTTATACAATTTTGGACTGAAGTTGTACTCTTATGGAATAAAGTTATACAATTTTGGACTAAAATTACACAAATTTGGACTGAAGTTATACAAATTAGGACTAAAGTTATACAAATAAGGACTAAAGTTATACAATTTTGGACTAAAGTTATACAAATAAGGACAAAAGTTATTCAAATAAGGACTAAAGTTATACAAAAATGGACTAAAGTTATACAAGAAAGGACTGAAGTTATACAAAAATAGACCAAAGTTATACAAAAAAAGACTAAAGTTATACAAAAATTGGACTAAAGTCATACAACAATGGACTAAAGTTATACAAAAATGAACCAAAGTTATACAAAAATGAACCAAAGTTATACAAAAATGGACTAAAGTTATACAAAAAATTGGACTAAAGTTATACAAAAATGAACCAAAGTTATACAAAAATGAACCAAAGTTATACAAAAATAGACCAGAGTTATACAAAAATGCACCAAAGTTATACAAAAAATGGACTAAAGTTATACAAAAAATTGGACTAAAGTTGTACAAAAATTGGACTAAAGTTATACAAAAATGAACCAAAGTTATACAAAAATGAACCAAAGTTATACAAAAATTGACTAAAGTTAGTCCATATTTGTATAACTTTAATCCATATTTGTATAACTTTAGTCCATTTTTGTATAACTTTGGTTCATTTTTGTATAACTTTGGTTCATTTTTGTATAACTTTAGTCCAATTTTTTGTATAACTTTAGTCCAATTTTTGTATAACTTTAGCCTTTTTTTGTATAACTTTGGTCTATTTTTGTATAACTTTGGTTCATGTTTGTATAACTTTAGTCCATTTTTGTATAACTTTGGTTCATTTTTGTATAACTTTGGTCCATTTTTGAATAACTTTGGTTCATTTTTGTATAACTTTGGTTCATTTTTGTATAACTTTGGTTCATTTTTGTATAACTTTAGTCCTTATTTGTATAACTTTAGCCCATATTTGTATAACTTTAGTCCATTTTTGTATAACTTTGGTTCATTTTTGTATAACTTTGGTTCATTTTTGTATAACTTTGGTTCATTTTTGTATAACTTTAGTCCAATTTTTTGTATAACTTTAGTCCAATTTTTGTATAACTTTAGTCTTTTTTTGTATAACTTTGGTCTATTTTTGTATAACTTTGGTTCATTTTTGTATAACTTTAGTCCATTTTTGTCTTAGATGAAAAAAAAGTATCTCACAAAAAAAAAACGAGATTTAAAACACGAAATCTTAAAAAAAACGTATAACAAGAAGAGATTTAAGAAAATGAATAAAAAATGAGAACTAACAAAATAAAAGACAACTAAAATAAAATAAAAGACAAAAAAAATAATGAATGGAAAAAACAACTCAAAACATACAAATTAACACAAAACGAAAAAAAAAAAAAAAAACGAGTTGAAAAAAAAAAAAAAAAAAGTCAGCGGCGGTGGAGCGGCGGCGGTGGGGTGGCGGCGGCGGGGGTGGTGGGTGGTTAGTTGGTGTCGGGTGGGGTGGTGGTGGGTGGTGGTGAATGAGGAAGAGAGGAATGAATGATTTATTTGAGTTTTTTGATTTATTTGGATTTTTTGGGTTTTTTATTTATTTGGATTTTTGGGTTTTTTTTATTTATTTGGGTTTTTTTTTTAGAGTTTGAGAGAAGAGAGAAATGAAATGTGTAAGATGAAAGAGAAATGGATGAGTGGAAAACAAATATATAGTAAATTAGTGATTAATTAGAGTGGATTAGTGAAGAAGGAGAGAGATGGTTAGATTAGCTTATAAACACACTTTTTTGGGGTTGATCTCATCCCTCCATCTCCCTCCATCCAATGGCTCATAATAGAACTTATGGACTTAATATATCTAAGGACCTTAGTTGATCTCTTCTCTCTCTCCTCTCTCTCTCTCTCTCTCTCTCTCTCTCTCTCTATATATATATATATATATATATATATATATATATATATAAACTAGGTTGAAACGTTGTGGATGCGCCACGTGTCAACGCAGCCTTAAATACACGTATTAGCTGAAATTAAATACAAACATAATAAATGATGTATAAATCTCAGAAAAATTTTAATTATAATTTAATTAATTTTATTATAAAATTATATTAAATAATTATGGTGATTTGATTCTAATTTTACAAAAAAGTTATTTTGATAAAAATTCTAAAATGTAAATAATTACGTTCATTGTGAAAAATGCTTTCAATTGAGTATAATTTTCATTATATTTATTGAAATATTTATTTTGATATATAGAAATGATTAAAGTAAGTGTCTCACAATGTTTTAAATTAACGTAAAAAAACTTTTTTAGAAAGTTATAAAATTTAGGCCCTGTTCTTTTGGACTTAATTTCAGTTCTAATAAGTTCAGTTCAGTTCAGTTCAGCTCCATTCAGTTCAGTTCAGTTCAGTTCAGTTCAGTTCAGCTCCATTCAGTTCAGTTCAGTTTAGTTTAGTTCAGTTCAGTTCAGATCAGTTCAGTTCAGTTCAGTTCAGTTTATTTCAACATTACTATTTTTATTCTTATTGATATCATTATTATTATTATTATTTATAATGTATTTACTATTGTTATTATTATTATTATTATTATTATTATTATTATTGTTATTATTGTTATTATATTATTTTTATATTTATTATATTACTATTATAATTATTAATAATTAATTTGTATTGTTTATATTATTATATTTATATTTAATATATTTATTATTATTATCATTATTATCATCATTATTATTATTATATTATATTTATTATTTTATTAATATACTCATTATTATTAATATTATTAATCACATATTTATTAATATTATTATTATATTTAATATTATTATATTAATAAGTTATTATATTAGACCTATTATTATTATTATATTATTATTTATTTTTTAGTTATTATTATTAATATATTATATTATTATTATTAATGTTATCAATTATATTACTAATATATTATTATTATTACTATATTTATTATTATATTACTATTTTATTTTTTATATATCTTATTAAATTATTATTATTAGATTATATTAATATATTATTATTAATGAATAATACTCCCTCCCATTCATCATAATCTTTCCCTTTGGTTTTGGTACAATACTTTAGGAAAAGTATTAAAATAGGAGTAAAAGAGTTGTGTGGGGTTGGTGATAGGAGAGAGGGATGAATTATTATTAGTTAAATAAAGAATTGTGGGGCCAAAACATAAAGGAAAATAATAAAATAGGAGTAAAAGAGTTGTGTAGGGTTTGGTGATAGGAGAGATGAATGAATAAAATAAGAGTAAAAGTTTCTAAAAATAGAAAGGGGAACATTAGTTGAATAATCCGTTTCGGGAAAGAGGGAACATTATAGTGACTGGGAGGGAGTATTATAATAATATTTATTATTATTATTATTATTGGTATTATTTTTATTATAATATTTAGTAGTATTATTATTATTAATATAATCTTTTTATTATTATTTCGATTCGATTCGATTCGATTCGATTGATTCGATTGATTCGATTCGAATCGATTCGATTCGATTGATTCGATTCCGATTCGATTCATTTTCGATTGATTCACCTCCATTCGATTCGATTCGATTCGATTCGAGACAATTTCAAATCCAAAAGAACAGGGCCTTAGACTATTAAATTCATTAAGAAAAATATATTTTGATCGGAAGAGTCATTGTATATATTAAAAACACAACTTTAAAAAAAACTACTAAGAGATAAGTTTTTATAGTTTGGGAATGAAAAAAATTATATTGGAGAAATTGAATACATATGAGATTTTGATAGGTTTCAAAAGCGTGATAACGAATATGTGTACGAGTGTGTCTGTACATAGTGATCGCGAGTGCATTTGAATAATAATAAAAAATGATTATTAAGTAATATAGTATTATAAACGACATGAAAAGTAGAAAACACGTTACATTTTTCTTTAATATCTTTAATTAAATATGTATAAGTCAAATATAAAATATTGATTATGACAAACAAGTACTCCGTATTACTTTTAGTTAAATACTTTGAAGTTAAACATCAAAAAAATAATATTTGAGAAAGTTCAACCTATTATATTTACATGTAATAAACTCTTTAACATCATTATATATAATTGTTTAAAAAAAAGGTGCAAATTTCTCATAGCAGATATGTTTGACACATATCACATGCAAGACACAATCAAAACATTTGAATAAGTTGAGTTTGAACTCTATATGTTTGATAGATAAATGTCACATGTTTTACATAAAAAATTATAAATTACATAAAATTATATTCACATCATTTTGAATAAATATTAATTGATTTGAGACATAAAGTATCATGAAATGATATAATTTGAGAACTTATTATTGATTGTTGTATTATTGAATAAATTTTATTTTGACTAATATGATATTTCACCAGTCACAAATTTATCTATATAACGTTGATCATGCAAAATTAATTATCACTAATTAGTTTTAATTAAAACTCTTATGTATTTTAGTTTAAAACATAGAAGTTAAACATAAAAAAAATATTAAATTTGAGGAAAAATTAACTATAAGAGAAAATATTAAAGGTCATAAATGAATCATATAATTTTTCTTCAATTATAATCATAAAATATTAAAATAGGCCGCGCGAAGCGCGGGATACTACCTAGTTTTAAATATATTTTTGTGATAGATGATCAGGATAGAATACGATTAATTTAGTAAGCATATCATTCGTTTCGGGTTTAAGTTTAAAGAGTCTAACCCAAACACGACCCAATTAAATCTTTTTCCGTGTTCGTGTTAACCCACTTACATAAGCGGGTTATTAAGCCTCGACCGAAACCCGTTAATTTCGTGTTGTGTTTGTGTACCGTTTTCATGTCGTGCCATTGTTTGCCACCTCTAGTTTTCGTTAGTACTTTTTTAAGATTTTTGGACAAATAAAATGAAAACATATCTACTATTTAAGGAGGTAGCACACATAAAATTATTTTATCTTAGATTATAGTTCAACAAAAACGTTTAATATGGTAGCCAGCATGGCAAAACTTACATTAAGAGTCTGAAAGAAACACAAAACTTCTCATAATTTTATCGGCATAAACATTGAATAAATAGTGAAGAGAAACTTATTATTATTATTATTATTATTATTATTATTATTATTATTATTATTATTATTATTATTATTATTATTATTATTATTATTATTATTATTATTATTATTATTATTATAAATGATGCATATAAATTATCTTTAGTAATATATTAATTATGAGATAAGTTTTATTTTGTATAAACTAAAACGTTACATTACGTCATACAATATAAATTAGAACACGAGAACAATAGTTTTCAAACAATCATCGCAGAATAAAAACATTTACTTTTTATAATAAAAAAGTCAAATAATGTAATCAACTTTTCATAATGGAGTCAAAAACACTAATGATGGCTCTTCGGTTAGTTTCATTGGTCGTCATTGCCGAAAATGCTTTTGCAACTAATTCTGCCGATGCACCTAGCCCAGCGACGTTGGATGCGTTCCAAAAATGTGCAAGGGGCTTAGGCGCAACTTGTGGTGGTGTCATTTCAAAATATGTATTTGAGGACGGAGTGCATGTATCAAAAGAATGTTGTACTGCTTTGCTAGAGGTTGGAGAGGATTGTCACGAGCTTCTAACAGAAGTGACTATTGTTTATAAGCGTCTTTATCCCGCTAAAAAAGCTAAACAAGCTTGGCGTAAGAATGATCAAATATGGCAACTTTGTAGGAAAAATGGACAAGTTTCTAATTAGCATACTTAAACAAAGTTTGTATTCAAAAAAACATATTGAATAAGAAATGCTTTTTTGCCATATTCGAACGATCCAGATTGTTTAGTGAATACAATTATTATTGTTTCATACTAAATTGTTAAAACAGCTATTGTGAACATGTTGGTCCGTATTCCTCTGATAAAGCACAAGAAATTTGATTGAAATCATTTGTTTGCATCTTACTATTGGTTGATTAACGAAATATGTCCTCGCTTTCAACTTCCATAGTCCGTTAAGTAAATTTTATCTTTACCGCTAATTAATTAATATTAGTATGTATTAGTTGAACATTGTAGCTAAATTACATATACATCCTAATACTAAATTCACTTTCATCAAATAATTAAAGTTTAAATCTTTTGATCAAAATATTCTCGTTTAGTCTATCGAACTATTACATATACAATTGCATATTTATCTTCTGGTTACCAATATATATAAAGAAAATCTTAAGACAATTTGTGATTGGAACAACTGTTCAATGTATATGTTATATTATGTTTAACATATAAAATTCGGTAATAAATGTAATACTCCGTATTTATAAGTCTTGGGGTACTCTATCGAGTAGGCCTTACTCTGTCGAGTGATGTGGGTGATGTCGTCGCTCATCCAATCAAACACATTTATAAAACTCAACATACAACTAGCTAGTGGTAAGTCGAGGTCGATCCATGGGACGGTGGTTACTCAAATTATTCAATCTAATTATGGTTATGCTTGGGGTTGTCACAATTATAAAGGGTTGATGATTCTAATCTAATAAAAGCAATAAACAAGCAACAAAAGGAAAGATGTAAACAATTGATTAAAAATGCTAGGATATCATGGGGTCATAGGGGAATCATGGGAATTGATCATACAAACATGTTCTCAAATTATAAGCAAGCAATTATTGTTGTGATGGATTGAGTTGGGTTATATCTTACAATCCTAGGAAAGTTTGGGTCCCGGAGCCGAATCGATTAGATTGTACAACACCTACAAGTCGACTTAGTCTTCCCTACTCAACAACATGCATGGTCTAATGAGACTCGAGTTGGTTTATGTCTTACAAGTCTCATTGGAAAGATAAGAGATGGTAGTAAATGCAAGGATTCATAGGCTTAGCATTTCATCAAACATAACATGTGCATGAGTTGAGATCAAAACAAGCAAGCAAATAAACCATGAAAGCATATTAATTTAAGCATGAATCATTCCCCATGTTGGTTTCCCCTAATTACCCATTAATCCTAGCTAAGTAACTACTCACTAATGATCAAGTTTAACATGTTAATAAGGTTGTCAATCATACTAACAAAGCCAAACATGATGAACAAGTAAGAAAGATTAACAATAATTAAAACAAGGATTAAGAGAATTATACCTATGGAGATTCCAAAATAATAATGCAAAGAATAATAGAAGAAATTGATGATTGATGGAAGGTTGTCAATCTCCCAATAATAACCCAATAATCTTCAATTACCCAATAATAAACTTGAATAATAAACTTGAACAATAATTAAGGAGAGATTAATGTGTAATTTGTGTGGAAAGATTGAGATTAATCTATTCTAATCTACTCCTAATCTAATCTAAGAGGAATTTCTAATCTAATAAAACTTGATGGTTTGATTATTACAAATGGGGTATTTATAGTGAAAATTAGGGAGGATGCATTAGGGTTAACTAAGGGCTAAACTAGTAATTACACTTTTTAAGTTGAGCAAGGAGCCTCCGGGATTATCCGAGAGAAGGGCTTCTCCATTTCGTAGCTTGAAGAACGAAACTGTGCTGTGCTGTGATCCGTGCGGCTGGGAGTCGGGACGGCCGGATCTGGGATGGACGATCCGAGCGGATCAAGGAACAAGACGCTCGGACTGGGCATGGGGAATCCGAGCGGATTTGGAGCAAGACGCTCGGATTGTAGTGGGAGAATCCGAGCGGATTCAGAGCAATCCGAGCGGATTGTAGGGCAATCCGAGCGTCTTCAGCGCGGGACGCGCGGATTCTTGTACAGCTTCTTTGTTTGAGCTCGGATTGTAAAACGGACGTCATTTTCTCATCCGGACTCCTATTGGAGTGATTCAAAAGCCTAGATCGCTTGTTTTTTCGACGCCATTCCATCTAGCATATTTTCAGAGCCAAAGGAGCAACCCTTGGTTTGCGTTTCGAGCGATTTCTTCATGCAATGCCTTCCTTGCTTTTCCTCCTTGCTTTAAACCTTATGACCCTTCTTTATACTCTTTATTCCTACATCATTGGTCATCATTCTTGCCTCCTCTTCATACTAGTCCATCTAATATCATCAATAAGCTTCCAAATATGCACGAAAGACGGGAATTTCCGCCTTATTATCTCCTTTTCTTCAAAACATATGAAATTCGATAGAAAAGCAAATAGGAAGGTTTTGACGGATAAAATGGCCATGAAATGCTATAATAGTATGCAAAATAGGCTCAATTAGGGGACTAAATGTGCGCTAATTATGGTCACATCAAATATCCCCAAACCGAACCTTTACTCGTCCCGAGTAAAGAGGTGACAAAAACTAGACCTTTATTTAAACTAACCTAATAACATAACCGATATGAGACAATTAGCGGGTCTCACTCCGCCCCTTCAACTCACAACAAGACAACCATGAGGTAGGATGCCTTCTTGCAAGGCAAGGTGGGTCTTGCCAAAATGGCGACACATCCAAACATTAAAGCACACAAAATCAAGTAATGGATGCATCTACAAAAGAATAGCCACTTTCCTCATCTAAGTGGCAGAAATTATCTACAAGGGAAGCAATTCAAGGGTACACATTCCTTCATAGATGCAATTTTTTTTCAAACTACTAAGCCTAGAAGGATACCAATAAATCACCTCCAAATTGTGTCAAGCTAGGGTACCTTTGTCCTCAATCGTTAAATGCTTTTGTCAAGAGTAGACTCCCTATGGTGTTAGAAACACTGGAGGATCGCGGAATTCCCCCTCTTGCCTAGACAAGAAGAAGGGTCGTCCCCTCTCTACCATGCACAAAAATGGATAAGATGGAAAAGGGATCGATAGTATTTGAGTTTCATTTGGGAGTTTGCTTTTGTTTTTGTTTTTCCCCCCAATTTCTTGTGGCATATAACATTTGAGAACACTTTCTTTTTGCCATTTCTTTTTTATTTTTGGCTTTTCAACACTTGACAACTTTCAACTTTTCTTTGCATTTCTTTTTGAACATTTTCAAAGTCACCCCATATGTAGGGAGGGTGCCTTATTTTTGAAGCTTTAGGAGTCTATTTTTGCTCCTCTTTTCTTTTGATGCATTTTGCAAACTTTCTTTCACTTTTCATTTCAATGAACTCAAATTGATTTCTTTTTGTTTTTGTGCCCATTCCCTTTGATGACAAAATGTATGGTAGAATATGGATGAATGATGGTTGCATGGTTTCAAGGGTCACCTTGGAATAAACGGTAGCCAAGGAGTTATCACACCACAAGGTACTCTTGACTAGGCCTTAATCCATGGGTCAAAGGATACTAGCATGACACATCCTAGGGTGTTTTACAAGCATTCTAACAAGCAAAGTCTTAAGAACAAAAAGCATCTACTAGGGCCTATATACACTTGTCAAGCTTCCCAAATAGACGGTTTCACAAAATTTTTCTAAACATGCAAACTACATGCCATGATGCAACTAACATTTATACATCCTAATGCAAATGATTCTACCAACTAATATGACAAATAAACTAAATGCAAGTCCTAAATTCACATTGTTATACCGTATCAATCAAAATAAAGCCACATAGTCATTAACATAAAGAGGACAAAGGAGATTGGAAAGATCATACCATGCGGTCTTCAATATCCTCATGTCTCGGATGTGGCGTAGTCAATCAATGTGAACAAGGATGAACAAACACAATATATACAAGACTACACTACAAAGGAAATGAACATATTTTTGGATTTTTTGAATTTTTCAAATTTTTATGGTTTTTGATTTTATGAAATTAAAGAACATATTTTTGGGATTTTTCAAAAATTTTCAATTTTTATGCGTTTTGGAATATAAATTCCCATCCCCCACTTTATTTTGGACATTGTCCTCAATGTACATGTAGGAGTAGGAATAAAAAAGGAAATACATGTTTTTGAATTTTTTGACTTTTTTGAAATAAAGTACAAATGCAATATGATATGAATGAATGCATGCTCTAACTAAATGCAATTCTATATGACATATATAACAAATGAATGCAAACTAAACTATATTATATGATGCATGCTAATGCTTAAGTCACTTATGATCAAACCTCCCCAAACCAATTTAAACATTATTTCTAGTGTAGAAATGAATAGGTTTGGCCATTAGTGACTATGCATGAATTCTAGTCTATATGCAAATAACTACATGAATCATGTGAGATATATTACAATGCAAACTATACTAAATGCAAATATACAAACTAATGGTTATTGAGGAACTCCATTAAACTAAAGATTATTAACAATTTCATGGAAAATCATCACTAGCACTCAAAGCACGTAGAAGTCGGTCAAATTCTTGGGAGTGAGAAATAAATAGGCATGGATAACAACACAAGATTATGCAATGAAATAATGCCCAAGTAAAAGACCGAACAAGCATGTCAAGAACATTATGACAAAAATTATAAGAGAAATGATGGATGGAAGGAACATGAAATGGGTAGTTGGTTGACAATTCACTCAACTCATCCTCCAAATAGTCAAAATCACCACATTCAATGCAAGTACTCTCATTATCATCCAAGGTGATCTTAAGGGTGTCTATTTGGGGTTCCCAAATGTCCTCATCATATTCCTCATCCCAACAAGGTCCATTATCAAAGGGGTTGTCGTAACAAGGCTCACCAAGTTCAACACAATTGTCTCCCTCAAATATGTCATCCTCAAAGGGTGAGTTTTCTCTCAAGCTCACATCCATATCATTCTCACTTTGCCCATAATCATCAAATTCCATGGAGGTTGATTTCATTAAAACACAAGAAGAGTAGGATGACGGCATCCAAGCATTAGTTTCACAATCAAGAATGTACTCCTCCTCATCATCACTCTCTTCATCTAGCACTCCATCTTCCCAAGGTGGGGTAATTTTGTGGACAAAGTGGGTTGACTCAAGGTTATAGGAAGGTTTCTCATCCTCACAAATCTCATTTTCATCATAGTTTTCCTCAATGAATTTTTGAAATGTGGCTTTTATCACTTCAATACCTTCCTTGGCATTCTCAAAGATGTCATGTATAGTTTGCTTAAGACAATGGGTGGTCATGAACTCAACAAATTCCCAAAATTCCTCACAACTCATCTCACATATCCTACCACCACTCAAGTGAAATGCCAAGTTGCGGGTTTCAAGGTTCATGCCATTATAAACAACACAACATGCTTCATAATTTGAAATAGTAAAACCATGATGCCAAGCATGAGTCATATAATCTTCAAATCTTGCAACATATTTATCAAATGATTCATTTTCATATTGCCAAAAAGTGAATGTAGACATGTTGAGCATGTGAAAAAGAACAAGTAAAAGAAATAAATTCCCAAGGAACCAAAATTCCTCAAGAAGAAGCACAACTAAAACTAGACAAAAGAACAATTCAAATAAACAACACCGTCCCCGGCAACGGCGCCATTTTGATGTGGAGTGTCGTCGGGGCTCTTCCAATCAAACACATTTATAAAACTCAACATACAACTAGCTAGTGGTAAGTCGAGGTCGATCCATGGGACGGTGGTTACTCAAATTATTCAATCTAATTATGGTTATGCTTGGGGTTGTCACAATTATAAAGGGTTGATGATTCTAATCTAATAAAAGCAATAAACAAGCAACAAAAGGAAAGATGTAAACAATTGATTAAAAATGCTAGGATATCATGGGGTCATAGGGGAATCATGGGAATTGATCATACAAACATGTTCTCAAATTATAAGCAAGCAATTATTGTTGTGATGGATTGAGTTGGGTTATATCTTACAATCCTAGGAAAGTTTGGGTCCCGGAGCCGAATCGATTAGATTGTACAACACCTACAAGTCGACTTAGTCTTCCCTACTCAACAACATGCATGGTCTAATGAGACTCGAGTTGGTTTATGTCTTACAAGTCTCATTGGAAAGATAAGAGATGGTAGTAAATGCAAGGATTCATAGGCTTAGCATTTCATCAAACATAACATGTGCATGAGTTGAGATCAAAACAAGCAAGCAAATAAACCATGAAAGCATATTAATTTAAGCATGAATCATTCCCCATGTTGGTTTCCCCTAATTACCCATTAATCCTAGCTAAGTAACTACTCACTAATGATCAAGTTTAACATGTTAATAAGGTTGTCAATCATACTAACAAAGCCAAACATGATGAACAAGTAAGAAAGATTAACAATAATTAAAACAAGGATTAAGAGAATTATACCTATGGAGATTCCAAAATAATAATGCAAAGAATAATAGAAGAAATTGATGATTGATGGAAGGTTGTCAATCTCCCAATAATAACCCAATAATCTTCAATTACCCAATAATAAACTTGAATAATAAACTTGAACAATAATTAAGGAGAGATTAATTTGTAATTTGTGTGGAAAGATTGAGATTAATCTATTCTAATCTACTCCTAATCTAATCTAAGAGGAATTTCTAATCTAATAAAACTTGATGGTTTGATTATTACAAATGGGGTATTTATAGTGAAAATTAGGGAGGATGCATTAGGGTTAACTAAGGGCTAAACTAGTAATTACACTTTTTTAAGTTGAGCAAGGAGCCTCCGGGATTATCCGAGAGAAGGGCTTCTCCATTTCGTAGCTTGAAGAACGAAACTGTGCTGTGCTGTGATCCGTGCGGCTGGGAGTCGGGACGGCCGGATCTGGGATGGACGATCCGAGCGGATCAAGGAACAAGACGCTCGGACTGGGCATGGGGAATCCGAGCGGATTTGGAGCAAGACGCTCGGATTGTAGTGGGAGAATCCGAGCGGATTCAGAGCAATCCGAGCGGATTGTAGGGCAATCCGAGCGTCTTCAGCGCGGGACGCGCGGATTCTTGTACAGCTTCTTTGTTTGAGCTCGGATTGTAAAACGGACGTCATTTTCTCATCCGGACTCCTATTGGAGTAATTCAAAAGCCTAGATCGCTTGTTTTTTCAACGCCGTTCCATCTAGCATATTTTCAGAGCCAAAGGAGCAACCCTTGGTTTGCGTTTCGAGCGATTTCTTCATGCAATGCCTTCCTTGCTTTTCCTCCTTGCTTTAAACCTTATGACCCTTCTTTATACTCTTTATTCCTACATCATTGGTCATCATTCTTGCCTCCTCTTCATACTAGTCCATCTAATATCATCAATAAGCTTCCAAATATGCACGAAAGACGGGAATTTCCGCCTTATTATCTCCTTTTCTTCAAAACATATGAAATTCGATAGAAAAGCAAATAGGAAGGTTTTGACGGATAAAATGGCCATGAAATGCTATAATAGTATGCAAAATAGGCTCAATTAGGGGACTAAATGTGCGCTAATTATGGTCACATCATCGAGTAAGGGTAAGTTGCGTTTTAGAAAAGTTTCTGACCTGTTGGGTACTCGATCGAGTAGTTGGGATACTCGATCGAGTAGGGGGGTACTCGATCGAGTAGCCGGTTTTACGGGGAGTTTTCTCGGGTTTTGTTAATTATGCGATTAAGTTATATAACCTTCGTTGTCATCATTCTAAACACTTTTGCAAAAACCTAAATTACTGTTTAAGAGAGAAAGCAAGCAAGTTCTTCATCTTAATCGCATTATTAGCAATCCCCGGAGTTTGGAAGGTCAGTTCTCAGCGTTGATTATACCGTTGAGTTCCTTACGTCAAGGGAGGAGGTTTCATAGAGGAAGCTTTTTGATACAGCAGTAGAGACCGTCTGACAGTGTGCTTTCCAGGTAGGATTTCCTACTCAGTATTAGTCCCATAATGGGATGTTGGTTGATGTATTGAGATTGATTATTTGATATAGTAATTGTATTGTGACGGTTGTGATTGCGATTGTGATTGTGATTGTTGTCTGTGGTTCTCGAGGCGTGTCCTCGGCTGAGTGGGGTCACTTGCGGGAGTGGCTTCACGCCCTAGTTTCGCCTTCTGTGGAACCCGCCACAGAAGGGATGTGCACATTAATGGACAGGGTTATCGCTCACTATGTGGAGCGGGGATTTGGTGGGTAGGCTGCGGTCCCCCACTGGCAGGGCTGGTCTAGTGGACAGTCAGTGATTGAGATGATTGGAATTGGTTGGTTGTGTGTGTGTGACAGTTAAGCTGTCTGTTTATCTTATTGTTAATATATATATTGAGTTGTGTGATTAGTACTGACCCCGGTGTGTTTTGTAAACCTGCGGTGATCCATTCGGGGATGGTGAGCAGATATTGAGCAGGTATGAGATGAGTACTGGGATAGCTGAGGATTGCCACGACATGATGATAGGAGTCTTCCGCTGTAGCTTATTAGTTTATTTACATTGCAGTTAGAACAGTCAGTTTGAGAACATGTATTACACTTTTGGTTTGGTTTTGAGAATTGTAACTCTTAACTAAGTATTTATATTTAAACGTTGTTTCTTCATTGTTTATTTGATTATCATTGCCTCGGGTAACCGAGATGGTAATGTCTTCATACCTGAGTGGTCCTGGTAAGGCACTTGGAGTATGGGGGTGTTACAAATGGTATCAGAGCGACGATCCTGAAACCTGTAACCAAAGAACCTAATGAACATAAGGAGTCAATTAAAATGAACCCGGGGTAAAAGTTGTAGGAGCTAATGCAAAGGCTTGGGAGATGTCCTAAAGTCGCGAAGTCGCCCTACAATTTTGAACCGGTCACATGGGGGAGTGTCTGTCAGGTCGTATGTGTTGTGTGGTTAACTTGTGTGTGAATGTGATGAAGTGTGTGTAATTGTTGGATGTTTAAAGTAGAAAGTTGAGAATGTGAAAGAAAGGTTGATGACATGTGGAAACTCGTTGTTGGAATGATAACATGTTGGATGTTTACAATGTGGTGTTTAATAACATGATATAATGATCTCGTAGATCGTATGAAAAGATGCGTAGCATTATACGTTTAGTTATGATATAATATGTGGTTTTATAAAGTTTTTAGCATGTTAGCATATGATATAGCATGCGGGTAGCGTTTCTGAGTTGGCATGACTCGATCGAGTGGGACTGACTTGATCGGGTGGGTTTTTGATGTTTTCGAGTCCAGAATCGTGTTTTTGGGCACTCGATCGAGTACCTGGGGCACTCGATCGAGTAGGGGGTCACTCGATCGAGTAGCCTAGCTACTCGGTCGAGTATGTTAGAGATCAGAAGGTCTGTTTGGGGTCTGATGTTGGGGCACTCGATCGAGTAGTCCGTTACTCGATCGAGTATGTTTGGGCACTCGATCGAGTAGGTTCTGGGCAGCGTGTCTTCGAGTTTTGAGGTTTAGTACGTGTGTTTATGTCTACCCTTTCTTATATATAGTTTCAAGATGCCGCCCAAGAAGAATGCTTTGTATGCGAGAGCTGAGCTTATGACCATGGATGACATCGTTAAGATGTTGGAGCATCAGGATGCTCTTACTGAGGCTTTAAAGACTGTGGGGAAAGATAAGGATAAGGATAAAGAGAAGGGGGTTGATCATTCTAAAATCAGCCTCTATATAGCGAGGTTTAACCCGAAAGAGTACAAGGGAGTTGGGGAGCCTAACCTTCTTGATAGTTGGTTGAGAGGGATGGAGAACATATTAGATTTGGTTCACTGTCCTGATGAGATAAGAGTGGAACAAGCTGCGTTTTATCTGAGGGAGGCAGTTGGCAAGTGGTGGGATACAGTGAAAGTGAGTGCTAAGGAGATATATACAAACCAAGGTTTACCTGCTATACCTTGGGAGGAGTTTCGTAGGGGCTGAGGAAGGAGTTCGTGCTTGAGCATATGAGGAGTAAGTTGAGGGAAGAGTTTGACAGTTTTAAGATGACCGCCGAGATGTCGTGGCCGAGTACTACAGGCGGTTCAATGAGAAGTCTAGGTATCTTTGAGGATATGGGTTTGAGTGAGGAGAACCTGGCGTTGAGGTTTGAGAGGGGTTGACCCCTAAGATTATGGATAAGTTACCCGTGGGAATCCTTACGATGTTAAGGAAGCTTATGAGAGGGGGCGGGAGAGCCGAGAGGTTGGTGGAGATGGCTCAGGAGAGGCCAGGTGGTGAGAAGAGGAAGTCTGAGAGCGAGGGTGGTGGCCAATCTAATCACAAGAAAGGCAACCACAATCAGTCTAAGGGGTTTTCTTCTGAGTCAGGGTTCAGTGCTGGGGCTTCCTTTGGGCGCGGCCGTGGAAGTGTTAGTGGTAGTTGGGGAGTGACCTGCTATAGCTGTGGTGATGTAGGCCACAAGAGGCATGAGTGCACAAGTGCACCGGGATCTTTCCAGAGACCTGCGGCTGGGTCGTGGCCAAACCGGGGAAGTCAGAGTTACCAGAGTGGAGGCAACCGTAACGGCGGTAATTCTTATCAGAAACTACCAACGAACAACAACAACAACAATCAAGGGTCGGGTGCTAAGCCGACCACTTCAGCCAGTACCGTCCAGGGAGGTGGACAGAAGACCAGTGGAAAGTTATTCATGATGGAGAAGAAAGCAGCTGAGGAAGATGCGCACGTTATCACCGGTACTTTCCTTGTTAATGGTATTCCTACCTTTGTTTTGTTTGATTCGGGGGCTTCTCAGTCGTTTGTGTCTTCAAGTCATGTTAAGTGGTTGGGTTTGAGGGTATATGAGTCTGTTAGTGAGCAAGTTTTTATGCCTTCGGGTGAGTCTGTATCATGTGGGAGGTTGTTTAGAGATGTATCTATGATAGTTGGGCAAGTTGATCTACATGTAGACTTGCTAGAGTTTCCTTTTGACGGTTTTGAGATGATAGTCAGGATGGATTGGTTAGGAAAGTATAAAGCTAAGATAGACTGTCATCAAAAGAAAGTGTCTTTAAGAGGTCCTAAGGGCGTTAGTGTATCTTATCGTGGGTTTCTAGTCAAACCCAAGGTTAAGTTGATTGCAGCTGTCACCTTGAAGTCTTATCTGAGGAAGGGATGTCCTTTGATCTTGTGCCATGTGAGAGATGACCGGATAAAGAGTCCGACAGTTGATGAGATACCAGTGGTGGGAGAGTTTGCCGACGTTTTTCCTGACGAGATTCCGGGGTTGCCACCGAAGAGGGAGATAGATTTCACCGTTGAGTTGAAGCCAGGGACGGGGCCAATCTCTAGGGCACCGTACCGTATGGGTCCTAAGGAGATGGAGGAGCTTAGGAAGCAATTGGATGATTTGATAGAGAAGGGATACATTAGACCAAGTGTATCGCCGTGGGGAGCACCAGTTCTTTTCGTGAAGAAGAAAGATGGGAGTTTGAGGTTGTGCATAGATTACAGGGAGCTGAACCGAGTGACGGTGAAGAACAAGTACCCTTTGCCAAGGATAGATGACCTGTTTAATCAGTTGAGTGGTGCATCAGTCTTTTCTAAGATTGATTTGAGGTCGGGGTACCATCAGGTAAAGATTAGAGAGGTGGACATACCAAAGACAGCTTTCACGTCGAGGTATGGCCATTACGAGTATGTGGTGATGCCGTTTGGGTTGTCTAATGCACCGGCAGTGTTTATGGATTTGATGAATAGAATCTTCATACAGTTCTTGGACCAGTTTGTAGTGGTATTTATCGATGATATCTTAGTCTATTCTAAGACTAAGGAGGAGCATGAGGAGCATCTGAGGATCGTGTTGCAAACGTTGAGGGAGCATGAGTTGTATGCTAAGCTGTCCAAATGTGAGTTCTGGTTAGAGAAAGTTGCTTTTCTGAGGCATGTGATCTCTAAGGAGGGAGTGGCTGTGGATCCGGCGAAGATTGAGGCAGTGACAAAGTGGGAAGCACCAAAGAATGTTGCTGAGATCAGGAGTTTTCTGGGTTTAGCTGGATACTACAGACGGTTCGTGAAAGATTTCTCCAAGATAGCTAGACCTATGACAGCGTTGATGAGAAAAGAGAACAGGTTCCATTGGGATGAGAGTTGTGAGATGGCGTTCCAAACATTAAAGGAGCGTTTGACCACAGCTCCTGTCTTAGCATTACCTGAAAGGAGCGAGAACTTTGAGGTTTATACAGATGCCTCGAAGAATGGGTTGGGATGTGTGTTGATGCAGAATGGTAAAGTGATTGCCTATGCTTCTAGGCAATTGAAGCCTTATGAGGAGAACTACCCTACTCATGATCTGGAGTTGGGTGCGGTGGTGTTTGCTCTCAATATTTGGACACACTACCTTTATGGAGCAATCTTTAAGGTATTTTCTGATCACAAGAGTCTCAAGTACATCTTCAGTCAAAAGGAGTTGAACATGAGACAGAGGAGGTGGATGGAGTTGATTGGCGATTATGACATGGAAATCATCTACCATGATGGGAAGGCCAATGTTGTTGCTGATGCTTTGAGTAGGAAGAGTGTACATTCTCTGTGTACAGCTCTATCTTTGATGAGGCTGAGAGATGAGGTAGCGAGGTTTGGGATACATATGATGCAGAAGGGAGATGCCATGGGTGATATGACAGTACAGCTTGAGTTTTATGATGACATTCGAGGTAAGCAGGCGTTGGATCCTAAGATAGTGGAGTGGGGAGCTGGAGTAGAGAAAGGGACAGTGTCCCGATTTTCTATTCATACAGATGGTAGTTTGAGGTTTGATGGTAGGTGGTGTGTTTCTAATGATGAGGAGTTGAAAAAGACTATCATGACAGAGGCACATTGTACACCATACTCAGTACATCCGGGTGGTGACAAGCTATACAAGGATTTGAAGAAAACGTTTTGGTGGCCTGGGATGAAGAAAGAGACAGTTGAGTTTGTGTCCCGTTGTTTGACATGCTAGAGAGTTAAAGGGGAACAGCGACGACCACAAGGTAAGATTCAGTCTTTAGAGGTAATTGAGTGGAAGTGGGAATCCATTTCCATGGATTTCATTGTGGGTTTGCCAAAGAGTCAACAAGGTAACAACATGATTTGGGTAATAGTGGACCGACTGACCAAGTCAGCTCACTTTGTTCCAATGAAAGATACATGGACTAAGGCACAATTGGCTATGGCCTATCGAAAGAACGTGCTTAAGTTACATGGAGTCCCTAAGGACATAGTGTCTGACAGAGATGCGAGGTTTAAATCGAGGTTTTGGAAAGAGTTGCAGGAATCGTTGGGAACAACTTTGAAGATGAGTACAGCATTCCATCCTGCGACAGACGGGCAGACTGAGAGAACAATCAAGACTCTTGAGGATATGTTGCGAGCTTGTGTGATGGATTTTGGTGGTAGCTGGGAACAGAGGTTGGACTTGATAGAATTTTCTTACAATAACAACTATCACACTAGTATTGGTATGGCACCGTTTGAGGCTTTGTATGGGAGGAGATGTAGGAGTCCAATTTGTTGGGACGATAGTGCTGAGGCAGTGGTTTTAGGACCAGAGATGGTGCATGAGATGGTGGAACAGATTAAGATGATCAGGGAACGGATGAGGGCAGCTCAGGATAGGCAAAAGAGTTATGCATATCTACATCGCCGAGACATAGAGTTTCAAGTTGGGGACAAGGTTCTTTTGAAAGTGTCTCCTATGCGTGGGGTTATGAGATTTGGGAAGAAAGGCAAGCTAAGTCAGAAGTTTATAGGGCCTTATGAGATCTTAGAGCGAGTTGGGGAAGTTGCATATCGTCTGGCTTTACCAGCTGCATTAGAGAGAGTGCATAATGTGTTTCATGTATCGCAGCTGCGAAAGTATGTGAGTGACCCGTCACATGTGTTAGAGGCAGAGAGCTTAGAGCTAGATGAGTCCTTATCATATCTTGAGGTGCCTAAGCAGATTCTTGACCGAAAGGTTAGAAAGACTAGGAGTGGTGAGACAGTTCTACTTAAGATCCTTTGGTCTAACCACGAGACCGAGGAAGCTACATGGGAGCCAGAGGAAGCTATGAAAGAGCGTTACCCTTTCCTTTTTGATCAGGTATGTATGGTTACGGGGACGTAAACTTGTTTCTTTTAGGGGGTAGAAGATGATCGCGAACAGTTTTTAAGAGTTTTATACCCCTTTTTGTATATTGTGTCGGCTTGTTTGTCGGGATGAGTTGGGTTAGTAATATGTTTTATGTTGAATTTTTTTTTGATTGTTGAGTCGGGAGTGTTATAGGAGTACCTTTGTTTAGTAGTGGTTTGAACTTCGGGGACGAAGTTCTTTTTAAGGAGGGAAGACTGTAATACTCCGTATTTATAAGTCTTGGGGTACTCTATCGAGTAGGCCTTACTCTGTCGAGTAAGGGTAAGTTGCGTTTTAGAAAAGTTTCTGACCTGTTGGGTACTCGATCGAGTAGCTGGGATAATCGATCGAGTAGGGGGGTACTCGATCGAGTACCTTGGGTACTCGATCGAGTAGCCGGTTTTACGGGGAGTTTTCTCGGGTTTTGTTAATTATGCGATTAAGTTATATAACCTTCGTCGTCATCATTCTAAACACTTTTGCAAAAACCTAAATTACTGTTTAAGAGAGAAAGCAAGCAAGTTCTTCATCTTAATCGCATTATTAGGAATCCCCGGAGTTTGGAAGGTCAGTTCTCAGCGTTGATTATACCGTTGAGTTCCTTGCGTCAAGGGAGGAGGTTTCATAGAGGAAGCTTTTTGATACAGCAGTAGAGACCGTCTGATAGTGTGCTTTCCAGGTAGGATTTCCTACTCAGTATTAGTCCCAAAATGGGATGTTGGTTGATGTATTGAGATTGATTATTTGATATAGTAATTGTATTGTGACGGTTGTGATTGTGATTGTTGTCTGTGGTTCTCGAGGCGTGTCCTCGGCTGAGTGGGGTCACTTGCGGGAGTGGCTTCACGCCCTAGTTTCGCCTTCTGTGGAACCCGCCACAGAAGGGATGTGCACATTAATGGACAGGGTTATCGCTCACTATGTGGAGCGGGGATTTGGTGGGTACGGCTGCGGTCCCCCACTGGCAGGGCTGGTCCAGTGGACAGTCAGTGATTGAGATGATTGGAATTGGTTGGTTGTGTGTGTGTGACAGTTAAGCTGTCTGTTTATCTTATTGTTAATATATATATTGAGTTGTGTGATTAGTACTGACCCCGGTGTGTTTTGTAAACCTGCGGTGATCCATTCGGGGATGGTGAGCAGATATTGAGCAGGTATGAGATGAGTACTGGGAAAGCTAGGGATTGCCACGACATGATGATAGGAGTCTTCCGCTGTAGCTTATTAGTTTATTTACATTGCAGTTAGAACAGTCAGTTTGAGAACATGTATTACACTTTTGGTTTGGTTTTGAGAATTGTAACTCTTCACTAAGTATTTATATTTAAACGTTGTTTCTTCATTGTTTATTTGATTATCATTGCCTCGGGTAACCGCGATGGTAATGTCTTCATACCTGAGTGGTCCTGGTAAGGCACTTGGAGTATGGGGGTGTTACAATAAACTTGTTAACGCAATAACTTTTTAGGTCGTAGTTGGTACACGTTTTTAACCCTAAGAAAATATAAAAGTCCCTAAAACTAAAAAAGTATTCAATTCTTAAAAGATTAAAATTGACATTAGTTGAAATGATCATCACTTCTAAATTTTTGTTAACTCGTTAAAAAATATTAACATATAACTAGCGTCAAATAATTCATAAACTTATTCTCTAAGAACTTTAACTTTTAACCGATATCAAGTAGTTTAGTTCGTAAGACATTAGAGATGGTACTTATTACTTGAGTTTAACTCTCCTCGGCATCAATATCGCCATTGTGGCTCCCTTAACAACAAAAGAAAAAAATAAATTTACAATCGGCTAATTAAAGAGATAATAATTATGTACATTGTTTAGGCCACGAGACTATTTACAAACTATACATATGTTGAAGTACATTGTCAATAATCTTTAAAAATTTAGAACTAATATATTTAATTAGAACAAATAAAGGGCATTACATTCACTATGACATAAATTTTTCGTAGCCTAGAACGACCAAGTTTATTACTATGCAAAACATATTCTTCTAAGAAATGTTTTATGACAAATTTAAAAATACTTAATAAATAAAATACGTCTTAACTAATCCATTCTAATATGTCAAATCTTTCTACATCTTAGTTACCCTTATCTATTAATTTTTGATATGTAATTGTTATACAAAACAGTTTATATCATTCAAATCTCAGAGTAATTCAAACCCTTAAGATTGTGCAAATATATGTCACAAAAAAAAATAATTTAATATATTTAAAACCACATAGATTAACATAACTTCCTTTAATTTTAGGTTTTCATTAAACCTCACAACAGATCGGATCTTGTCGGAGTCGTGATTGTGTCATATGTAAACGGGTTAAGAACCCTTACAACCCAAACCCAACCCAGTTAAATCTTGTGCCGTGTTAGTCTCGATCCATGTACATAACTTGGTCATCAAGCCTCAACCCAAACTAGTTAATTGTGTCGGTTTCATATCTTGCTTTACTGTTATGTCAATATTTGGAATTTTAAATTTATTTTTGTGATTGATGATCAGGATAGAGTAAGATTAATTTAGTAAGCATATCATTGGTTTTGGGTTTGAGTTTAAATATTTTAACCCAAACCCGACCCAATTAATCTTGTACCTTGTTCGTGTCAACCCACTTACATAAGCGGGTTATTAAGCCTCCACCGAAACCCGTTAATTTTGTGTTGTGTTTGTGTCCCGTTTTCATGTCGTGCCATTGTTTGCCACCTCTAGTTTTCATTAGTACTTTTTTATGATTTTGGGACAAATAAAATGAAAACATATCTACTATTTAAGGAGGTAGCACACGTAAAATTATTTTATCTTAGATTATAGTTCAACAATAACGTTTAATATGGTAGCCAGCATGGCAAATCTTACATTAAGAGTCTGAAAGAAACACACAACTTCTCGTAATTTTATCGTCATAAACATTCAATAAATAGTGAAGAGAAACTTATTATTATTATTAATATAAATGATGCATATAAATTAGCTTTAGTAAAATATTAATCATGAGAAAATTTCATTTTGTATAAACTAAAACGTTACATTACGTCATACAATATAAATTAGTACACGAGAACATTAGTTTTAAAACAATCATCGCAGAATAAGAAAAGTTAACTTTTATAATAACAAAAGTCAAATATTTTAATTAACTTTTCATAATGGAGTCAAAAACACTAATGATGGCTCTTCTGTTAGTTTCATTGTTGTCATTGCCGAAAATGCTTTTGCAACTAATTCTGCCGATGCACCTAGCCCCGCGACGTTGGATGCGTTCCAAAAATGTGCAAGCGGCTTAGGCGCAACTTGTGGTGGTGTCATTTCAAAATATGTATTTGAGGACGGAGTGCGTGTATCAAAAGAATGTTGTAGTGCTTTGCTAGAGGTTGGAGAGGATTGTCACGAGCTTCAAACAGAAGTGACTATTGTTTATAAGCGTCTTTATCCCGCTAAAAAGCTAAACAAGCTTGGCGTAAGAATGATCAAATATGGCAACTTTGTAAGAAAAATGGACAAGTGTCTAATTAGTGTACTAATTTAAACAAAATTTGTTTTCAAAAAAAACAAATAAGAAATGTTTTTTTGCCATATTCGAACGATCCAAATTGTTTAGTGAATACAATTATTATTTTTTCATAATAAATTGTTAAAACAACTATTGTGAACATGTTGGTCCATATTCATCTGATAAAGCACAAGAAATTTGATTAAAATCATTTGTTAGCATCTTACTATTGGTTGATTAACGAAATATGTTCTCACTTTCAACTTCCATAATCTGTTAAGTAAATTTTATCTTTACCACTAATTAATTAATATTAGTATGTATTAGTTGAACATTGTAGCTAAATTACATATACATCCTAATACTAAATTCACTTTCATCAAATAATTAAAGTTTAATTTTTTTGATCAAAATATTCTTGTATAGTCTATCGAACTAGTACATATAACATTGCATATCTATCTTCTGGTTACCAATATATATAAAGAAAATCTTAGGACAATTTGTGATGGGAACAACTGTTCAATGTATATGTTATATTATGTTTAACATATAAAATTCGGTAATAAACTTGTTAACGCAATAACTTTTTAGGTCGTAGTTGGTACACGTTTTTAACCCTAAGAAAATATAAAAGTACCTAAAACTAACAAAGTCTTCAATTCTTATAAGATTAAAATTGACATTAGTTGAAATGATCATCACTTCTAAATTTTTGTTAACTCGTTAAAAAATATTAACATATAATTTATGTCAAATAATTCATAAACTTATTCTCTAAGAACTTTAACTTTTAACCGATATCAAGTAGTTTAGTTGGTAAGACATTAGAGATGGTACTTATTACTTGAGTTTAACTCCCCTCAGCATCAATATCGCCATTGTGGCTCCCTTAACAACAAAAGAAAAAAATAATTTTACAATCGGCCAATTAAAGAGATAATAATTATGTACATTGTTTAGGCCACGAGACTATTTACAAACTATACATATGTTGAAGTACATTGTCAATAATCTTTAAAAATTTAGAACTAATATATTCAATTAGAACAAATAAAGGGCATTACATTCACTATGACATAAATTTTTCGTACCCTAGAACGACCAAGTTTTTTACTATGCAAAACATATTCTTCTAAGAAATGTTTTATGACAAATTTAAAAATACTTAATAAATAAAAATACGTCTTAACTAACCCATTCTAATATGTCAAATCTTTCTACATCTTAGTTACCCTTATCTATTAATTTTTGATATGTAATTGTTATACAAAACAGGTTATATCATTCAAATCTCAGAGTAATTCAAACCCTTAAGATTGTGCAAATATATGTCTAAAAAAAAAAGTAATTTAATATATTTAAAACCACATAGATTAACATAACTTCCTTTAATTTTAGGTTTTCATTAAACCTCACAACAGATCGGATCTTGTCGGATTCGTGATTGTGTCATATGTAAACGGGTTAAGAACCCTTACAACCCAAATCCAACCCAGTTAAATCTCGTGTCGTGTTAGTCTCGATCCATGTACAAGTACATAACTTGGTCATCAAGCCTCAACCCAAACTAGTTAATTGTATCGGTTTCATGTCTTGCTTTACTGTTATGTCAATATTTGGAATTTAAATATATTTTTGTGATAGATGATCAGGATAGAATAAGATTAATTTAGTAAGCATATCATTGGTTTCGGG
The DNA here is from genome assembly GCF_048544455.1 of Silene latifolia. Lineage (NCBI taxonomy): Eukaryota > Viridiplantae > Streptophyta > Magnoliopsida > Caryophyllales > Caryophyllaceae > Silene > Silene latifolia. The sequence continues at coordinate 170,570,870 of NC_133527.1, read as the reverse complement.
TTTGAGTTTAAAGATTTTAACCCAAACGCGACCCAATTAATCTTGTACCGTGTTCGTGTCAACCCACTTACATAAGCGGGTTATTAAGGCTCCACCGAAACCCGTTAATTTTGTGTTGTGTTTGTGTCCCTTTTTCATGTCGTGCCATTGTTTGCCACCTCTAGTTTTCATTAGTACTTTTTTAAGATTTTGGGACAAATAAAATGAAAACATATCTACTATTTAAGGAGGTAGCACACGTAAATTTATTTTATCTTAGATTATAGTTCAACAATAACGGTTAATATGGTAGCCAGCATGGCGAAACTTACATTAAGAGTCTGAAAGAAACACACAACTTCTCATAATTTTATCGGCATAAACATTCAATAAATAGTGAAGAGAAACTTATTATTATTATTATTATTATTATTATTATTATTTCAAATGATGCATATAAATTAGCTTTAATAAAATATTAATTATGAGATAAGTTTTATTTTGTATAAACTAAAACGTTACATTACGTCATACAATATAAATTAGTACACGAGAACATTAGTTTTCAAACAATCATCGCAGAATAAAAAAAGTTAATTTTTATAATAACAAAAGTCAAATATTTTAATTAACTTTTCATAATGGAGTCAAAAACACTATTGATGGCTCTTCTGTTAGTTTCATTGATTGTCATTGCCGAAAATGCTTTTGCAACTAATTCTACCGATGCACCTAGCCCCGCGACGTTGGATGCATTCCAAAAATGTGCAAGCGGCTTAGGCGCAATTTGTGGTGGTGTCATTTCAAAATATGTATTTGAGGACGGAGTGCATGTATCAAAAGAATGTTGTACTGCTTTGCTAGAGGTTGGAGAGGATTGTCACGAGCTTCTAACAGAAGTGACTATTGTTTATAAGCGTCTTTATCCCGCTAAAAAGGCTAAACAAGCTTGGCGTAAGAATGATCAAATATGGCAACTTTGTAGGAAAAATGGACAAGTTTCTAATTAGCATACTTAAACAAAGTTTGTATTCAAAAAAACATATTGAATAAGAAATGCTTTTTTGCCATATATATGTTATATTATGTTTAACTTATAAAATTCGGTAATAAACTTGTTAACGCAATAACTATTTAGGTCGTAGTTGGTACACGTTTTTAACCCGACAAAAATATAAAAGTCCCTAAAACTAACAAAGTCTTCAATTCTAAAAAGATTAAAATTGACATTAGTTGAAATCATCACTTCTAAATTTTTGTGAACTCGTTAAAAAATATTAACATATAATTTATGTCAAATAATTCATAAACTTATTCTCTAAGAACTTCAGCTTTTAACCGATATCAAGCAGTTTAGTTGGTAAGACATTAGAGATGGTACTTATTACTTGAGTTTAACTCCCCTTAGCATCAATATCGCCATTGTGACTCCCTTAACAACAAAAGAAAAAAATAAATTTACAATCGGCTAATTAAAGAGATAATAATTATGTACATTGTTTAGGCCACGTGACTATTTACAAACTATACATATATTGAAGTACATTGTCAATAATCTTTAAAAATTTAGAACTAATATATTCAATCAGAACAAATAAAGGGCATTACATTCACTATGACATAAATTTTTCGTAACCTAGAACGACCAAGTTTATTACTATGCAAAACATATTCTTTTAAGAAATGTTTTATGACAAATTTAAAAATACTTAATAAATAAAAATACGTCTTAACTAACCCATTCTAATATGTCAAATCTTTCTACATCTTAGTTACCCTTATCTATTAATTTTTGATATGTATTTGTTATACAAAACAGGTTATATCATTCAAATCTCAGAGTAATTCAAACCCTTAAGATTGTACAAATATATGTCACAAAACAAAATGTAATTTAATATATTTAAAACCACATAGATTAACATAATTTCCTTTAATTTTAGGTTTTCATTAAACCTCACAACAGAACGGATCTTGTCGGATTCATGATTGTGTCATATGTAAACGGGTTAAGAACACTTATAACCCAAACCCAACCCAATTAAATCTCGTGTCGTGTTAGTCTCGATCCATGTACATAACTTGGTCATCAAGCCTCAACCCAAACTAGTTAATTGTGTCGGTTTAATGTCTTGTTTTACTACTATGTCAATATTTGAAATTTTAAATTTATTTATGTGATAGATGATCAGGATAGAATAAGATTATTTTAGTAAGCATATCATTCGTTTCGGGTTTGAGTTTAAAGAGTTTAACCCAAACGCGACCCAATTAAATCTTGTACCGTGTTCGTGTCAACCCACTTTCATAAGCGGGTTATTAAGCCTCCTCCGAAACCCGTTAATTTCGTATTGTGTTTGTGTCCCGTTTTCATGTCGTGCCATTGTTTCTCACTTCTAGTTTTCATTAGTACTTTTTTAAGTTTTTGGGACAAATAAAATGAAAACATATCTACTATTTAAGGAGGTATCACACGTAAAATTATTTTATCTAAGATTATAGTTCAACAATAACGTTTAATATGGTAGTCAACATGGCAAAACTTACAATAAGAGTCTGAAAGAAACACACAACTTCTCGTAATTTTATCGGCATAAACATTCAATAAATAGTGAAGAGAAGCTTATTATTATTATTAATATAAATGATGCATATAAATTAGGTTTAGTAAAATATTAATCCTGAGAAAAGTTTTATTTTGTATAAACTAAAACGTTACATTACGTCATACAATATAAATTAGTACACGAGAACATTAGTTTTAAAACAATCATCGCAGAATAAAAAAAGTTAACTTTTATAATAACAAAAGTCAAATATTTTAATTAACTTTTCATCATGGAGTCAAAAACACTAATGATGGCTCTTCTGTTTGTTTCATTGGTTGTCATTGCCGAAAATGCTTTTGCAACTAATTTTGCCGATGCACCTAGCCCCGCGACGTTGGATGCGTTTCAAAAATGTGCAAGCGGCTTAGGCGCAACTTGTGGTGGTGTCATTTCAAAATATGTATTTGAGGACGGAGTGCATGTATCAAAAGAATGTTGTACTGCTTTGCTAGAGGTTGGAGAGGATTGTCACGAGCTTCTAACAGAAGTGACTATTGTTTAGAAGCGTCTTTATCCCGCTAAAAAAGCTAAACAAGCTTGGCGTAAGAATGATCAAATATGGCAACTTTGTAAGAAAAATGGACAAGTTTCGAATTAGTGTACTAACTTAAACAAAATTTGTATTCAAAAAAACATATTGAATAAGAAATGTTTTTTTGCCATATTCAAACGATCCAAATTGTTTAGTGAATACAATTATTATTGTTTCATACTAAATTGTTAAAATAGCTAATGTGAACATGTTGGTCCATAATCATCTGATAAAGCACAAGAAATTTGATTGAAATCTTTTGTTTGCATCTTACTATTGGTTGATTAACGAAATATGTTCTCGCTTTCAACTTCCATAATCTGTTAAGTAAATTTTATCTTTACCGCTTATTAATTAATATTAGTATGTATTAGTTAAACATTGTAGCTAAATTACATATACATCCAAATACTAAATTCACTTTCATCAAATAATTAAAGTTTAAATCTTTTGATCAAAATATTCTCGTATAGTCTATCGAACTATTATTACCAATATATATAAAGAAAATCTTAGGAAAATTTGTGATGGGAACAACTGTTCAATGTATATGTTATATTATGTTTAACTTATAAAATTCGGTAATAAACTTGTTAACGTAATAACTTTTTAGGTCATAGCCGGTACACATTTTTAACCATAAGAAAATATAAAAGTCCCTAAAACGAACAAAGTCTTCAAATCTAAAAAGATTAAAATTGACATTAGTTGAAATGATCATCACTTCTAAATTTTTGTGACTCCTTAAAAAATATTAACATATAATTTATGTCAAATAATTCATAAACTTATTCACTAAGAACTTCAACTTTTAACCGATATCAAGTAGTTTAGTTGGTAAGACAATAGAGATGGTACTTATTACTTGAGTTTAACTCCCCTCAGCATCAATATCGCCATTGTGGCTCCCTTAACAACAAAAGAAAAAAATAAATTTACAACCGGCTAATTAAAGAGATAATAATTATGTACATTGTTTAGGCCACGAGACTATTTACAAACTATACATATGTTGAAGTACATTGTCAATAATCTTTAAAAATTTAGAACTAATATATTTAATCAGAACAAATAAAGGGCATTACATTCACTATGACATAAATTTTTCGTACCCTAGAACGACCAAGTTTATTACTATGCAAAACATATTCTTCTAAGAAATGTTTTATGAAAAATTTAAAAATACTTAATAAATAAAAATACGTTTTAACTAACAAATTCTAATATGTCAAATCTTTCAACATCTTAGTTACTCTTATCTATTAGTTTTTGATATGTAATTGTTATACAAAATAGGAACCTGCGTAGCAATGTCCAATTCTTCAACCACAGTAGGAGACCAAGGCTTAAAAACTAAAGGGTACCCATTTACATGAAAGAAAAGTAGATTCATATACATATTAACATACTCATATATGTCTAAACTAATTTGTCATAAAATTAAAACGAATCTTATGCATGCAAACAATAATATAAATAAAGGAGAAATCATGTCCTTACATAATAGATTTCGGCTATTAGGGCACAAGAGAGATCACCTTTCTCTTCTTGTTCTTGAGCTTTTCCAATGGAAGAACAAAGATCTAAGTGTAAGATCTCTTCCTATGTATTATACCCAAGACTCCTCTTAATTAAAATTAATATTACAAGTACTAGTTATAATATTAATCAAGGTAGAAAATGGAACCAAAATATTTATAAACTTCTTATGTATTTCAGTTTTTAGAGAGATAATTAGGAGGATTTTTATTCTCTCTAAAACTATATTTTGGATGATTGAATTAGAATGAAAATAATACACTACCTTTAGTATATTATTAGGCAAAATAAAAGAAAAACAATGATCACATTTTTCTTCCCAAAACCGTGTAAGAGGAGAAGGAAAGGGAAGCCAATGCATGGACTCGTTGCTCTTAACAATGTTCATAGGCTTGCATGGCTAGACTTCTTTTTAATCATTATGTTTTCTTATTAAAATACAAACACAATATTAAGTCTATTCCTCCTCCTTTTTTTCGGCACTTTACATAATATGGTGTCCATATTATTTTTGTAAATTGTCTATATGTTACATGTCACATGTCACATATATTTGTTATGTATTTTTAACTTATTAAAAATCAACGTATTAATAAAAACACGTCATATACAAAATCGACTTAGTAATATCATAATTACTTGTACCAAAAATATTTTACCATTTATAAATCACAACATATTGTATTTATAACAATTCATTCAAATTTAATTGTTACATTAAACAATTTATTTCATCCGAGTAATTATACAATTTAATTACTCGGACCGTATCTTATTTAATCACATTTCAATATGATACGTAAATTTTACTTCCAAAATCGTCCGTCAATTTTCAAGTAATTTAATTAACTCGTAACATTATACGATTAATTAAATAATCAATTAAGAGTATTGCCCTTTAGGTATGACCTAGGGGTCAACTGTCACCACCGTCACACGACAAAGTAATGTCAAACTTTAGTCACCAATCATTACCGATATATGTTGACCATTGACAAGAATAAAAAATTACTTCCCAATTGTATTCATTTTAATGAGACTTAAACATGTGATCATCATGATCAACAATCGTGATCGCATTATTGTCGGAGGACACATATTCCAACAATCTCCCACTTGTCCTCGACAAGTGTGCGTCACCAATTCTCTTGTCCTATTACTATCTCCCACTCAATGCAAGGTGTCTTTCGGTCGTACTTGCAAGTGATCATATCGAGAGTGGTTTCCTCGATCCGGAGAATAACCGATTGACCGGATTTATCCACTCGGATATCTTCCGAGCGTGGCCACGCATTTCCAATTCATTACTCCTCGAGTGGCCCTGAGATATTGTTATAACCCTGACTAGGGGTGGACAATTCCTATTGCACTCATTCCCTTCGACTAGCCACGACCATCATAACCCAAAATATGCCCATTTGACCCCATTTACGAAGGTCGTAGTAACACAAATCAAAGTTAATCAAACTGTGCCATCTTAGGTGAATAGCCTTTAGTCAAAAGAATCGACTCATTTTGAATACTATAGTAGCTCTCGCCACGACCAGGCTATATAAATTTGCCGAACTCTATAAGCGGTCATAAGGCCCGACAAAGTGTTCCTAACATCTGCCTATGTGATCGACTAGTCATCTCACATGACTCTATGGCACTTGAACTTGCCATCAATCGCATCACACTCTAGTCACTTCGAGACGTCACCTCATATAAGTAACTATGGGCAAAAACAATGTTAATCCATGTTCACTTTAACGGGGTTCAATTGTCTCTACAACCCGTTTGGATATAACAATGTACAAAGTGAGTTAATAATAACTCAAACGACAAATGTCGACATCACACTCGGGTAGTCAATATCATATTACAACCTTGTGATGTTTATCATAAGTGTAAACACTTATTGATTGCAATAGAAGTTTAACATCTCACATGTCCATGTGTTCAAACTTCTTACACTTGCATTTTCCTTCACATTCATGTTCTCTCTCATAGCATGAATCTTACCAAGTACACATCAAGGTTCTCGACCTTGGTTTTGGTTCTTTAACTTGAAAGAACTTTCTTATCGATCATCTCATAACGAACGAATTTGCGATGAATAATACAACTTGTACCGATCAAGTATTTCATCCACACACAATGCACTAGGTATATGTTTTGTAGAATATTGTAATAGGTGACAAGATTGTTAGCTTAGTACTTCTCACAAGTCCTAGCTTAACTAGGAAAGATTATCTTTGAATAACTTCTTATTCAACCAACCATCTTTCCAAAACTTCTCATTTCCTTTCCTAGGCTTGAAATATTTGGGATTCTCATAAATCCTCATATGTGCTCGGATTTTCAACAATATGTGCAACCTCTTAACACACAATGGAACATTCCGTCAATCACTGAAATCGCTCATCGGATTCTACTCGAGAATCCATGACGTTTCTATTATGGCTCACAAATCATTCATCATGCTCTTATGCATATGAATCATTATTGGACATGTACATGATTATTCTAATGGCGGAAACATTAGTCACTAATAATCATGAGATCAACCGTTCTCAGATTCAATGAACTACCATGACTGCTAATGGTAATCCCATTTTCATTCATATGAATAACCTATGTGTATGTTGATATGATGTGTATCTCTTAATACTAATCCAACATCCCATGACGTAATTGGATTCATCATTGTCCATTTTCATCCAGAATTGAAAACTCAAAAGCTTCTTTATTAAAGAAGGTATTGGCTCGTCATTTTTAATGAGTAATGAGTTTTATACATTCAAGGATGATAGCTCCCACTAAATTCCATGTCTTCACATGAGAATTTCCTAACTCCCACTCAATTCAACATATTTCAAAATTGACTTCTCAATCGAAATTTGTCAAGAATATAAATATAAATTGCTATGCCAAGTTACTAGGATAAAACCATATATGTTCCTATCATATCCTTTCAAAATGCCAATTTTGAAGTGGTCTTATCTCAACCATACGGAAAGAGATTTTAAATCTCTAACACACTCATGTCATAATGATGTGCAGCTATGTCATTATTCAAGTAAATAATATTTAAAATACATCCCTCGCAAATACTCTTTTGGAAGGAGATTTAACCATTTCATAGGGAGGTTAAGCAATGACATTTGTATGGTTAAAACGTTGGCTATAGAAGATATCGGAATATCAATTTTGCAATTTGATTTTGATCATAACTAGTATGTTACTTTGATTCATTTAGGCTCTTAAGTAAAACTCATGATTGAAACTATTGGTCAAATGTTTCATAAACTTAGTCAAAAACTTGTTAAGACTATACATTAGTTATTTTTCTTCCAAAACTTTCTTTTGGTCTCCTCGTGTAGTTATCTTTCGAAAATACTCTATATGATTACCACACTTGGTCTCTTTAGTCATGTAGAACTAACTTGAGACAATAGATCTCATCTATGCGGCATACTATGTAAATAGATATACCTTTATTCAAATCATTTTCTTTTGCGTAGATCTTCATATACACAAGTACACAATCTTAATCTTGTCTTGTGTGTTGTGTTCCTCATTTTTCTCCCACTCTATCTTTAGAATAAGTACACTAATCATTCAAAGATAGCATATGAGACACAAATTAATGATGTTGAATTATAAGGAGAACTACCTCATAGGTAGACTAATTGTTATTCATATGTGTACTTGGTGATTGACATACCTTAAGAGAGTTCATAGACTCAAAATCACTTTATAAATGATCATACACAAGCCTTAAGCATGTGGACATATAATGAAACCAGTCATTATAATTGTCTATTGGATCACTTTTAAGTGAATAATCTTATGTTTCAAAACGCAAGCATTTAAAGATGAAATTTTAGAACATAAAGGATAAATGATAAAACGGGTGACTTGGGTTGCAAACCAAGTCACTATCATCCAAAATACTAACCATTATCCAAAATACCTTTCCATGTCGAACACGGAAACTTAAAGTTCTAAAATTCAAAACATAACTTAAAATAAGACAATGAAAAACAAAGCTCCATAAAACCTATCTTTAGCTTCTTCATGGTTTCTTATGCTTGCTTTTCTTTTCCTTTGTCTTTGCTTGGTGGCGGCCCTATTTACAATAAAAAGGGAGATACATTATCACAACTTTGCATCATAATACCATAGTTGAATTTAGAAACATAAAAGAAGGTTAGTCATTTACCTACTGGAGTGATCTTTCCAGCTTTGATATCACCAAGGTATTTGGAACAATTCCTCTTCCAATGTCCCATGCCATTACAATAATGGCACTTATCAAGAGGACCCTTCTTGACTTTGGATGTGCTAGCTTCACAAGACTTAGCTTTGGTGAATGTGGGAGCTTGCTTCTTGCCCTTTCTCCCATTCTTCTTGAACTTCCCTTTACTCTTTGTGCTTATGTAAAGCACATCCTTGGGAGGGTTCACATTTAACCCCATGTCCCTCTCGGCTTGCACAAGTAACTTGTGCAACTCCTCAAGAGACACATCCTTGTCTTGCATATTGAAATTCACCCGGAATTGCACATATGCCTTGACCTTAGACAAGGAGTGTAGAATCCTATCTACGATGAGTTCTTTGGGAATTTCAACTTTTTGAATCTTCAAGGTCTCGACAAGCTCCATGAGTTTGAGCACATGAGGGCTAACTTTTTGGCCCTCTTTAAAGTCGAGATCAAAGAATGCCGCGGCCGCCTCATATTGGACGATCCGCGGGGTTTGTGAAAACATGGTCACAAGTTTGGAGTAAATCTCATTAGCATTGCCCATTTTGAAGGCTCTCCTTTGGAGTTCCGCCTCCATCGCAAATATTAAGACATTTTTCATTGCGGCGGACTCCTTTTGGTAAGCCTCATAGGCTTCCCTAGTGGCCGCGGTGGACCTAGTAGAGGGCTCGGGTGGAGAGGCCTCGGTAAGGTAACGAAGCTTGTCGTCACCCTCGGCAGCTAATTTGAGTTGGGCATCCCACTCGGAGAAATTTGACCCATTCTTTTCAAGTTTACATCGATCCATAAAGGATCGGAGCCAAGATGAAGTAGCGAGTGGAGTAGCATTAGGAGTTGGTGTTGCCATTTGTTATGAATAAGAAGTGGTCTACAAAACAAAATATAAGGAGTAAAACAAATGTCGTTTTAATTATACTCGTAAAAATGTATGATTTAAACAAGTTTTATGCATTTTTCTAGTGACCTCTACCCAACTAGATAAATGATTCCAAGACCCAAATTCATATCGACTTAGGCACGGTATGGCCGATAAAACCTTTATCAATATAACTCGGTGGATTAACATTTTAATCGATTCTACTTTTAGAACTCTTGGTCGATAAAATTACTCTAATAATTATCTATAGCCCGGAACACATGCAACTACGGTCGCGAATACTTCCGTTGAGCTCAATCCAAATTTCGAATAAATGTGTCCATTATCCAAATCCACATCAACTTGGGCACGGTATGGCCGATGAAACCCTCATTAACATGAACTCGGTGGATTAACACTCATCACCCACTTCCCCTACGTAACAAGGTTTGTACCCGGTAGGGCCGAGTGCACTCCCTCGCGAAATAGGTTTTCATGGTTTCTACTATTTGGTAAGGCTATGTCTCAATTGTTTGTTTTAGCGAGAGGTCATGTCAATTTATTATCTATCACGTTTTAAGTGAACTAAAGCGGTGAACTACGATAATTCGAATTGACACGGTCGATAAACTCGATAAAATAAGACAATGCATGTTTAGTTATGGCGATTTAGCGATGCATGTGACATAAAATAAAATGCAAGCATAAAGATAAATAAATCCTAGTATGGCCTTTCCTAAAATAGAAAAACTATTAATCTATTACATATTCGGAAACCAACTCCATTGGTCCCTTGAACTTCGGTTGTGGCACGCATCTCGAGGTAACACCGTCTTAATGTATCGCCATTCTTGAAGAAATCCGTCTTTAGGAACTCCGGAATGAATAAAATTACATAATAAATTACATAATATCCTATTATACACTTGTAACTAAAATAAAATAAATCTATTAAATTACAAAACGGTGATACGAGATCACAATAAAAATTACAACCGAATCGATATTCCCATACATTTCGGGAAATACCAATTAAAATCTAAGGCCATACTAAGTAAAATTACATAATTCAAAATTACATAAATTAAAATTATGACAATCATAAAGAAAATGCAGCATTATATTATGTATGAACATGCTCAATTTTATGCTAAATCGCCTTTTAATTAGCCAATATCGTATATTACTCGGTTTTTACGGATTTGCGTGATTTCAACATTTTATAATCACAAAAATGCACAAACTCATATTTATGCATAAGTTAATTACCCTAACCTTTTAGGACTCAAAATATAGTCTTCACTAGTAATTTGACCATAATTAACTTTTATTTACAAAATTGTTCATAAATGGACAAAAATTACAAAAATAAGCTATTAAACTTCAAATAAATCCAAAAAAATTTCAAATAAATTCAAAATTTGAAATTTAAATTCATGAACATTCTGGAAAAATTCCATGACACTCATAATGTTCAAAATCTTAGGTTAAAAATTTCGAACTTTTTCCCGAAAAACAATGTTGCGGTTTATCGATATTTAATAAAATAATCATAAAAACATGGAAAAATTATTTTCATTAACTTTTCAATTTTAGATCTGAAAAATATAATAAAATGCAACATTAGACGTTTTTCCTAAGTCATAGATTATGTTTTATTAATTTTCAACTAATAATGTCACTATTTATGCCATTTTTCTTCAAAAATTCATAAATCATGCTAAATAACTTCTTTATAGCCAATTATTTTACACACATCTTGTAAAATTGCATGTGACAACATATTAATTTTCTATGACCAGATTCGAAATTTAACTCATATTAACCTATTTTTCTCTTAAATCCGAATTTAATGATGAAAAATTCATTTTTCGAGCATAACTAGTCCAAAAATTATGAAAATTTACAGGTTATCTCAAAATAATATATGTAACAACATATCCAAAAACCAAATGAAAATTCGAAGTATAGCTAATTTTCGACCAAAAATGACATTTTTACTCATAAAATCACATTTAAATGTCATTATTATTAAATATGAACAATAAAAATCCGAAAAATTAACCAAAATATCCTAAAACACTTTAGGACCAGAAATATTAACATGCATGTAATTATTTCGTGATATATCATAATAACACAAATTTTACAAGTTTTATTTTGTTATTCGTATAACTCGGAAAAACTTTTAACCAATTTGCATGCAAACAACCGTGGCTCTTGATACCGATTGAAAGAAAAGTAGATTCATATACATATTAACATACTCATATATGTCTAAACTAATTTGTCATAAAATTAAAACGGATCTTATGCATGCAAACAATAATATAAATAGAGGAGAAATCATGTCCTTACATAATAGATTTCGGCTATTAGGGCACAAGAGAGATCACCTTTCTCTTCTTGTTCTTGAGCTTTTCAATGGAAGAACAAAGATCTAAGTGTAAGATCTCTCCCTATGTATTATACCCAAGGCTCCTCTTAATTAAAATTAATATTACAAGTACTAGTTATAATATTAATCAAGGTAGAAAATGGAACCAAAATATTTATAAACTTCTTATGTATTTCAGTTTTTAGAGAGATAATTAGGAGGATTTTTATTCTCTCTAAAACTATATTTTGGATGATTGAATTAGAATGAAAATAATACACTACCTTTAGTATATTATTAGGCAAAATAAAAGAAAAACAATGATCACATTTTTCTTCCCAAAACCGTGTAAGAGGAGAAGGAAAGGGAAGCCAATGCATGGACTCGTTGCTCTTAACAATGTTCATAGGCTTGCATGGCTAGACTTCTTTTTAATCATTATGTTTTCTTATTAAAATACAAACACAATATTAAGTCTATTCCTCCTCCTTTTTTTCGGCACTTTACATAATATGGTGTCCATATTATTTTTGTCAATTGTCTATATGTTACATGTCACATGTCACATATATTTGTTATGTATTTTTAACTTATTAAAAATCAACGTATTAATAAAAACACGTCATATACAAAATCGACTTAGTAATATCATAATTACTTGTACCAAAAATATTTTACCATTTATAAATCACAACAGATTGTATTTATAACAATTCATTCAAATTTAATTGTTACATTAAACAATTTATTTCATCCGAGTAATTATACAATTTAATTACTCAGACCGTATCTTATTTAATCACATTTCAATATGATACGTAAATTTTACTTCCAAAATCGTCCGTCAATTTTCAAGTAATTTAATTAACTCGTAACATTATACGATTAATTAAATAATCAATTAAGAGTATTTCCCTTTAGGTATGACCTAGGGGGTCAACTGGTCACCACCGTCACACGACAGTAATGTCAAACTCTAGTCAGCCAATCATTACCGATATATGTTGACCAGTTGACAGTAACAAAATTACTTCCCAATTGTATTCATTTTAATGAGACTTAAACATGTGATCATCATGATCAACAGTCGTGATCGCATTATTATCGGAGGACACATATTCCAACATTACATTCTAAGACTCATTTAGAATACTATCCATATCATCCTTAGTCAGAAAACGAAAGTAGAACCAACCACGCGAGAAATACGTCACCTCAGGCGTAGTAACATGATTCCAGTGTTTGGATACCAACGAATTCAATTCCACAAGGGAAGTCTGACGACCCATAACCGTTCCCACAAGAGTGGTACTCCAGTAATCAACCTCCTCAGTGATATCCCCTTCCTCTATAAAAATTTCCTCAGTACACTTAACATAAGACAGAGACATATCCTTACCAGACGATTTTAAAGCCTGCACATAGGGTTTTTTTGAAGCAGCAGTACCAGACGACTGTTTAGATGAACCCACAGGCGGGGGAATAGCAGAACTCCCCACCGGAGGATTCGAGCCCGGAACAACAACAGCAGGACTACTAGAACCACAGAAATAGGAACAGACGAAGCAATAGGAGAAGACCTAGAAACCGGATTTAATCCTGAATTAGGTAAATTAGAGAAAGAACCAGAACTTACAATCCCAGGAGAACCAGATGGTGTGGCACGAGTATGACGAGCAGCGACCGGCAATTTGGGCGGCCGGCACCTCGGCATGGCGGCGAAGCAAGCTTGAGTGAAACCACTCCACGTCGCATTTGTTTTCAGAGGTTTTTCGTTGAGAGAGAAAGAAGAGAGAGACCGGATTTCACTCTTGTGTTCTGGAGGAACATCCTTATACTGGAGGGGTTTATACTTGGCATTATAATCAAGTCTCTTCTCCTAAGTGGGCTAAATTAGATAGGCTTCTTGTTAATTCTTCTTGGTTCCTTCAGATTTCAGGGTCATCTGTTGCTTTTCTTCCTTCTGGAGTTTCTGATCACTCGTCCATTCTTCTCAATGTGGCAGCTACTCATACTATTCATAAGCCTTTTAGGTACCTTAATTGTTGGTCTCTTTCCCCTAAATTTGGTGACTGTGTTTCTAGTGGATGGAATGCTCCTGCTTCAGGGAATAAGATTTTCTCCTTATTTTCTAAATTGCGAGCTTTAAGGCCTGTGTTGAAGCAGCTTCACTCTCAGGATTATACTAACTTAACCTCTAGGGTTGCAGCTGCTAAACTTAAGCTTCAGGAATGCCAGCTGCTCTTGCAAGATTCTCCCCTTAACCATGTTCTTTTACTGCAAGAGAAGCATCTCTTGCATCAGTATAGGCTTGTTAAGGAAGCTGAGATGGGAATGCTTTCTCAGAAGGCTAAAAAATTCACCATCTTAAACTCTCTGATATGAATAACAGGTTCTTTTACGCTAGTATTGCTGTTAGAAAGGCTAAGAATACTATTGGGATTATCACTGATGCTCAGGGGCAGCTTTGTCAAGGGCACCAACAGGTTACTCAGGCGTTTCTAAACTATTATCAGAACCTCTTAGGGACTGCAGAACCTAATGCTGCCCTCCCTGCTAATCTGTTCCAGGAAAATGTTCTCTGTCAGGTTCCTCACCTGAACAATGTGGTCACAACTTCTGAAATTGAAACTGCCCTCTTTTCCATTGACAGAAATAAAAGTCCTGGGGTAGATGACTTTTCTTCAAGTTTTTTTAAGGATACTTGGGCAACTACTGGGCCTGACTTTGTGGCTGCTGTCCAGGAATTTTTCAAGAAAGGGGTTATGCCGCGTGCTGCTAACTATACTCTTATATCTCTTATCCCTAAAACTGAGGCACCTAAATCTGTTACGGAGTTCAGGCCTATTTCTTGTTGTACTGTCTTCTACAAAACAGTCAGCAAGATTCTTGCTAATAGAATGAAAACTGTTTTGGGATCTATTATTGGACTTGAGCAAGCTGCATTTATTGAGGGGCGAGATTTATTTGATAACTCAATGCTTGCCCATGAGTTGGCTGCTAAGTACAACAGAGCTCATCTTACTCCTCGTTGTATCCTGAAAGTGGACATAAAGAAGGCTTTTGATTCTGTTAACTGGGCTTTCTTGGCTGAGTGTTTGAAATTATTTGGGTTTCCTGATCAGTTCAGTAAGTGGGTGCTTGCTTGTGTCACTGCTTCTTATTTCTCTCTTAACATCAACGGGTCTGTTGAAGGGTTCTTTCCTGGGAGGAGGGGTTTGAGGCAAGGAGACCCCCTCTCTCCTTACCTCTTTGCCTTGTGTATGGAGGTTCTTTCCAGGTTGCTTAGACGACTTCCTACTTATTCTGGATTTTCCTATCACCCCAAATGCGTAAAAATTAATCTCACTCACCTTATTTTTGCGGATGATTTATTGGTTTTTACACGAGGTGACTTGCCATTCATTCAGGCTATGGATGTTTCTCTTGACATGTTTGCTTCTTTTTCTGGTTTTAGAGTTAACCCTCTGAAGTCTAATCTCTACTTTGGAGGTGTCTGACCCCAGATTAAGAGCCTTATTCTTGCTGCCACTGGATATGTAGAGGGTGCTCTTCCTGTGAGATATTTGGGTATTCCCCTTTTCAGTGCTCGACTGACTCAGCAGATGTTTGTGCCTTTGTTGGAAAAGATAAGAAGAAAAATTAATCATTGGGCAAATCATTTGTTGAGCTACGCTGGTAAGTGTGCTCTTGTCAACTCAGTTATTTTTGGGCTTCAAAATTTTTGGGGGGCTAGTGTTTTATTGCCTAAGGGGGTAGTCAAGAAAATTAACAAACTTTGTAAAGACTTTCTTTGGGGTATTGGGGATGGGCAACGAAGGATGGTCTTCAAAAGCTGGAAGAGTCTTTGTTGTCCTCTTGTTGAAGGTGGCATTAACATCAAGGAGATTCTTAGTTGGAATAAGTGCCTCATGTTGGATTGGCTTAGGAAAATTGAGCTTGATTCACCTACAATTTGGATAAGATGGATCAATGCTTATGTTTTAAAAGGGGTGAGTGTTTGGGACTTCCAGATTACTCCTGCCTACTCTTGGAGCTGGCATAGTATTATCCACTGCCGAGACTCCTTTCTTCAGCTGGTTGGGTCTACTGTTGGTGCAAAGCTCTTCCTCTTGCGCCCTGATTTTAAGTCCCAAGCTTAAGATTTATTTCGTGACCATGGGGAATGCTTCCCTCTGGCTCGTACCCTTGGGGACTCTGTGAACTTTCCTAAGCATGTTGTGATCAGCCTCCTTGCACTTCAAAACAAGCTTTCCACTATTGATAATATCTGTGCTAGAGGGCTTTACCTGGTTAATAGGTGTGCATTGTGTGAATGCAATGCTGAATGCAGGTCCCATTTATTCTTCACTTGTCCTTTTTCTTCTGAGATTTGGCTCTTTATTTCTCAATGGCTTCACATAGGCGCCCCTAATGTCCTTAGTAGAATTGCTCGCTGGTTCCAACGGTGCAACAGGGGCAAGACCTTATTGAAGCGTCAGAGGCGATGTGCCCTTCTATGCTCCTTGTATCTCATCTGGCAGGAGAGAAACAAGAGGGTGTTTGAAGGCAAATCAACTTCTCCTTCTACTCTTATTAGGAAGATTGTATATCTAGTGATGCTTCGTTCTTGTTAAGGGTGTAGCCCTCTTGGTGTTCTTTTGGTTTTTCCTTTGGCTTAGGTGGTCTCTCTGACTTTCCTTGTAGAGGTAGTTTGGGATCTTGTACTTATAACATTATTTGTTTAATATTAAGATCCAAGCTTTCTGCAAAAAAAAAATAGGTTATATCATTCAAATCTCAGAGTAATTAAAACCCTTAAGATTGTAAAAATATATGTCACAAAAAAAAGTAATTTAATATATTTAAAACCACATAGATTAACATAATTTCCTTTAATTTTAGGTTTTCATTAAACCTCACAACAGATCGGATCTTGTCGGATTCATGTTTGTGTCATGTGTAAACGGGTTAAGAACCCTTACAACCAAAATCCAACCCAATTAAATCTCGTGTCGTGTTAGTCTCGATCCATGTACATAACTTGGTCATCAAGCCTCAACCCAAACTAGTTAATTGAGTCGGTTTCATGTCTTGCTTTACTGTTTTGTCAATATTTGGAATTTTAAATATATTTTTGTTATAGATGATCATGATAGAATAAGATTAATTTAGTAAGCATATCATTCGTTTCGGGTTTGAGTTTAAAGAGTTTAACCCAAACGCGACCCAATTAAATCATGTACCGTGTTCGTGTCAACCCACTTACATAAGCGGGTTATTAAGCCTCCACCGAAACCCGGTAATTTCGTGTTGTGTTGGTGACCCATTTTCATGTCGTGCCATTGTTTGCCACCTCTAGTTTTCATTAGTACTTTTTTAAGTTTTTGGGACAAGTAAAATGAAAACATATCTACTATTTAAGGAGGTATCACACGTAAAATTATTTTATCTTAGATTATAGTTCAATAATAACGTTTAATATGGTAGCTAGCATGGCAAAACTTACATTAAGAGTCTGAAAGAAACACACATCTTCTCGTAATTTTATCAGCATAAACATTCAATAAATAGTGAGGAGAAACTTATTATTAATATTAATATAAATGATGCATATAAATTAGCTTTAGTAAAATATTAATCATGAGAAAAGTTTTATTTTGTATAAACTAAAACGTTACATTACGTCATACAATATAAATTAGTACACGAGAACATTAGTTTTAAAACAATCATCGCAGAATAAAAAAAGTTAACTTTTATAATAACAAAAGTCAAATATTTTAATTAACTTTTCATCATGGAGTCAAAAACACTAATGATGGCTCTTCTGTTAGTTTCATTGGTTGTCATTGCCGAAAATGCTTTTGCAACTAATTCTGCCGATGCACCTAGCCCCGCGACGTTAGATGCGTTCCAAAAATGTGCAAGCGGCTTAGGCGCAACTTGTGGTGATGTCATTTCAAAATATGTATTTGAGGACGGAGTGCATGTATCAAAAGAATCTTGTACTGCTTTGCTAGAGGTTGGAGAGGATTGTCACGAGCTTCTAACAGAAGTGACTATTGTTTACAAGCGTCTTTATCCCGCTAAAAAAGCTAAACAAGCTTGGCGTAAGAATGATCAAATATGGCAACTTTGTAAGAAAAATGGACAGGTTTCGAATTAGTGTACTAACTTAAACAAAATTTGTATTAAAAAAAAACAGATTGAATAAGAAATGTTTTTTTGCCATATTCAAACGATCCAAATTGTTTAGTGAATACAATTATTATTGTTTCATACTAAATTGTTAAAATAGCTAATGTGAACATGTTGGTCCATATTCATCTGATAAAGCACAAGAAATTTGATTGAAATATTTTGGTTGCATCTTACTATTGGTTGATTAACGAAATATGTTCTCGCTTTCAACTTCCATAATCTGTTAAGTAAATTTTATCTTTACCGCTTATTAATTAATATTAGTATGTATTAGTTAAACATTGTAGCTAAATTACATATACATCCTAATACTAAATTCACTTTCATCAAATAATTAAAGTTTAAATCTTTTGATCAAAATATTCTCGTATAGTCTATCGAACTATTATTACCAATATATATAAAGATAATCTTAGGACAATTTGTGATGGGAACAACTGTTCAATGTATATGTTATATTATGTTTAACTTATAAAATCGGTAATAAACTTGTTAACGCAATAACTTTTTAGGTCGTAGCCGGTACACATTTTTAACCATAAGAAAATATAAAAGTCCCTAAAACGAACAAAGTCTTCAAATCTAAAAAGATTAAAATTGACATTAGTTGAAATGATCATCACTTCTACATTTTTGTTAACTTGTTAAAAAATATTAACATATAATTTATGTCAAATAATTCATAAACTTATTAACTAAGAACTTCAACTTTTAACCGATATCAAGTAGTTTAGTTGGTAAGACAATAGAGATGGTACTTATTACTTGAGTTTAACTCCCCTTAGCATCAATATCGCCATTGTGGCTCCCTTAACAACAAAAGAAAAAAATAAATTTACTATCGGCTAATTAAAGAGAAAATAATTATGTACATTGTTTAGGCCACGTGACTATTTACAAACTATACATATATTGAAGTACATTGTCAATAATCTTTAAAAATTTAGAACTAATATATTCAATCAGAACAAATAAAGGGCATTACATTCACTATGACATAAATTTTTCGTACCCTAGAACGACCAAGTTTATTACTATGCAAAACATATTCTTCTCAGAAATGTTTTATGACAAATTTAAAAATACTTAATAAATAAAAATACGTCTTAACTAACCCATTCTAATATGTCAAATCTTTCAACATCTTAGTTACCCTTATCTATTAGTTTTTGATATGTAATTCTTATACAAAATAGGTTATATCATTCAAATCTCAGGGTAATTAAAACTCTTAAGATTGTACAAATATATGTCACAAAAAAAAGTAATTTAATATATTTAAAACCACATAGATTAACATAATTTCCTTTAATTTTAGGTTTTCATTAAACCTCACAACAGATCGGATCTTGTCGGATTCATGTTTGTGTCATATGTAAACGGGTTAAGAACCCTTACATTGAAATCCAATCCAATTAAATCTCGTGTCGTGTTAGTCTCGATCCATGTACATAACTTGGTCATCAAGCCTCAACCCAAACTAGTTAATTGAGTCGGTTTCATGTCTTGCTTTATTTGTTATGTCAATATTTGGAATTTTAAATATATTTTTGTTATAGATGATCATGATAGAATAAGATTAATTAAGTAAGCATATCATTCGTTTCGGGTTTGAGTTTAAAGAGTTTAACCCAAACGCGACCCAATTAAATCTTGTACCGTGTTCGTGTCAACCCACTTACATAAGCGGGTTATTAAGCCTCCACCGAAACCCAGTAATTTTGTGTTGTGTTGGTGACCCGTTTTCATGTCGTGCCATTGTTTGCCACCTCTAGTTTTCATTAGTACTTTTTTAAGTTTTTGGGACAAATAAAATGAAAACATATCTACTATTTAAGGAGGTATCACACGTAAAATTATTTTATCTTAGATTATAGTTCAACAATAACGTTTAATATGGTAGCCAAAGATGGCAAAACTTACATTAAGAGTCTGAAAGAAACGCACAACTTCTCGTAATTTTATCGGCATAAACATTCAATAAATAGTGAAGAGAAACTTATTATTATTATTAATATAAATGATGCATATAAATTAGCTTTAGTAAAATATTAATTATGAGATAAGTTTTATTTTGTATAAACTAAAACGTTACATTACGTCATACAATATAAATTAGTACAAGAGAACATTAGTTTTAAAACAATCATCGCAGAATAAAAAAAGTTAACTTTTATAATAACAAAAGTCAAATATTTTAATTAACTTTTCATAATGGAGTCAAAAACACTAATGATGGCTCTTCTGTTTGTTTCATTGGTTGTCATTGCCGAAAATGCTTTTGCAACTAATTCCGCCGATGCACCTAGCCCCGCGACGTTGGATGCGTTCCAAAAATGTGCAAGCGGCTTAGGCGCAACTTGTGGTGGTGTCATTTCAAAATATGTATTTGAGGACGGATTGCATGTATCAAAAGAATGTTGTCTTGCTTTGCTAGAGATTGGAGAGGATTGTCACGAGCTTCTAACAGAAGTGACTATTGTTTACAAGCGTCTTTATCCCGCCAAAAAAGCTAAACAAGCTTGGCGTAAGAATGATCAAATATGGCAATTTTGTAAGAAAAATGGACAAGTTTCGAATTAGTGTAGTAACTTAAACAAAATTTGTAATCAAAAAAACATATTGAATAATAAATGATTTTTTGCCATATTCAAACGATCCAAATTGTTTAGTGAATACAATTATTATTGTTTCATACTAAATTGTTAAAATAGCTAATGTGAACATGTTGGTCCATATTCATCTGATAAAGCACAAGAAATTTGATTGAAATCTTTTGGTTGCATCTTACTATTGGTTGATTAACGAAATATGTTCTCGCTTTCAACTTCCATAATCTGTTAAGTAAATTTTATCTTTACCGCTTATTAATTAATATTAGTATGTATTAGTTAAACATTGTAGCTAAATTACATATACATCCTAATACTAAATTCGCTTTCATCAAATAATTAAAGTTTAAATCTTTTGATCAAAATATTCTCGTATAGTCTATCGAACTATTATTACCAATATATATAAAGATAATCTTAGGACAATTTGTGATGGGAACAACTGTTCAATGTATATGTTATATTATGTTTAACTTATAAAATCGGTAATAAACTTGTTAACGCAATAACTTTTTAGGTCGTAGCCGGTACACATTTTTAACCATAAGAAAATATAAAAGTCCCTAAAACGAACAAAGTCTTCAAATCTAAAAAGATTAAAATTGACATTAGTTGAAATGATCATCACTTCTGCATTTTTGTTAACTCGTTAAAAAATATTAACATATAATTTATGTCAAATAATTCATAAACTTATTAACTAAGAACTTCAACTTTTAACCGATATCAAGTAGTTTAGTTGGTAAGACAATAGAGATGGTACTTATTACTTGAGTTTAACTCCCCTTAGCATCAATATCGCCATTGTGGCTCCCTTAACAACAAAAGAAAAAAATAAATTTACAATCGGCTAATTAAAGAGATAATAATTATGTACATTGTTTAGGCCACGTGACTATTTACAAACTATACATATATTGAAATACATTGTCAATAATCTTTAAAAATTTAGAACTAATATATTCAATCAGAACAAATAAAGGGCATTACATTCACTATGACATAAATTTTTCGTACCCTAGAACGACCAAGTTTATTACTATGCAAAACATATTCTTCTAAGAAATGTTTTATGACAAATTTAAAAATACTTAATAAATAAAAATACGTCTTAACTAACCCATTCTAATATGTCAAATCTTTCAACATCTTAGTTACCCTTATCTATTAGTTTTTGATATGTAATTGTTATACAAAATAGGTTATATCATTCAAATCTCAGGGTAATTAAAACTCTTAAGATTGTACAAATATATGTCACAAAAAAAAGTAATTTAATATATTTAAAACCACATAGATTAAAATAATTTCCTTTAATTTTAGGTTTTCATTAAACCTCACAACAGATCGGATCTTGTCGGATTCATGTTTGTGTCATATGTAAACGGGTTAAGAACCCTTACATTTGAAATCCAACCCAATTAAATCTCGTGTCGTGTTAGTCTCGATCCATGTACATAACTTGGTCATCAAGCCTCAACCCAAACTAGTTAATTGAGTCGGTTTCATGTCTTGCTTTACTGTTATGTCAATATTTGGAATTTTAAATATATTTTTGTTATAGATGATCATGATAGAATAAGATTAATTAAGTAAGCATATCATTCGTTTCGGGTTTGAGTTTAAAGAGTTTAACCCAAACGCGACCCAATTAAATCTTGTACCGTGTTCGTGTCAACCCACTTACATAAGCGGGTTATTAAGCCTCCACCGAAACCCAGTAATTTTGTGTTGTGTTGGTGACCCGTTTTCATGTCGTGCCATTGTTTGCCACCTCTAGTTTTCATTAGTACTTTTTTAAGTTTTTGGGACAAATAAAATGAAAACATATCTACTATTTAAGGAGGTATCACACGTAAAATTATTTTATCTTAGATTATAGTTCAACAATAACGTTTAATATGGTAGCCAACATGGCAAAACTTACATTAAGAGTCCGAAGAAACGCACAACTTCTCGTAATTTTATCGGCATAAACATTCAATAAATAGTGAAGAGAAACTTATTATTATTATTAATATAAATGATGCATATAAATTAGCTTTAGTAAAATATTAATTATGAGATAAGTTTTATTTTGTATAAACTAAAACGTTACATTACGTCATACAATATAAATTAGTACAAGAGAACATTAGTTTTAAAACAATCATCGCAGAATAAAAAAAGTTAACTTTTATAATAACAAAAGTCAAATATTTTAATTAACTTTTCATAATGGAGTCAAAAACACTAATGATGGCTCTTCTGTTTGTTTCATTGGTTGTCATTGCCGAAAATGCTTTTGCAACTAATTCCGCCGATGCACCTAGCCCCGCGACGTTGGATGCGTTCCAAAAATGTGCAAGCGGCTTAGGCGCAACTTGTGGTGGTGTCATTTCAAAATATGTATTTGAGGACGGATTGCATGTATCAAAAGAATGTTGTCTTTGCTTTGCTAGAGATTGGAGAGGATTGTCACGAGCTTCTAACGTAAGTGACTATTGTTTACAAGCGTCTTTATCCCGCCAAAAAAGCTAAACAAGCTTGGCGTAAGAATGATCAAATATGGCAATTTTGTAAGAAAAATGGACAAGTTTCGAATTAGTGTAGTAACTTAAACAAAATTTGTATTCAAAAAAACATATTGAATAATAAATGATTTTTTGCCATATTCAAACGATCCAAATTGTTTAGTGAATACAATTATTATTGTTTCATACTAAATTGTTAAAATAGCTAATGTAAACATGTTGGTCCATATTCATCTGATAAAGCACAAGAAATTTGATTGAAATCTTTTGGTTGCATCTTACTATTGGTTGATTAACGAAATATGTTCTCGCTTTCAACTTCCATAATCTGTTAAGTAAATTTTATCTTTACCGCTTATTAATTAATATTAGTATGTATTAGTTAAACATTGTAGCTAAATTACATATACATCCTAATACTAAATTCACTTTCATCAAATAATTAAAGTTTAAATCTTTTGATCAAAATATTCTCGTATAGTCTATCGAACTATTATTACCAATATATATAAAGATAATCTTAGGACAATTTGTGATGGGAACAACTGTTCAATGTATATGTTATATTATGTTTAACTTATAAAATCGGTAATAAACTTGTTAACGCAATAACTTTTTAGGTCGTAGCCGGTACACATTTTTAACCATAAGAAAATATAAAAGTCCCTAAAACGAACAAAGTCTTCAAATCTAAAAAGATTAAAATTGACATTAGTTGAAATGATCATCACTTCTACATTTTTGTTAACTCGTTAAAAAATATTAACATATAATTTATGTCAAATAATTCATAAACTTATTAACTAAGAACTTCAACTTTTAACCGATATCAAGTAGTTTAGTTGGTAAGACAATAGAGATGGTACTTATTACTTGAGTTTAACTCCCCTTAGCATCAATATCGCCATTGTGGCTCCCTTAACAACAAAAGAAAAAAATAAATTTACAATCGGCTAATTAAAGAGATAATAATTATGTACATTGTTTAGGCCACGTGACTATTTACAAACTATACATATATTGAAGTACATTGTCAATAATCTTTAAAAATTTAGAACTAATATATTCAATCGGAACAAATAAAGGGCATTACATTCACTATGACATAAATTTTTCGTACCCTAGAACGACCAAGTTTATTACTATGCAAAACATATTCTTCTAAGAAATGTTTTATGACAAATTTAAAAATACTTAATAAATAAAAATACGTCTTAACTAACCCATTCTAATATGTCAAATCTTTCAACATCTTAGTTACCCTTATCTATTAGTTTTTTATATGTAATTGTTATACAAAATAGGTTATATCATTCAAATCTCAGGGTAATTAAAACTCTTAAGATTGTACAAATATATGTCACAAAAAAAGTAATTTAATATATTTAAAACCACATAGATTAACATAATTTCCTTTAATTTTAGGTTTTCATTAAACCTCACAACAGATCGGATCTTGTCGGATTCATGTTTGTGTCATATGTAAACGGGTTAAGAACCCTTACAACTAAATCCAACCCAATTAAATCTCGTGTCGTGTTAGTCTCGATCCATGTACATAACTTGGTCATCAAGCCTCAACCCAAACTAGTTAATTGAGTCGGTTTCATGTCTTGCTTTATCTTTTATGTCAATATTTGGAATTTTAAATATATTTTTGTTATAGATGATCATGATAGAATAAGATTAATTAAGTAAGCATATCATTCGTTTCGGGTTTGAGTTTAAAGAGTTTAACCCAAACGCGACCCAATTAAATCTTGTACCGTGTTCGTGTCAACCCACTTACATAAGCGGGTTATTAAGCCTCCACCGAATCCCAGTAATTTTGTGTTGTGTTGGTGACCCGTTTTCATGTCGTGCCATTGTTTGCCACCTCTAGTTTTCATTAGTACTTTTTTAAGTTTTTGGGACAAATAAAATGAAAACATATCTACTATTTAAGGAGGTATCACACGTAAAATTATTTTATCTTAGATTATAGTTCAACAATAACGTTTAATATGGTAGCCAGCATGGCAAAACTTACATTAAGAGTCTGAAAGAAACGCACAACTTCTCGTAATTTTATCGGCATAAACATTCAATAAATAGTGAAGAGAAACTTATTATTATTATTAATATAAATGATGCATATAAATTAGCTTTAGTAAAATATTAATTATGAGATAAGTTTTATTTTGTATAAACTAAAACGTTACATTACGTCATACAATATAAATTAGTACAAGAGAACATTAGTTTTAAAACAATCATCGCAGAATAAAAAAAGTTAACTTTTATAATAACAAAAGTCAAATATTTTAATTAACTTTTCATAATGGAGTCAAAAACACTAATGATGGCTCTTCTGTTTGTTTCATTGGTTGTCATTGCCGAAAATGCTTTTGCAACTAATTCCGCCGATGCACCTAGCCCCGCGACGTTGGATGCGTTCCAAAAATGTGCAAGCGGCTTAGGCGCAACTTGTGGTGGTGTCATTTCAAAATATGTATTTGAGGACGGATTGCATGTATCAAAAGAATGTTGTCTTGCTTTGCTAGAGATTGGAGAGGATTGTCACGAGCTTCTAACAGAAGTGACTATTGTTTACAAGCGTCTTTATCCCGCCAAAAAAGCTAAACAAGCTTGGCGTAAGAATGATCAAATATGGCAATTTTGTAAGAAAAATGGACAAGTTTCGAATTAGTGTAGTAACTTAAACAAAATTTGTATTCAAAAAAACATATTGAATAATAAATGATTTTTTGCCATATTCAAACGATCCAAATTGTTTAGTGAATACAATTATTATTGTTTCATACTAAATTGTTAAAATAGCTAATGTGAACATGTTGGTCCATATTCATCTGATAAAGCACAAGAAATTTGATTGAAATCTTTTGGTTGCATCTTACTATTGGTTGATTAACGAAATATGTTCTCGCTTTCAACTTCCATAATCTGTTAAGTAAATTTTATCTTTACCGCTTATTAATTAATATTAGTATGTATTAGTTAAACATTGTAGCTAAATTACATATACATCCTAATACTAAATTCGCTTTCATCAAATAATTAAAGTTTAAATCTTTTGATCAAAATATTCTCGTATAGTCTATCGAACTATTATTACCAATATATATAAAGATAATCTTAGGACAATTTGTGATGGGAACAACTGTTCAATGTATATGTTATATTATGTTTAACTTATAAAATCGGTAATAAACTTGTTAACGCAATAACTTTTTAGGTCGTAGCAGTACACATTTTTAACCATAAGAAAATATAAAAGTCCCTAAAACGAACAAAGTCTTCAAATCTAAAAAGATTAAAATTGACATTAGTTGAAATGATCATCACTTCTACATTTTTGTTAACTCGTTAAAAAATATTAACATATAATTTATGTCAAATAATTCATAAACTTATTAACTAAGAACTTCAACTTTTAACCGATATCAAGTAGTTTAGTTGGTAAGACAATAGAGATGGTACTTATTACTTGAGTTTAACTCCCCTTAGCATCAATATCGCCATTGTGGCTCCCTTAACAACAAAAGAAAAAAATAAATTTACAATCGGCTAATTAAAGAGATAATAATTATGTACATTGTTTAGGCCACGTGACTATTTACAAACTATACATATATTGAAGTACATTGTCAATAATCTTTAAAAATTTAGAACTAATATATTCAATCGGAACAAATAAAGGGCATTACATTCACTATGACATAAATTTTTCGTAGCCTAGAACGACCAAGTTTATTACTATGCAAAACATATTCTTCTAAGAAATGT
Source organism: Silene latifolia (assembly GCF_048544455.1). Classification (NCBI taxonomy): domain Eukaryota; kingdom Viridiplantae; phylum Streptophyta; class Magnoliopsida; order Caryophyllales; family Caryophyllaceae; genus Silene; species Silene latifolia. Next base: position 170,543,635 of record NC_133527.1, on the reverse strand, counting down.
TTTATGACAAATTTAAAAATACTTAATAAATAAAAATACGTCTTAACTAACCCATTCTAATATGTCAAATCTTTCAATATCTTAGTTACCCTTATCTATTAGTTTTTGATATGTAATTGTTATACAAAATAGGTTATATCATTCAAATCTCAGGGTAATTAAAACTCTTAAGATTGTACAAATATATGTCACAAAAAAAGTAATTTAATATATTTAAAACCACATAGATTAACATAATTTCCTTTAATTTTAGGTTTTCATTAAACCTCACAACAGATCGGATCTTGTCGGATTCATGTTTGTGTCATATGTAAACGGGTTAAGAACCCTTACAGCCCAAATCCAACCCAATTAAATCTCGTGTCGTGTTAGTCTCGATCCATGTACATAACTTGGTCATCAAGCCTCAACCCAAACTAGTTAATTGAGTCGGTTTCATGTCTTGCTTTATCTTATGTCAATATTTGGAATTTTAAATATATTTTTGTTATAGATGATCATGATAGAATAAGATTAATTAAGTAAGCATATCATTCGTTTCGGGTTTGAGTTTAAAGAGTTTAACCCAAACGCGACCCAATTAAATCTTGTACCGTGTTCGTGTCAACCCACTTACATAAGCGGGTTATTAAGCCTCCACCGAAACCCAGTAATTTTGTGTTGTGTTGGTGACCCGTTTTCATGTCGTGCCATTGTTTGCCACCTCTAGTTTTCATTAGTACTTTTTTAAGTTTTTGGGACAAATAAAATGAAAACATATCTACTATTTAAGGAGGTATCACACGTAAAATTATTTTATCTTAGATTATAGTTCAACAATAACGTTTAATATGGTAGCCAGCATGGCAAAACTTACATTAAGAGTCTGAAAGAAACGCACAACTTCTCGTAATTTTATCGGCATAAACATTCAATAAATAGTGAAGAGAAACTTATTATTATTATTAATATAAATGATGCATATAAATTAGCTTTAGTAAAATATTAATTATGAGATAAGTTTTATTTTGTATAAACTAAAACGTTACATTACGTCATACAATATAAATTAGTACAAGAGAACATTAGTTTTAAAACAATCATCGCAGAATAAAAAAAGTTAACTTTTATAATAACAAAAGTCAAATATTTTAATTAACTTTTCATAATGGAGTCAAAAACACTAATGATGGCTCTTCTGTTTGTTTCATTGGTTGTCATTGCCGAAAATGCTTTTGCAACTAATTCCGCCGATGCACCTAGCCCCGCGACGTTGGATGCGTTCCAAAAATGTGCAAGCGGCTTAGGCGCAACTTGTGGTGGTGTCATTTCAAAATATGTATTTGAGGACGGATTACATGTATCAAAAGAATGTTGTACTGCTTTGCTAGAGATTGGAGAGGATTGTCACGAGCTTCTAACAAGTAGTGACTATTGTTTACAAGCGTCTTTATCCCGCCAAAAAAGCTAAACAAGCTTGGCGTAAGAATGATCAAATATGGCAATTTTGTAAGAAAAATGGACAAGTTTCGAATTAGTGTAGTAACTTAAACAAAATTTGTATTCAAAAAAACATATTGAATAATAAATGATTTTTTGCCATATTCAAACGATCCAAATTGTTTAGTGAATACAATTATTATTGTTTCATACTAAATTGTTAAAATAGCTAATGTGAACATGTTGGTCCATATTCATCTGATAAAGCACAAGAAATTTGATTGAAATCTTTTGGTTGCATCTTACTATTGGTTGATTAACGAAATATGTTCTCGCTTTCAACTTCCATAATCTGTTAAGTAAATTTTATCTTTACCGCTTATTAATTAATATTAGTATGTATTAGTTAAACATTGTAGCTAAATTACATATACATCCTAATACTAAATTCGCTTTCATCAAATAATTAAAGTTTAAATCTTTTGATCAAAATATTCTCGTATAGTCTATCGAACTATTATTACCAATATATATAAAGATAATCTTAGGACAATTTGTGATGGGAACAACTGTTCAATGTATATGTTATATTATGTTTAACTTATAAAATCGGTAATAAACTTGTTAACGCAATAACTTTTTAGGTCGTAGCCGGTACACATTTTTAACCATAAGAAAATATAAAAGTCCCTAAAACGAACAAAGTCTTCAAATCTAAAAAGATTAAAATTGACATTAGTTGAAATGATCATCACTTCTACATTTTTGTTAACTCGTTAAAAAATATTAACATATAATTTATGTCAAATAATTCATAAACTTATTAACTAAGAACTTCAACTTTTAACCGATATCAAGTAGTTTAGTTGGTAAGACAATAGAGATGGTACTTATTACTTGAGTTTAACTCCCCTTAGCATCAATATCGCCATTGTGGCTCCCTTAACAACAAAAGAAAAAAATAAATTTACAATCGGCTAATTAAAGAGATAATAATTATGTACATTGTTTAGGCCACGTGACTATTTACAAACTATACATATATTGAAGTACATTGTCAATAATCTTTAAAAATTTAGAACTAATATATTCAATCAAAACAAATAAAGGGCATTACATTCACTATGACATAAATTTTTCGTACCCTAGAACGACCAAGTTTATTACTATGCAAAACATATTCTTCTAAGAAATGTTTTATGACAAATTTAAAAATACTTAATAAATAAAAATACGTCTTAACTAACCCATTCTAATATGTCAAATCTTTCAACATCTTAGTTACCCTTATCTATTAGTTTTTGATATGTAATTGTTATACAAAATAGGTTATATCATTCAAATCTCAGGGTAATTAAAACTCTTAAGATTGTACAAATATATGTCACAAAAAAAGTAATTTAATATATTTAAAACCACATAGATTAACATAATTTCCTTTAATTTTAGGTTTTCATTAAACCTCACAACAGATCGGATCTTGTCGGATTCATGTTTGTGTCATATGTAAACGGGTTAAGAACCCTTACAGCCCAAATCCAACCCAATTAAATCTCGTGTCGTGTTAGTCTCGATCCATGTACATAACTTGGTCATCAAGCCTCAACCCAAACTAGTTAATTGAGTCGGTTTCATGTCTTGCTTTATCTTATGTCAATATTTGGAATTTTAAATATATTTTTGTTATAGATGATCATGATAGAATAAGATTAATTAAGTAAGCATATCATTCGTTTCGGGTTTGAGTTTAAAGAGTTTAACCCAAACGCGACCCAATTAAATCTTGTACCGTGTTCGTGTCAACCCACTTACATAAGCGGGTTATTAAGCCTCCACCGAAACCCAGTAATTTTGTGTTGTGTTGGTGACCCGTTTTCATGTCGTGCCATTGTTTGCCACCTCTAGTTTTCATTAGTACTTTTTTAAGTTTTGGGACAAATAAAATGAAAACATATCTACTATTTAAGGAGGTATCACACGTAAAATTATTTTATCTTAGATTATAGTTCAACAATAACGTTTAATATGGTAGCCAACATGGCAAAACTTACATTAAGAGTCTGAAAGAAACGCACAACTTCTCGTAATTTTATCGGCATAAACATTCAATAAATAGTGAAGAGAAACTTATTATTATTATTAATATAAATGATGCATATAAATTAGCTTTAGTAAAATATTAATTATGAGATAAGTTTTATTTTGTATAAACTAAAACGTTACATTACGTCATACAATATAAATTAGTACAAGAGAACATTAGTTTTAAAACAATCATCGCAGAGAATAAAAAAGTTAACTTTTATAATAACAAAAGTCAAATATTTTAATTAACTTTTCATAATGGAGTCAAAAACACTAATGATGGCTCTTCTGTTTGTTTCATTGGTTGTCATTGCCGAAAATGCTTTTGCAACTAATTCCGCCGATGCACCTAGCCCCGCGACGTTGGATGCGTTCCAAAAATGTGCAAGCGGCTTAGGCGCAACTTGTGGTGGTGTCATTTCAAAATATGTATTTGAGGACGGATTGCATGTATCAAAAGAATGTTGTCTTGCTTTGCTAGAGATTGGAGAGGATTGTCACGAGCTTCTAACAGAAGTGACTATTGTTTACAAGCGTCTTTATCCCGCCAAAAAAGCTAAACAAGCTTGGCGTAAGAATGATCAAATATGGCAATTTTGTAAGAAAAATGGACAAGTTTCGAATTAGTGTAGTAACTTAAACAAAATTTGTATTCAAAAAAACATATTGAATAATAAATGATTTTTTGCCATATTCAAACGATCCAAATTGTTTAGTGAATACAATTATTATTGTTTCATACTAAATTGTTAAAATAGCTAATGTGAACATGTTGGTCCATATTCATCCGATAAAGCACAAGAAATTTGATTGAAATCTTTTGGTTGCATCTTACTATTGGTTGATTAACGAAATATGTTCTCGCTTTCAACTTCCATAATCTGTTAAGTAAATTTTATCTTTACCGCTTATTAATTAATATTAGTATGTATTAGTTAAACATTGTAGCTAAATTACATATACATCCTAATACTAAATTCGCTTTCATCAAATAATTAAAGTTTAAATCTTTTGATCAAAATATTCTCGTATAGTCTATCGAACTATTATTACCAATATATATAAAGATAATCTTAGGACAATTTGTGATGGGAACAACTGTTCAATGTATATGTTATATTATGTTTAACTTATAAAATCGGTAATAAACTTGTTAACGCAATAACTTTTTAGGTCGTAGCCGGTACACATTTTTAACCATAAGAAAATATAAAAGTCCCTAAAACGAACAAAGTCTTCAAATCTAAAAAGATTAAAATTGACATTAGTTGAAATGATCATCACTTCTACATTTTTGTTAACTCGTTAAAAAATATTAACATATAATTTATGTCAAATAATTCATAAACTTATTAACTAAGAACTTCAACTTTTAACCGATATCAAGTAGTTTAGTTGGTAAGACAATAGAGATGGTACTTATTACTTGAGTTTAACTCCCCTTAGCATCAATATCGCCATTGTGGCTCCCTTAACAACAAAAGAAAAAAATAAATTTACAATCGGCTAATTAAAGAGATAATAATTATGTACATTGTTTAGGCCACGTGACTATTTACAAACTATACATATATTGAAGTACATTGTCAATAATCTTTAAAAATTTAGAACTAATATATTCAATCAGAACAAATAAAGGGCATTACATTCACTATGACATAAATTTTTCGTACCCTAGAACGACCAAGTTTATTACTATGCAAAACATATTCTTCTAAGAAATGTTTTATGACAAATTTAAAAATACTTAATAAATAAAAATACGTCTTAACTAACCCATTCTAATATGTCAAATCTTTCAACATCTTAGTTACCCTTATCTATTAGTTTTTGATATGTAATTGTTATACAAAATAGGTTATATCATTCAAATCTCAGGGTAATTAAAACTCTTAAGATTGTACAAATATATGTCACAAAAAAAAGTAATTTAATATATTTAAAACCACATAGATTAACATAATTTCCTTTAATTTTAGGTTTTCATTAAACCTCACAACAGATCGGATCTTGTCGGATTCATGTTTGTGTCATATGTAAACGGGTTAAGAACCCTTACAGCCTAAATCCAACCCAATTAAATCTCGTGTCGTGTTAGTCTCGATCCATGTACATAACTTGGTCATCAAGCCTCAACCCAAACTAGTTAATTGAGTCGGTTTCATGTCTTGCTTTACTGTTATGTCAATATTTGGAATTTTAAATATATTTTTGTTATAGATGATCATGATAGAATAAGATTAATTAAGTAAGCATATCATTCGTTTCGGGTTTGAGTTTAAAGAGTTTAACCCAAACGCGACCCAATTAAATCTTGTACCGTGTTCGTGTCAACCCACTTACATAAGCGGGTTATTAAGCCTCCACCGAAACCCAGTAATTTTGTGTTGTGTTGGTGACCCGTTTTCATGTCGTGCCATTGTTTGCCACCTCTAGTTTTCATTAGTACTTTTTTAAGTTTTTGGGACAAATAAAATGAAAACATATCTACTATTTAAGGAGGTATCACACGTAAAATTATTTTATCTTAGATTATAGTTCAACAATAACGTTTAATATGGTAGCCAGCATGGCAAAACTTACATTAAGAGTCTGAAAGAAACGCACAACTTCTCGTAATTTTATCGGCATAAACATTCAATAAATAGTGAAGAGAAACTTATTATTATTATTAATATAAATGATGCATATAAATTAGCTTTAGTAAAATATTAATTATGAGATAAGTTTTATTTTGTATAAACTAAAACGTTACATTACGTCATACAATATAAATTAGTACAAGAGAACATTAGTTTTAAAACAATCATCGCAGAATAAAAAAAGTTAACTTTTATAATAACAAAAGTCAAATATTTTAATTAACTTTTCATAATGGAGTCAAAAACACTAATGATGGCTCTTCTGTTTGTTTCATTGGTTGTCATTGCCGAAAATGCTTTTGCAACTAATTCCGCCGATGCACCTAGCCCCGCGACGTTGGATGCGTTCCAAAAATGTGCAAGCGGCTTAGGCGCAACTTGTGGTGGTGTCATTTCAAAATATGTATTTGAGGACGGATTGCATGTATCAAAAGAATGTTGTCTTTGCTTTGCTAGAGATTGGAGAGGATTGTCACGAGCTTCTAACAGAAGTGACTATTGTTTACAAGCGTCTTTATCCCGCCAAAAAAGCTAAACAAGCTTGGCGTAAGAATGATCAAATATGGCAATTTTGTAAGAAAAATGGACAAGTTTCGAATTAGTGTAGTAACTTAAACAAAATTTGTATTCAAAAAAACATATTGAATAATAAATGATTTTTTGCCATATTCAAACGATCCAAATTGTTTAGTGAATACAATTATTATTGTTTCATACTAAATTGTTAAAATAGCTAATGTGAACATGTTGGTCCATATTCATCTGATAAAGCACAAGAAATTTGATTGAAATCTTTTGGTTGCATCTTACTATTGGTTGATTAACGAAATATGTTCTCGCTTTCAACTTCCATAATCTGTTAAGTAAATTTTATCTTTACCGCTTATTAATTAATATTAGTATGTATTAGTTAAACATTGTAGCTAAATTACATATACATCCTAATACTAAATTCGCTTTCATCAAATAATTAAAGTTTAAATCTTTTGATCAAAATATTCTCGTATAGTCTATCGAACTATTATTACCAATATATATAAAGATAATCTTAGGACAATTTGTGATGGGAACAACTGTTCAATGTATATGTTATATTATGTTTAACTTATAAAATCGGTAATAAACTTGTTAACGCAATAACTTTTTAGGTCGTAGCCGGTACACATTTTTAACCATAAGAAAATATAAAAGTCCCTAAAACGAACAAAGTCTTCAAATCTAAAAAGATTAAAATTGACATTAGTTGAAATGATCATCACTTCTACATTTTTGTTAACTCGTTAAAAAATATTAACATATAATTTATGTCAAATAATTCATAAACTTATTAACTAAGAACTTCAACTTTTAACCGATATCAAGTAGTTTAGTTGGTAAGACAATAGAGATGGTACTTATTACTTGAGTTTAACTCCCCTTAGCATCAATATCGCCATTGTGGCTCCCTTAACAACAAAAGAAAAAAATAAATTTACAATCGGCTAATTAAAGAGATAATAATTATGTACATTGTTTAGGCCACGTGACTATTTACAAACTATACATATATTGAAGTACATTGTCAATAATCTTTAAAAATTTAGAACTAATATATTCAATCAGAACAAATAAAGGGCATTACATTCACTATGACATAAATTTTTCGTACCCTAGAACGACCAAGTTTATTACTATGCAAAACATATTCTTCTAAGAAATGTTTTATGACAAATTTAAAAATACTTAATAAATAAAAATACGTCTTAACTAACCCATTCTAATATGTCAAATCTTTCAACATCTTAGTTACCCTTATCTATTAGTTTTTGATATGTAATTGTTATACAAAATAGGTTATATCATTCAAATCTCAGGGTAATTAAAACTCTTAAGATTGTACAAATATATGTCACAAAAAAAAGTAATTTAATATATTTAAAACCACATAGATTAACATAATTTCCTTTAATTTTAGGTTTTCATTAAACCTCACAACAGATCCGATCTTGTCGGATTCATGTTTGTGTCATATGTAAACGGGTTAAGAACCCTTACAGCCCAAATCCAACCCAATTAAATCTCGTGTCGTGTTAGTCTCGATCCATGTACATAACTTGGTCATCAAGCCTCAACCCAAACTAGTTAATTGAGTCGGTTTCATGTCTTGCTTTACTGTTATGTCAATATTTGGAATTTTAAATATATTTTTGTTATAGATGATCATGATAGAATAAGATTAATTAAGTAAGCATATCATTCGTTTCGGGTTTGAGTTTAAAGAGTTTAACCCAAACGCGACCCAATTAAATCTTGTACCGTGTTCGTGTCAACCCACTTACATAAGCGGGTTATTAAGCCTCCACCGAAACCCAGTAATTTTGTGTTGTGTTGGTGACCCGTTTTCATGTCGTGCCATTGTTTGCCACCTCTAGTTTTCATTAGTACTTTTTTAAGTTTTTGGGACAAATAAAATGAAAACATATCTACTATTTAAGGAGGTATCACACGTAAAATTATTTTATCTTAGATTATAGTTCAACAATAACGTTTAATATGGTAGCCAAAGATGGCAAAACTTACATTAAGAGTCTGAAAGAAACGCACAACTTCTCGTAATTTTATCGGCATAAACATTCAATAAATAGTGAAGAGAAACTTATTATTATTATTAATATAAATGATGCATATAAATTAGCTTTAGTAAAATATTAATTATGAGATAAGTTTTATTTTGTATAAACTAAAACGTTACATTACGTCATACAATATAAATTAGTACAAGAGAACATTAGTTTTAAAACAATCATCGCAGAATAAAAAAAGTTAACTTTTATAATAACAAAAGTCAAATATTTTAATTAACTTTTCATAATGGAGTCAAAAACACTAATGATGGCTCTTCTATTTGTTTCATTGGTTGTCATTGCCGAAAATGCTTTTGCAACTAATTCCGCCGATGCACCTAGCCCCGCGACGTTGGATGCGTTCCAAAAATGTGCAAGCGGCTTAGGCGCAACTTGTGGTGGTGTCATTTCAAAATATGTATTTGAGGACGGATTGCATGTATCAAAAGAATGTTGTCTTTGCTTTGCTAGAGATTGGAGAGGATTGTCACGAGCTTCTAACAGAAGTGACTATTGTTTACAAGCGTCTTTATCCCGCCAAAAAAGCTAAACAAGCTTGGCGTAAGAATGATCAAATATGGCAATTTTGTAAGAAAAATGGACAAGTTTCGAATTAGTGTAGTAACTTAAACAAAATTTGTATTCAAAAAAACATATTGAATAATAAATGATTTTTTGCCATATTCAAACGATCCAAATTGTTTAGTGAATACAATTATTATTGTTTCATACTAAATTGTTAAAATAGCTAATGTAAACATGTTGGTCCATATTCATCCCGATAAAGCACAAGAAATTTGATTGAAATCTTTTGGTTGCATCTTACTATTGGTTGATTAACGAAATATGTTCTCGCTTTCAACTTCCATAATCTGTTAAGTAAATTTTATCTTTACCGCTTATTAATTAATATTAGTATGTATTAGTTAAACATTGTAGCTAAATTACATATACATCCTAATACTAAATTCACTTTCATCAAATAATTAAAGTTTAAATCTTTTGATCAAAATATTCTCGTATAGTCTATCGAACTATTATTACCAATATATATAAAGATAATCTTAGGACAATTTGTGATGGGAACAACTGTTCAATGTATATGTTATATTATGTTTAACTTATAAAATCGGTAATAAACTTGTTAACGCAATAACTTTTTAGGTCGTAGCCGGTACACATTTTTAACCATAAGAAAATATAAAAGTCCCTAAAACGAACAAAGTCTTCAAATCTAAAAAGATTAAAATTGACATTAGTTGAAATGATCATCACTTCTACATTTTTGTTAACTCGTTAAAAAATATTAACATATAATTTATGTCAAATAATTCATAAACTTATTAACTAAGAACTTCAACTTTTAACCGATATCAAGTAGTTTAGTTGGTAAGACAATAGAGATGGTACTTATTACTTGAGTTTAACTCCCCTTAGCATCAATATCGCCATTGTGGCTCCCTTAACAACAAAAGAAAAAAATAAATTTACAATCGGCTAATTAAAGAGATAATAATTATGTACATTGTTTAGGCCACGTGACTATTTACAAACTATACATATATTGAAGTACATTGTCAATAATCTTTAAAAATTTAGAACTAATATATTCAATCGGAACAAATAAAGGGCATTACATTCACTATGACATAAATTTTTCGTAGCCTAGAACGACCAAGTTTATTACTATGCAAAACATATTCTTCTAAGAAATGTTTTATGACAAATTTAAAAATACTTAATAAATAAAAATACGTCTTAACTAACCCATTCTAATATGTCAAATCTTTCAACATCTTAGTTACCCTTATCTATTAGTTTTTGATATGTAATTGTTATACAAAATAGGTTATATCATTCAAATCTCAGGGTAATTAAAACTCTTAAGATTGTACAAATATATGTCACAAAAAAAAGTAATTTAATATATTTAAAACCACATAGATTAACATAATTTCCTTTAATTTTAGGTTTTCATTAAACCTCACAACAGATCGGATCTTGTCGGATTCATGTTTGTGTCATATGTAAACGGGTTAAGAACCCTTACAGCCCAAATCCAACCCAATTAAATCTCGTCTCGTGTTAGTCTCGATCCATGTACATAACTTGGTCATCAAGCCTCAACCCAAACTAGTTAATTGAGTCAGTTTCATGTCTTGCTTTACTGTTATGTCAATATTTGGAATTTTAAATATATTTTTGTTATAGATGATCATGATAGAATAAGATTAATTAAGTAAGCATATCATTCGTTTCGGGTTTGAGTTTAAAGAGTTTAACCCAAACGCGACCCAATTAAATCTTGTACCGTGTTCGTGTCAACCCACTTACATAAGCGGGTTATTAAGCCTCCACCGAAACCCAGTAATTTTGTGTTGTGTTGGTGACCCGTTTTCATGTCGTGCCATTGTTTGCCACCTCTAGTTTTCATTAGTACTTTTTTAAGTTTTTGGGACAAATAAAATGAAAACATATCTACTATTTAAGGAGGTATCACACGTAAAATTATTTTATCTTAGATTATAGTTCAACAATAACGTTTAATATGGTAGCCAGCATGGCAAAACTTACATTAAGAGTCTGAAAGAAACGCACAACTTCTCGTAATTTTATCGGCATAAACATTCAATAAATAGTGAAGAGAAACTTATTATTATTATTAATATAAATGATGCATATAAATTAGCTTTAGTAAAATATTAATTATGAGATAAGTTTTATTTTGTATAAACTAAAACGTTACATTACGTCATACAATATAAATTAGTACAAGAGAACATTAGTTTTAAAACAATCATCGCAGAATAAAAAAAGTTAACTTTTATAATAACAAAAGTCAAATATTTTAATTAACTTTTCATAATGGAGTCAAAAACACTAATGATGGCTCTTCTATTTGTTTCATTGGTTGTCATTGCCGAAAATGCTTTTGCAACTAATTCCGCCGATGCACCTAGCCACGCGACGTTGGATGCGTTCCAAAAATGTGCAAGCGGCTTAGGCGCAACTTGTGGTGGTGTCATTTCAAAATATGTATTTGAGGACGGATTGCATGTATCAAAAGAATGTTGTCTTTGCTTTGCTAGAGATTGGAGAGGATTGTCACGAGCTTCTAACAGAAGTGACTATTGTTTACAAGCGTCTTTATCCCGCCAAAAAAGCTAAACAAGCTTGGCGTAAGAATGATCAAATATGGCAATTTTGTAAGAAAAATGGACAAGTTTCGAATTAGTGTAGTAACTTAAACAAAATTTGTATTCAAAAAAACATATTGAATAATAAATGATTTTTTGCCATATTCAAACGATCCAAATTGTTTAGTGAATACAATTATTATTGTTTCATACTAAATTGTTAAAATAGCTAATGTGAACATGTTGGTCCATATTCATCCGATAAAGCACAAGAAATTTGATTGAAATCTTTTGGTTGCATCTTACTATTGGTTGATTAACGAAATATGTTCTCGCTTTCAACTTCCATAATCTGTTAAGTAAATTTTATCTTTACCGCTTATTAATTAATATTAGTATGTATTAGTTAAACATTGTAGCTAAATTACATATACATCCTAATACTAAATTCACTTTCATCAAATAATTAAAGTTTAAATCTTTTGATCAAAATATTCTCGTATAGTCTATCGAACTATTATTACCAATATATATAAAGATAATCTTAGGACAATTTGTGATGGGAACAACTGTTCAATGTATATGTTATATTATGTTTAACTTATAAAATCGGTAATAAACTTGTTAACGCAATAACTTTTTAGGTCGTAGCCGGTACACATTTTTAACCATAAGAAAATATAAAAGTCCCTAAAACGAACAAAGTCTTCAAATCTAAAAAGATTAAAATTGACATTAGTTGAAATGATCATCACTTCTACATTTTTGTTAACTCGTTAAAAAATATTAACATATAATTTATGTCAAATAATTCATAAACTTATTAACTAAGAACTTCAACTTTTAACCGATATCAAGTAGTTTAGTTGGTAAGACAATAGAGATGGTACTTATTACTTGAGTTTAACTCCCCTTAGCATCAATATCGCCATTGTGGCTCCCTTAACAACAAAAGAAAAAAATAAATTTACAATCGGCTAATTAAAGAGATAATAATTATGTACATTGTTTAGGCCACGTGACTATTTACAAACTATACATATATTGAAGTACATTGTCAATAATCTTTAAAAATTTAGAACTAATATATTCAATCAGAACAAATAAAGGGCATTACATTCACTATGACATAAATTTTTCGTACCCTAGAACGACCAAGTTTATTACTATGCAAAACATATTCTTCTAAGAAATGTTTTATGACAAATTTAAAAATATTTAATAAATAAAAATACGTCTTAACTAACCCATTTTAATATGTCAAATCTTTCAACATCTTAGTTACCCTTATCTATTAGTTTTTGATATGTAATTGTTATACAAAATAGGTTATATCATTCAAATCTCAGGGTAATTAAAACTCTTAAGATTGTACAAATATATGTCACAAAAAAAAGTAATTTAATATATTTAAAACCACATAGATTAACATAATTTCCTTTAATTTTAGGTTTTCATTAAACCTCACAACAGATCGGATCTTGTCGGATTCATGTTTGTGTCATATGTAAACGGGTTAAGAACCCTTACAGCCCAAATCCAACCCAATTAAATCTCGTGTCGTGTTAGTCTCGATCCATGTACATAACTTGGTCATCAAGCCTCAACCCAAACTAGTTAATTGAGTCGGTTTCATGTCTTGCTTTACTGTTATGTCAATATTTGGAATTTTAAATATATTTTTGTTATAGATGATCATGATAGAATAAGATTAATTAAGTAAGCATATCATTCGTTTCGGGTTTGAGTTTAAAGAGTTTAACCCAAACGCGACCCAATTAAATCTTGTACCGTGTTCGTGTCAACCCACTTACATAAGCGGGTTATTAAGCCTCCACCGAAACCCAGTAATTTTGTGTTGTGTTGGTGACCCGTTTTCATGTCGTGCCATTGTTTGCCACCTCTAGTTTTCATTAGTACTTTTTTAAGTTTTTGGGACAAATAAAATGAAAACATATCTACTATTTAAGGAGGTATCACACGTAAAATTATTTTATCTTAGATTATAGTTCAACAATAACGTTTAATATGGTAGCCAAATGGAAAAACTTACATTAAGAGTCTGAAAGAAACGCACAACTTCTCGTAATTTTATCGGCATAAACATTCAATAAATAGTGAAGAGAAACTTATTATTATTATTAATATAAATGATGCATATAAATTAGCTTTAGTAAAATATTAATTATGAGATAAGTTTTATTTTGTATAAACTAAAACGTTACATTACGTCATACAATATAAATTAGTACAAGAGAACATTAGTTTTAAAACAATCATCGCAGAATAAAAAAAGTTAACTTTTATAATAACAAAAGTCAAATATTTTAATTAACTTTTCATAATGGAGTCAAAAACACTAATGATGGCTCTTCTATTTGTTTCATTGGTTGTCATTGCCGAAAATGCTTTTGCAACTAATTCCGCCGATGCACCTAGCCCCGCGACGTTGGATGCGTTCCAAAAATGTGCAAGCGGCTTAGGCGCAACTTGTGGTGGTGTCATTTCAAAATATGTATTTGAGGACGGATTGCATGTATCAAAAGAATGTTGTACTGCTTTGCTAGAGATTGGAGAGGATTGTCACGAGCTTCTAACAGAAGTGACTATTGTTTACAAGCGTCTTTATCCCGCCAAAAAAGCTAAACAAGCTTGGCGTAAGAATGATCAAATATGGCAATTTTGTAAGAAAAATGGACAAGTTTCGAATTAGTGTAGTAACTTAAACAAAATTTGTATTCAAAAAAACATATTGAATAATAAATGATTTTTTGCCATATTCAAACGATCCAAATTGTTTAGTGAATACAATTATTATTGTTTCATACTAAATTGTTAAAATAGCTAATGTGAACATGTTGGTCCATATTCATCTGATAAAGCACAAGAAATTTGATTGAAATCTTTTGGTTGCATCTTACTATTGGTTGATTAACGAAATATGTTCTCGCTTTCAACTTCCATAATCTGTTAAGTAAATTTTATCTTTACCGCTTATTAATTAATATTAGTATGTATTAGTTAAACATTGTAGCTAAATTACATATACATCCTAATACTAAATTCACTTTCATCAAATAATTAAAGTTTAAATCTTTTGATCAAAATATTCTCGTATAGTCTATCGAACTATTATTACCAATATATATAAAGATAATCTTAGGACAATTTGTGATGGGAACAACTGTTCAATGTATATGTTATATTATGTTTAACTTATAAAATCGGTAATAAACTTGTTAACGCAATAACTTTTTAGGTCGTAGCCGGTACACATTTTTAACCATAAGAAAATATAAAAGTCCCTAAAACGAACAAAGTCTTCAAATCTAAAAAGATTAAAATTGACATTAGTTGAAATGATCATCACTTCTACATTTTTGTTAACTCGTTAAAAAATATTAACATATAATTTATGTCAAATAATTCATAAACTTATTAACTAAGAACTTCAACTTTTAACCGATATCAAGTAGTTTAGTTGGTAAGACAATAGAGATGGTACTTATTACTTGAGTTTAACTCCCCTTAGCATCAATATCGCCATTGTGGCTCCCTTAACAACAAAAGAAAAAAATAAATTTACAATCGGCTAATTAAAGAGATAATAATTATGTACATTGTTTAGGCCACGTGACTATTTACAAACTATACATATATTGAAGTACATTGTCAATAATCTTTAAAAATTTAGAACTAATATATTCAATCGTAAACAAATAAAGGGCATTACATTCACTATGACATAAATTTTTCGTACCCTAGAACGACCAAGTTTATTACTATGCAAAACATATTCTTCTAAGAAATGTTTTATGACAAATTTAAAAATACTTAATAAATAAAAATACGTCTTAACTAACCCATTCTAATATGTCAAATCTTTCAACATCTTAGTTACCCTTATCTATTAGTTTTTGATATGTAATTGTTATACAAAATAGGTTATATCATTCAAATCTCAGGGTAATTAAAACTCTTAAGATTGTACAAATATATGTCACAAAAAAAGTAATTTAATATATTTAAAACCACATAGATTAACATAATTTCCTTTAATTTTAGGTTTTCATTAAACCTCACAACAGATCGGATCTTGTCGGATTCATGTTTGTGTCATATGTAAACGGGTTAAGAACCCTTACAGCCCAAATCCAACCCAATTAAATCTCGTGTCGTGTTAGTCTCGATCCATGTACATAACTTGGTCATCAAGCCTCAACCCAAACTAGTTAATTGAGTCGGTTTCATGTCTTGCTTTACTGTTATGTCAATATTTGGAATTTTAAATATATTTTTGTTATAGATGATCATGATAGAATAAGATTAATTAAGTAAGCATATCATTCGTTTCGGGTTTGAGTTTAAAGAGTTTAACCCAAACGCGACCCAATTAAATCTTGTACCGTGTTCGTGTCAACCCACTTACATAAGCGGGTTATTAAGCCTCCACCGAAACCCAGTAATTTTGTGTTGTGTTGGTGACCCGTTTTCATGTCGTGCCATTGTTTGCCACCTCTAGTTTTCATTAGTACTTTTTTAAGTTTTTGGGACAAATAAAATGAAAACATATCTACTATTTAAGGAGGTATCACACGTAAAATTATTTTATCTTAGATTATAGTTCAACAATAACGTTTAATATGTAGCCGATGGCAAAACTTACATTAAGAGTCTGAAAGAAACGCACAACTTCTCGTAATTTTATCGGCATAAACATTCAATAAATAGTGAAGAGAAACTTATTATTATTATTAATATAAATGATGCATATAAATTAGCTTTAGTAAAATATTAATTATGAGATAAGTTTTATTTTGTATAAACTAAAACGTTACATTACGTCATACAATATAAATTAGTACAAGAGAACATTAGTTTTAAAACAATCATCGCAGAATAAAAAAAGTTAACTTTTATAATAACAAAAGTCAAATATTTTAATTAACTTTTCATAATGGAGTCAAAAACACTAATGATGGCTCTTCTGTTTGTTTCATTGGTTGTCATTGCCGAAAATGCTTTTGCAACTAATTCCGCCGATGCACCTAGCCCCGCGACGTTGGATGCGTTCCAAAAATGTGCAAGCGGCTTAGGCGCAACTTGTGGTGGTGTCATTTCAAAATATGTATTTGAGGACGGATTGCATGTATCAAAAGAATGTTGTCTTGCTTTGCTAGAGATTGGAGAGGATTGTCACGAGCTTCTAACAGAAGTGACTATTGTTTACAAGCGTCTTTATCCCGCCAAAAAAGCTAAACAAGCTTGGCGTAAGAATGATCAAATATGGCAATTTTGTAAGAAAAATGGACAAGTTTCGAATTAGTGTAGTAACTTAAACAAAATTTGTATTCAAAAAAACATATTGAATAATAAATGATTTTTTGCCATATTCAAACGATCCAAATTGTTTAGTGAATACAATTATTATTGTTTCATACTAAATTGTTAAAATAGCTAATGTGAACATGTTGGTCCATATTCATCCGATAAAGCACAAGAAATTTGATTGAAATCTTTTGGTTGCATCTTACTATTGGTTGATTAACGAAATATGTTCTCGCTTTCAACTTCCATAATCTGTTAAGTAAATTTTATCTTTACCGCTTATTAATTAATATTAGTATGTATTAGTTAAACATTGTAGCTAAATTACATATACATCCTAATACTAAATTCACTTTCATCAAATAATTAAAGTTTAAATCTTTTGATCAAAATATTCTCGTATAGTCTATCGAACTATTATTACCAATATATATAAAGATAATCTTAGGACAATTTGTGATGGGAACAACTGTTCAATGTATATGTTATATTATGTTTAACTTATAAAATCGGTAATAAACTTGTTAACGCAATAACTTTTTAGGTCGTAGCCGGTACACATTTTTAACCATAAGAAAATATAAAAGTCCCTAAAACGAACAAAGTCTTCAAATCTAAAAAGATTAAAATTGACATTAGTTGAAATGATCATCACTTCTACATTTTTGTTAACTCGTTAAAAAATATTAACATATAATTTATGTCAAATAATTCATAAACTTATTAACTAAGAACTTCAACTTTTAACCGATATCAAGTAGTTTAGTTGGTAAGACAATAGAGATGGTACTTATTACTTGAGTTTAACTCCCCTTAGCATCAATATCGCCATTGTGGCTCCCTTAACAACAAAAGAAAAAAATAAATTTACAATCGGCTAATTAAAGAGATAATAATTATGTACATTGTTTAGGCCACGTGACTATTTACAAACTATATATATATTGAAGTACATTGTCAATAATCTTTAAAATTTTAGAACTAATATATTCAATCAGAACAAATAAAGGGCATTACATTCACTATGACATAAATTTTTCGTACCCTAGAACGACCAAGTTTATTACTATGCAAAACATATTCTTCTAAGAAATGTTTTATGACAAATTTAAAAATACTTAATAAATAAAAATACGTCTTAACTAACCCATTCTAATATGTCAAATCTTTCAACATCTTAGTTACCCTTATCTATTAGTTTTTGATATGTAATTGTTATACAAAATAGGTTATATCATTCAAATCTCAGGGTAATTAAAAATCTTAAGATTGTACAAATATATGTCACAAAAAAAAGTAATTTAATATATTTAAAACCACATAGATTAACATAATTTCCTTTAATTTTAGGTTTTCATTAAACCTCACAACAGATCGGATCTTGTCGGATTCATGTTTGTGTCATATGTAAACGGGTTAAGAACCCTTACAGCCCAAATCCAACCCAATTAAATCTCGTGTCGTGTTAGTCTCGATCCATGTACATAACTTGGTCATCAAGCCTCAACCCAAACTAGTTAATTGAGTCGGTTTCATGTCTTGCTTTACTGTTATGTCAATATTTGGAATTTTAAATATATTTTTGTTATAGATGATCATGATAGAATAAGATTAATTAAGTAAGCATATCATTCGTTTCGGGTTTGAGTTTAAAGAGTTTAACCCAAACGCGACCCAATTAAATCTTGTACCGTGTTCGTGTCAACCCACTTACATAAGCGGGTTATTAAGCCTCCACCGAAACCCAGTAATTTTGTGTTGTGTTGGTGACCCGTTTTCATGTCGTGCCATTGTTTGCCACCTATAGTTTTCATTAGTACTTTTTTAAGTTTTTGGGACAAATAAAATGAAAACATATCTACTATTTAAGGAGGTATCACACGTAAAATTATTTTATCTTAGATTATAGTTCAACAATAACGTTTAATATGGTAGCCAGCATGGCAAAACTTACATTAAGAGTCTGAAAGAAACACACAACTTCTCGTAATTTTATCGGCATAAACATTCAATAAATAGTGAAGAGAAACTTATTATTATTATTATAAATATAAATGATGCATATAAATTAGCTTTAGTAAAATATTAATTATGAGATAAGTTTTATTTTGTATAAACTAAAACGTTACATTACGTCATACAATATAAATTAGTACAAGAGAACATTAGTTTTAAAACAATCATCGCAGAATAAAAAAAGTTAACTTTTATAATAACAAAAGTCAAATATTTTAATTAACTTTTCATAATGGAGTCAAAAACACTAATGATGGCTCTTCTGTTTGTTTCATTGGTTGTCATTGCCGAAAATGCTTTTGCAACTAATTCCGCCGATGCACCTAGCCCCGCGACGTTGGATGCGTTCCAAAAATGTGCAAGCGGCTTAGGCGCAACTTGTGGTGGTGTCATTTCAAAATATGTATTTGAGGACGGATTGCATGTATCAAAAGAATGTTGTATTTTGCTTTGCTAGAGATTGGAGAGGATTGTCACGAGCTTCTAACAGAAGTGACTATTGTTTACAAGCGTCTTTATCCCGCCAAAAAAGCTAAACAAGCTTGGCGTAAGAATGATCAAATATGGCAATTTTGTAAGAAAAATGGACAAGTTTCGAATTAGTGTAGTAACTTAAACAAAATTTGTATTCAAAAAAACATATTGAATAATAAATGATTTTTTGCCATATTCAAACGATCCAAATTGTTTAGTGAATACAATTATTATTGTTTCATACTAAATTGTTAAAATAGCTAATGTGAACATGTTGGTCCATATTCATCTGATAAAGCACAAGAAATTTGATTGAAATCTTTTGGTTGCATCTTACTATTGGTTGATTAACGAAATATGTTCTCGCTTTCAACTTCCATAATCTGTTAAGTAAATTTTATCTTTACCGCTTATTAATTAATATTAGTATGTATTAGTTAAACATTGTAGCTAAATTACATATACATCCTAATACTAAATTCACTTTCATCAAATAATTAAAGTTTAAATCTTTTGATCAAAATATTCTCGTATAGTCTATCGAACTATTATTACCAATATATATAAAGATAATCTTAGGACAATTTGTGATGGGAACAACTGTTCAATGTATATGTTATATTATGTTTAACTTATAAAATCGGTAATAAACTTGTTAACGCAATAACTTTTTAGGTCGTAGCCGGTACACATTTTTAACCATAAGAAAATATAAAAGTCCCTAAAACGAACAAAGTCTTCAAATCTAAAAAGATTAAAATTGACATTAGTTGAAATGATCATCACTTCTACATTTTTGTTAACTCGTTAAAAAATATTAACATATAATTTATGTCAAATAATTCATAAACTTATTAACTAAGAACTTCAACTTTTAACCGATATCAAGTAGTTTAGTTGGTAAGACAATAGAGATGGTACTTATTACTTGAGTTTAACTCCCCTTAGCATCAATATCGCCATTGTGGCTCCCTTAACAACAAAAGAAAAAAATAAATTTACAATCGGCTAATTAAAGAGATAATAATTATGTACATTGTTTAGGCCACGTGACTATTTACAAACTATACATATATTGAAGTACATTGTCAATAATCTTTAAAAATTTAGAACTAATATATTCAATCGGAACAAATAAAGGGCATTACATTCACTATGACATAAATTTTTCGTACCCTAGAACGACCAAGTTTATTACTATGCAAAACATATTCTTCTAAGAAATGTTTTATGACAAATTTAAAAATACTTAATAAATAAAAATACGTCTTAACTAACCCATTCTAATATGTCAAATCTTTCAACATCTTAGTTACCCTTATCTATTAGTTTTTGATATGTAATTGTTATACAAAATAGGTTATATCATTCAAATCTCAGGGTAATTAAAAATCTTAAGATTGTACAAATATATGTCACAAAAAAAAGTAATTTAATATATTTAAAACCACATAGATTAACATAATTTCCTTTAATTTTAGGTTTTCATTAAACCTCACAACAGATCGGATCTTGTCGGATTCATGTTTGTGTCATATGTAAACGGGTTAAGAACCCTTACAGCCCAAATCCAACCCAATTAAATCTCGTGTCGTGTTAGTCTCGATCCATGTACATAACTTGGTCATCAAGCCTCAACCCAAACTAGTTAATTGAGTCGGTTTCATGTCTTGCTTTATTTGTTATGTCAATATTTGGAATTTTAAATATATTTTTGTTATAGATGATCATGATAGAATAAGATTAATTAAGTAAGCATATCATTCGTTTCGGGTTTGAGTTTAAAGAGTTTAACCCAAACGCGACCCAATTAAATCTTGTACCGTGTTCGTGTCAACCCACTTACATAAGCGGGTTATTAAGCCTCCACCGAAACCCAGTAATTTTGTGTTGTGTTGGTGACCCGTTTTCATGTCGTGCCATTGTTTGCCACCTATAGTTTTCATTAGTACTTTTTTAAGTTTTTGGGACAAATAAAATGAAAACATATCTACTATTTAAGGAGGTATCACACGTAAAATTATTTTATCTTAGATTATAGTTCAACAATAACGTTTAATATGGTAGCCAGCATGGCAAAACTTACATTAAGAGTCTGAAAGAAACACACAACTTCTCGTAATTTTATCGGCATAAACATTCAATAAATAGTGAAGAGAAACTTATTATTATTATTATAAATATAAATGATGCATATAAATTAGCTTTAGTAAAATATTAATTATGAGATAAGTTTTATTTTGTATAAACTAAAACGTTACATTACGTCATACAATATAAATTAGTACAAGAGAACATTAGTTTTAAAACAATCATCGCAGAGAATAAAAAAGTTAACTTTTATAATAACAAAAGTCAAATATTTTAATTAACTTTTCATAATGGAGTCAAAAACACTAATGATGGCTCTTCTGTTTGTTTCATTGGTTGTCATTGCCGAAAATGCTTTTGCAACTAATTCCGCCGATGCACCTAGCCCCGCGACGTTGGATGCGTTCCAAAAATGTGCAAGCGGCTTAGGCGCAACTTGTGGTGGTGTCATTTCAAAATATGTATTTGAGGACGGATTGCATGTATCAAAAGAATGTTGTACTGCTTTGCTAGAGATTGGAGAGGATTGTCACGAGCTTCTAACAGAAGTGACTATTGTTTACAAGCGTCTTTATCCCGCCAAAAAAGCTAAACAAGCTTGGCGTAAGAATGATCAAATATGGCAATTTTGTAAGAAAAATGGACAAGTTTCGAATTAGTGTAGTAACTTAAACAAAATTTGTATTCAAAAAAACATATTGAATAATAAATGATTTTTTGCCATATTCAAACGATCCAAATTGTTTAGTGAATACAATTATTATTGTTTCATACTAAATTGTTAAAATAGCTAATGTGAACATGTTGGTCCATATTCATCTGATAAAGCACAAGAAATTTGATTGAAATCTTTTGGTTGCATCTTACTATTGGTTGATTAACGAAATATGTTCTCGCTTTCAACTTCCATAATCTGTTAAGTAAATTTTATCTTTACCGCTTATTAATTAATATTAGTATGTATTAGTTAAACATTGTAGCTAAATTACATATACATCCTAATACTAAATTCGCTTTCATCAAATAATTAAAGTTTAAATCTTTTGATCAAAATATTCTCGTATAGTCTATCGAACTATTATTACCAATATATATAAAGATAATCTTAGGACAATTTGTGATGGGAACAACTGTTCAATGTATATGTTATATTATGTTTAACTTATAAAATCGGTAATAAACTTGTTAACGCAATAACTTTTTAGGTCGTAGCCGGTACACATTTTTAACCATAAGAAAATATAAAAGTCCCTAAAACGAACAAAGTCTTCAAATCTAAAAAGATTAAAATTGACATTAGTTGAAATGATCATCACTTCTACATTTTTGTTAACTCGTTAAAAAATATTAACATATAATTTATGTCAAATAATTCATAAACTTATTAACTAAGAACTTCAACTTTTAACCGATATCAAGTAGTTTAGTTGGTAAGACAATAGAGATGGTACTTATTACTTGAGTTTAACTCCCCTTAGCATCAATATCGCCATTGTGGCTCCCTTAACAACAAAAGAAAAAAATAAATTTACAATCGGCTAATTAAAGAGATAATAATTATGTACATTGTTTAGGCCACGTGACTATTTACAAACTATACATATATTGAAGTACATTGTCAATAATCTTTAAAAATTTAGAACTAATATATTCAATCAAAACAAATAAAGGGCATTACATTCACTATGACATAAATTTTTCGTACCCTAGAACGACCAAGTTTATTACTATGCAAAACATATTCTTCTAAGAAATGTTTTATGACAAATTTAAAAATACTTAATAAATAAAAATACGTCTTAACTAACCCATTCTAATATGTCAAATCTTTCAACATCTTAGTTACCCTTATCTATTAGTTTTTGATATGTAATTGTTATACAAAATAGGTTATATCATTCAAATCTCAGGGTAATTAAAAATCTTAAGATTGTACAAATATATGTCACAAAAAAAAGTAATTTAATATATTTAAAACCACATAGATTAACATAATTTCCTTTAATTTTAGGTTTTCATTAAACCTCACAACAGATCGGATCTTGTCGGATTCATGTTTGTGTCATATGTAAACGGGTTAAGAACCCTTACAGCCCAAATCCAACCCAATTAAATCTCGTGTCGTGTTAGTCTCGATCCATGTACATAACTTGGTCATCAAGCCTCAACCCAAACTAGTTAATTGAGTCGGTTTCATGTCTTGCTTTACTGTTATGTCAATATTTGGAATTTTAAATATATTTTTGTTATAGATGATCATGATAGAATAAGATTAATTAAGTAAGCATATCATTCGTTTCGGGTTTGAGTTTAAAGAGTTTAACCCAAACGCGACCCAATTAAATCTTGTACCGTGTTCGTGTCAACCCACTTACATAAGCGGGTTATTAAGCCTCCACCGAAACCCAGTAATTTTGTGTTGTGTTGGTGACCCGTTTTCATGTCGTGCCATTGTTTGCCACCTATAGTTTTCATTAGTACTTTTTTAAGTTTTTGGGACAAATAAAATGAAAACATATCTACTATTTAAGGAGGTATCACACGTAAAATTATTTTATCTTAGATTATAGTTCAACAATAACGTTTAATATGGTAGCCACATGGCAAAACTTACATTAAGAGTCCTAAAAAAAACACACAACTTCTCGTAATTTTATCGGCATAAACATTCAATAAATAGTGAAGAGAAACTTATTATTATTATTATAAATATAAATGATGCATATAAATTAGCTTTAGTAAAATATTAATTATGAGATAAGTTTTATTTTGTATAAACTAAAACGTTACATTACGTCATACAATATAAATTAGTACAAGAGAACATTAGTTTTAAAACAATCATCGCAGAATAAAAAAAGTTAACTTTTATAATAACAAAAGTCAAATATTTTAATTAACTTTTCATAATGGAGTCAAAAACACTAATGATGGCTCTTCTGTTTGTTTCATTGGTTGTCATTGCCGAAAATGCTTTTGCAACTAATTCCGCCGATGCACCTAGCCCCGCGACGTTGGATGC
The DNA here is from genome assembly GCF_048544455.1 of Silene latifolia. Classification (NCBI taxonomy): domain Eukaryota; kingdom Viridiplantae; phylum Streptophyta; class Magnoliopsida; order Caryophyllales; family Caryophyllaceae; genus Silene; species Silene latifolia. Next base: position 170,518,818 of record NC_133527.1, on the reverse strand, counting down.
GTTCCAAAAATGTGCAAGCGGCTTAGGCGCAACTTGTGGTGGTGTCATTTCAAAATATGTATTTGAGGACGGATTGCATGTATCAAAAGAATGTTGTCTTGCTTTGCTAGAGATTGGAGAGGATTGTCACGAGCTTCTAACAGAAGTGACTATTGTTTACAAGCGTCTTTATCCCGCCAAAAAAGCTAAACAAGCTTGGCGTAAGAATGATCAAATATGGCAATTTTGTAAGAAAAATGGACAAGTTTCGAATTAGTGTAGTAACTTAAACAAAATTTGTATTCAAAAAAACATATTGAATAATAAATGATTTTTTGCCATATTCAAACGATCCAAATTGTTTAGTGAATACAATTATTATTGTTTCATACTAAATTGTTAAAATAGCTAATGTGAACATGTTGGTCCATATTCATCTGATAAAGCACAAGAAATTTGATTGAAATCTTTTGGTTGCATCTTACTATTGGTTGATTAACGAAATATGTTCTCGCTTTCAACTTCCATAATCTGTTAAGTAAATTTTATCTTTACCGCTTATTAATTAATATTAGTATGTATTAGTTAAACATTGTAGCTAAATTACATATACATCCTAATACTAAATTCGCTTTCATCAAATAATTAAAGTTTAAATCTTTTGATCAAAATATTCTCGTATAGTCTATCGAACTATTATTACCAATATATATAAAGATAATCTTAGGACAATTTGTGATGGGAACAACTGTTCAATGTATATGTTATATTATGTTTAACTTATAAAATCGGTAATAAACTTGTTAACGCAATAACTTTTTAGGTCGTAGCCGGTACACATTTTTAACCATAAGAAAATATAAAAGTCCCTAAAACGAACAAAGTCTTCAAATCTAAAAAGATTAAAATTGACATTAGTTGAAATGATCATCACTTCTACATTTTTGTTAACTCGTTAAAAAATATTAACATATAATTTATGTCAAATAATTCATAAACTTATTAACTAAGAACTTCAACTTTTAACCGATATCAAGTAGTTTAGTTGGTAAGACAATAGAGATGGTACTTATTACTTGAGTTTAACTCCCCTTAGCATCAATATCGCCATTGTGGCTCCCTTAACAACAAAAGAAAAAAATAAATTTACAATCGGCTAATTAAAGAGATAATAATTATGTACATTGTTTAGGCCACGTGACTATTTACAAACTATACATATATTGAAGTACATTGTCAATAATCTTTAAAAATTTAGAACTAATATATTCAATCAGAACAAATAAAGGGCATTACATTCACTATGACATAAATTTTTCGTACCCTAGAACGACCAAGTTTATTACTATGCAAAACATATTCTTCTAAGAAATGTTTTATGACAAATTTAAAAATACTTAATAAATAAAAATACGTCTTAACTAACCCATTCTAATATGTCAAATCTTTCAACATCTTAGTTACCCTTATCTATTAGTTTTTGATATGTAATTGTTATACAAAATAGGTTATATCATTCAAATCTCAGGGTAATTAAAAATCTTAAGATTGTACAAATATATGTCACAAAAAAAAGTAATTTAATATATTTAAAACCACATAGATTAACATAATTTCCTTTAATTTTAGGTTTTCATTAAACCTCACAACAGATCGGATCTTGTCGGATTCATGTTTGTGTCATATGTAAACGGGTTAAGAACCCTTACAGCCCAAATCCAACCCAATTAAATCTCGTGTCGTGTTAGTCTCGATCCATGTACATAACTTGGTCATCAAGCCTCAACCCAAACTAGTTAATTGAGTCGGTTTCATGTCTTGCTTTATTTGTTATGTCAATATTTGGAATTTTAAATATATTTTTGTTATAGATGATCATGATAGAATAAGATTAATTAAGTAAGCATATCATTCATTTCGGGTTTGAGTTTAAAGAGTTTAACCCAAACGCGACCCAATTAAATCTTGTACCGTGTTCGTGTCAACCCACTTACATAAGCGGGTTATTAAGCCTCCACCGAAACCCAGTAATTTTGTGTTGTGTTGGTGACCCGTTTTCATGTCGTGCCATTGTTTGCCACCTATAGTTTTCATTAGTACTTTTTTAAGTTTTTGGGACAAATAAAATGAAAACATATCTACTATTTAAGGAGGTATCACACGTAAAATTATTTTATCTTAGATTATAGTTCAACAATAACGTTTAATATGGTAGCCACATGGCAAAACTTACATTAAGAGTCCTAAAGAAACACACAACTTCTCGTAATTTTATCGGCATAAACATTCAATAAATAGTGAAGAGAAACTTATTATTATTATTATAAATATAAATGATGCATATAAATTAGCTTTAGTAAAATATTAATTATGAGATAAGTTTTATTTTGTATAAACTAAAACGTTACATTACGTCATACAATATAAATTAGTACAAGAGAACATTAGTTTTAAAACAATCATCGCAGAATAAAAAAAGTTAACTTTTATAATAACAAAAGTCAAATATTTTAATTAACTTTTCATAATGGAGTCAAAAACACTAATGATGGCTCTTCTATTTGTTTCATTGGTTGTCATTGCCGAAAATGCTTTTGCAACTAATTCCGCCGATGCACCTAGCCCCGCGACGTTGGATGCGTTCCAAAAATGTGCAAGCGGCTTAGGCGCAACTTGTGGTGGTGTCATTTCAAAATATGTATTTGAGGACGGATTGCATGTATCAAAAGAATGTTGTACTGCTTTGCTAGAGATTGGAGAGGATTGTCACGAGCTTCTAACAGAAGTGACTATTGTTTACAAGCGTCTTTATCCCGCCAAAAAAGCTAAACAAGCTTGGCGTAAGAATGATCAAATATGGCAATTTTGTAAGAAAAATGGACAAGTTTCGAATTAGTGTAGTAACTTAAACAAAATTTGTATTCAAAAAAACATATTGAATAATAAATGATTTTTTGCCATATTCAAACGATCCAAATTGTTTAGTGAATACAATTATTATTGTTTCATACTAAATTGTTAAAATAGCTAATGTGAACATGTTGGTCCATATTCATCCGATAAAGCACAAGAAATTTGATTGAAATCTTTTGGTTGCATCTTACTATTGGTTGATTAACGAAATATGTTCTCGCTTTCAACTTCCATAATCTGTTAAGTAAATTTTATCTTTACCGCTTATTAATTAATATTAGTATGTATTAGTTAAACATTGTAGCTAAATTACATATACATCCTAATACTAAATTCGCTTTCATCAAATAATTAAAGTTTAAATCTTTTGATCAAAATATTCTCGTATAGTCTATCGAACTATTATTACCAATATATATAAAGATAATCTTAGGACAATTTGTGATGGGAACAACTGTTCAATGTATATGTTATATTATGTTTAACTTATAAAATCGGTAATAAACTTGTTAACGCAATAACTTTTTAGGTCGTAGCCGGTACACATTTTTAACCATAAGAAAATATAAAAGTCCCTAAAACGAACAAAGTCTTCAAATCTAAAAAGATTAAAATTGACATTAGTTGAAATGATCATCACTTCTACATTTTTGTTAACTCGTTAAAAAATATTAACATATAATTTATGTCAAATAATTCATAAACTTATTAACTAAGAACTTCAACTTTTAACCGATATCAAGTAGTTTAGTTGGTAAGACAATAGAGATGGTACTTATTACTTGAGTTTAACTCCCCTTAGCATCAATATCGCCATTGTGGCTCCCTTAACAACAACAAAAAAAAAAATAAATTTACAATCGGCTAATTAAAGAGATAATAATTATGTACATTGTTTAGGCCACGTGACTATTTACAAACTATACATATATTGAAGTACATTGTCAATAATCTTTAAAAATTTAGAACTAATATATTCAATCGGAACAAATAAAGGGCATTACATTCACTATGACATAAATTTTTCGTACCCTAGAACGACCAAGTTTATTACTATGCAAAACATATTCTTCTAAGAAATGTTTTATGACAAATTTAAAAATACTTAATAAATAAAAATACGTCTTAACTAACCCATTCTAATATGTCAAATCTTTCAACAT